>NW_027397109.1:4263082-4630519 GCF_003265705.2 Callorhinus ursinus
CATTCTCTCCCTTTTTCCTTTTTTTTTTTTCTTAAATCTTCTTTCTTTTTTCAAACAACTTATCTTACCAAGTCCTTTTATAAAATTTTTTATAATTTTTATCTTTACAGTCATCTTCCATCCCTTCATTGTATCAACCCTTATTTTGTACATATATGTCTTTCTTCCTTTAAAATTTTAGGAGGCACTTTTTTCTAACAGACCAAAATACGCCCAAAATCTAGTGTGTGGCACTGATCTATGCACTAGCCTGATCATATTTGATCACATTCTGCTTTTTTTGTATTGTTCTGTTTTTGTTTTTATCCTTTTTTTTTCTTTTTTTTTTCTCTTTCTTTTTTCTTTCTTTCCCTTTCTTTTCCCCTGGTTTCAGGTCTTTTCTGATTTGTATACAGTATATTTGCTGGGGACGTTGTAAACCTGTTAGCATTTTGTTCTCTCATTCATCTATTCTCCCCTGGACAAAATGACAAGACGAAAGAAATCAACTCAGCAAAAAGAACAAGAGGTAGTACCGTCAGCCAGGGACCTACTCAATACGGACATTAGTACGATGTCGGACCTAGAGTTCAGAATCATGACTTTAAAGATACTAGCTGGGCTTGAAAAAAGCGTGGAAGTTATTAGAGAAACCCTTTCTTGAGAAATAAAAGAACTAAAATCTAACCAAATCGAAATCAAAAAGGCTATTGATGAGGTGCAATCCAAAATGGGGGCACTAACTACTAGGATAAATGAGGCAGAAGAGAGAATCAGCGATATAGAAGACCAAATGATGGAAAATAAAGAGGCTGAGAAAAAGAGAGAGAAACAATTACAGGATCACGAGGGCCGAATTCGAGAGATAAGTGATACGATAAGACGAAACAACATTAGAATAATTGGGATCCCAGAAGAAGAAGAGAGAGAGAGAGGGGCAGAAGGTATATTGGAGCAAATTATAGCAGAGAACTTCCCTAATGTGAGGAAGGAAACAGGCATTAAAATCCAGGAGGCACAGAGAACCCCTCTCAAAATCAATAATAATAGGTCAACACCCCGACATCTAATAGTCAAACTTACGAGTCTCAGAGACAAAGAGAAAATCCTGAAAGCAGCTCGGGAGAAGAGATATGTAACCTACAATGGTAGAAACATTAGACTGGCAACAGACCTATCCACAGAGACCTGGCAGGCCAGAAAGGACTGGCAAGATATCTTCAGAGCACTAAACGAGAAAAATATGCAGCCAACAATACTATATCCAGCTAGGCTATCATTGAAAATAGAAGGAGAGATAAAAAGCTTCCAGAACAAACAAAAACTAAAGGAATTTGCAAACACGAAACCAGCCCTCCAAGAAATATTGAGAGGGGTCCTCTAAGCAAAGAGAGAACCTAAAAGCAGCAAAGAGCAGAAACGAACACAGACAACAGACAGTTAACAGTCACCTTACAGGTAATACAATGGCACTAAATTCATACCTTTCAATAGTTACCCTGAATGTAAATGGGCTCAATGCCCCAATCAAAAGACACAGGCTATCAGATTGGATTAAAAAACAAGACCCATCCATATGCTGTCTGCAAGAGACTCATTTTAGACCCAAAGACACCCCCAGATTGAAAGTGAGGGGGTGGAAAACCATTTACCATGCTAATGGACACCAAAAGAAAGCTGGGGTGGCAATCCTTATATCAGACAAACTAGATTTTAAAACAAAGACTGTAATAAGAGATGAGGAAGGACACTATATCCTACTTAAAGGGTCTATCCAACAAGAAGATCTAACAATTGTAAATATCTATGCCCCGAACATGGGAGCAGCCAATTATATAAGGCAATTAATAACAAAAGCAAAGAAACACATTGACAACAATACAATAATAGTGGGGGACTTTAACACCCCCCTGACTGAAATGGACAGATCATCTAAGCAAAAGATCAACAAGGAAATAAAGACTTTAAATGACACACTGGACCAAATGGACTTCACAGACATATTCAGAACATTCCATCCCAAAGCAACGGAATACACATTCTTCTCTAGTGCCCATGGAACATTCTCCAGAATTGATCACATCCTAGGTCACAAATCAGGTCTCAATCGGTACCAAAAGATTGGGATCATTCCCTGCATATTTTCAGACCACAATGCTTTGAAACTAGAACTCAACCACAAGAGGAAAGTCGGAAAGAACTCAAATACATGGAGACTAAAGAGCATCCTACTAAAGAATGAATGGGTCAACCAAGAAATTAAAGAAGAATTAAAAAAATTCATGGAAACCAATGAAAATGAAAACACAACTGTTCAAAATCTTTGGGACACAGCAAAGGCAGTCCTGAGAGGAAAGTATATAGCAATACAAGCCTTTCTCAAGAAACAAGAAAGGTCTCAAATACACAACCTAACCCTACGCCTAAAGGAGCTGGAGAAAGAACAGCAAAGAAAGCCTAAACCCAGCAGGAGAAGAGAAATCATAAAGATCAGAGCAGAAATCAATGAACTAGAAACCAAAAGAACAGTAGAACAGATCAACGAAACTAGGAGCTGGTTCTTTGAAAGAATTAACAAGATTGATAAACCCCTGGCCAGACTGATCAAAAAGAAAAGAGAAATGACCCAAATCAACAAAATCATGAATGAAAGAGGAGAGATCACAACCAACACCAAAGAAATACAAACAATTATAAGAACATATTATGAGCAACTCTATGCCAGCAAATTAGATAACCTGGAAGAAATGGGTGCATTCCTAGAGATGTATCAACTACCAAAATTGAACCAGGAAGAAACAGAAAACCTGAACAGACCTATAACCACTAAGGAAATTGAAACAGTCATCAAAAATCTCCCAAGAAACAAAAGCCCAGGGCCAGACGGCTTCCCCGGGGAATTCTATCAGACATTTCAAGAAGAATTAATACCTATTCTCCTGAAACTGTTCCAAAAAATAGAAATGGAAGGGAAACTTCCAAACTCATTTTATGAGGCCAGCATTACCTTGATCCCAAAACCAGACAAAGACCCCATCAAAAAAGAGAATTACAGACCAATATCCTCGATGAACATGGATGCAAAAATTCTCACCAAAATACTAGCCAATAGGATTCAACAGTACATTAAAAGAATTATTCACCACGACCAAGTGGGATTTATTCCTGGGCTGCAAGGCTGGTTCAACATCCGCAAATCAATCAACGTGATACAATACATTAACAAAAGAAAGAGCAAGAATCATATGATCCTCTCAATAGATGCAGAAAAAGCATTTGACAAAGTACAGCATCCTTTCTCGATCAAAACTCTTCAGAGTATAGGGATAGAGGGTACATACCTCAACATCATAAAAGCCATCTACGAAAAACCTACAGCGAATATCATTCTCAATGGGGAAAAGCTGAGAGCTTTTCCCTTAAGGTCAGGAATGTGGCAGGGATGTCCACTCTCACCACTGCTATTCAACATAGTATTAGAAGTCCTAGCCACAGCAATCAGACAACAAAAAGAAATCAAAGGCATCCAAATCGGCAAAGAGGAAGTCAAACTCTCACTCTTTGCAGATGATATGATACTGTATGTGGAAAACCCAAAAGACTCCACCCCAAAACTGCTAGAACTCATACAGGAATTCAGTCAAGTAGCAGGCTATAAAATCAATGCACAGAAATCAGTGGCATTCCTATACACCAACAACGAGACAGAAGAGAGACAAATCAAGGAGTCTATCCCATTTACAATTGCACCCAAAACCATTAGATACCTAGGAATAAATCTAACCAAAGAGGCAAAGGATCTGTACTCAGAAAACTATAAAATACTCATGAAAGAAATTGAAGAAGACACAAAGAAATGGAAAAACGTTCCATGCTCATGGATTGGGAGAATCAACATTGTGAAGATGTCAATGCTACCTAGAGCAATCTACACATTCAATGCAATCCCCATCAAAATACCATCCACTTTTTTCAAAGAAATGGAACAAATAATCTTAAAATTTGTGTGGAACCAGAAGAGACCCAGAATAGCCAGAGGAATACTGAAAAAGAAAAGCAAAGCTGGCGGCATCACAATTCCAGACTTCCAGCTCTATTACAAAGCTGTCATCATCAAGACAGTTTGGTACTGGCACAAAAACAGACGCATAGATCAATGGAACAGAATCGAGAGCCCAGAAATGGACCCTCAACTCTATGGTCAACTTATTTTTGACAAAGCAGGAAAGAAGGTCCAATGGCAAAAAGACAGTCTCTTCAACAAATGGTGTTGGGAAAATTGGACACCCACATGCAGAAGAATGAAACTGGACCATTGCCTTACACCACACACAAAAATAGACTCCAAATGGTTGAAAGACCTAAACGTGAGACAGGGATCCATCAAAATCCTAAAGGAGAACACAGGTAGCAACCTTTTCGACCTTAGCCGCAGCAACTTCTTCCTAGAAACATCGCCAAAGGCAAGGGAAGAAAGGGCAAAAATGAACTATTGGGATTTCATCAAGATAAAAAGCTTTTGCACAGCAAAAGAAACAGTCCACAAAACCAAAAGACAACCGACAGAATGGGAGAAAATATTTGCAAATGACATATCAGATAAAGGGCTAGTATCCAAAATCTATAAAGAACTTATCAAACTCAACACCCAAAGAACAAATAATCCAATCAAGAAATGGGCAGAAGACATGAACAGACATTTCTCCAAAGAAGACATCCAAATGGCCAAGAGGCACATGAAAAAGTGCTCAACATCGCTCGGCATCAGGGAAATCCAAATCAAAACCTCAATGAGATACCACCTCACACCCGTCAGAATGGCTAAAATTAACAAGTCAGGGAACGACAGATGTTGGCGGGGATGTGGAGAAAGGGGAACCCTCCTACACTGTTGGTGGGAATGCAAGCTGGTGCAACCCCTCTGGAAAACAGTATGGAGGTTCCTCAAACAGTTGAAATTAGAGCTACCGTTCGATCCAGCAATTGCACTACTGGGTATTTACCCCAAAGATACAAATGTAGGGACCCGAAGGGGTACGTGTACCCCAATGTTTATAGCAGCAATGTCCACAATAGCCAAACTGTGGAAAGAGCCAAGATGCCCATCGACAGATGAATGGATAAAGAAGATGTGGTATATATACACAATGGAATATTATGCAGCCATCAAAAGGAATGAGATCTTGCCATTTGCAACGACGTGGATGGAACTGGAGGGTCTTATGCTGAGTGAAATAAGTCAATCAGAGAAAGGCATGTATCACATGACCTCACTGATATGAGGAATTCTTAATCTCAGGAAACAAACTGAGTGTTACTGGAGTGGTTGGGGGTGGGAGGGATGGGGTGGCTGGGTGATAGACATTGGGGAGGGTATGTGCTACGGTGAGCGCTGTGAATTGTGCAAGACTGTTGAATCACAGATCTGTACTTCTGAAACAAATAACGCAACATACTTTAAGAAAAAAAGAAAAAGAAGAAGATAACAGGAGAGGAAGAAAAGGGGAGTATGTCAGAGGGGGAGACGAACCATGAGAGATGATGGACTCTGAAAAACAAACTGAGGGTTCTAGAGGGGAGGGGGGGAGGGGGATGGGTTAAGGGGTATTGAGGAGGGCACGTTCTGCATGGAGCACTGGGTGTTATGAACAAACAATGAATCATTGAACACTGCACCAAAAACTAATGATGTAATATATGGTGATTAACATAACAATAAAAAAATTAAAAAATAAAAACACCCACCACAGAACCCTGTGTGTCAAATGTGCTCAGTGACAACTGATCAAAGTCAGCTCTCCCCCCTCCCCCCGCCCCACCCATGCCCCTGCCACCAAATCAATCAGTTCCACCTGCCACCTCGTGATGGGCTCCATCCCCTCCTCCCCAACCCCAGATGCCAGCAGGGTCCAGGCCACCATGCACAGAAGACCGTGACAGTACATCACCTGGTTCCCTGCCTCAGTCTCCCCCACTGATCCATCCCTACCAAGTGGCCACTCCAAAGGCAAATCTAATCATAGGGATTCCATTTAAACACCAAAGTTACTTTGGTTGTATTCTGGGTTTGTTTTTTTTTTATTAAGATCATTTTTTACAGCAGCTTTAGGTTCACAGCAAAATTGGGAGGAAGTTACAGAGACTTCTCATGTGCCCTCTGCCTGCACATACGTATAGCATCCCCACCATCAACATCTGCGCCAGAGTAGAAACATGTATTACAACTGATGACACAGACACATCAAAGTCACCCAAAGCTCATGATCTACATTAGAGTCCACTCTTGTTCTACATTCTACGGGTTTGGACAAATGTGTAATGACATGCATCTATCATTATGGATCATACAGAGTATTTTCACTGCCCTAAAAATTCTCTGGTCTCCATCTATTAACCCCTTTCTCTCATCCCCCACTCCACCCCTGGGAACCACTAATTTTTTTTTTTAAGTCTCTATACTTTTGCCTTTTCTAGAATGTCATTTAATTGGACTCATATGGTTTGTAGTCCTTTTCAGATTGGCTTCTTTCACTTAGTAATATGCCTTTAAGGTTCCTCCCTGTCTTTTTCTGGCTAGAGATCTCAAAAATCTTTTTTAGCACTGAATAATATTCCATTGTCTGGATGTACCACAATTCACAATTTCTCCTCTGGTATCTTTTTTTCTACCCCTTTTATTAAAAAATGCCATTTTTATACCAGCTTCTCAAGCCAGGTGTCTGAGCCTGAGGGGTCCAGAAGCCACACAATAAAAAGATGCACCTTCCCAGTCAAATCTTTTTAGCTGAAGATGTGTAGGAAAATAACATGGAACAGAAAACAACAGTCATTTGGACATTTATATAAGGCTCAAGACTTTAAAACCAATTTTGTGGGCCAATCAGGTTAAGCCTGCTACCATCTTCTTCCCTCTTTCTGCCTGCTTTTTGAGGAACTTTAGTAGAAAATTCTGTAAGGACCAGGTTACAATGACATTAGTCAGTTATTAAGCATTAACTCTGCCCAGCCAGCCCCACCTCCCCAAAGACCAATAGCGTCTAATCCACTATGTCAGTTTCATATCATTGGTGAATTTCATCATCAGCAATAGTTCCAAAATTGATTGAGCTGGCTGAGAGAGAAGGCCAATTAAATGTTTGACACCTGCCTTCATTTATTCAATTAAATTCATGTTCAAAATGGCACCTACTAGAACTTACAGGAGGTTTATAAAGCCATAAGGATTATTTTCCTGCTTAACAAGGTGAATCAATAAAAGATGTTCCATTTACTAATACGGTATATTACTGTAATACAGATGTTCAATTTGCTAAGACAGTTTCAAACAGGACACGTGTTATGATTTGGCATTTGTGTGGCACCTTACAAGTTTCATGGTGTACCGCAGAGCATTAATTAGTCACACAAGTTGTCACAAATTAGATTGAACTGTTTTTTTCAAAATGAATCTGAAGCTGCTAAGGATACATAACAATGAGGGGGAAGTCCAATCAAATTTAACAGGCCTAAAATAAATTGTCCTCCAAACCAACTCTTAAAAAAACAAACAAACAAACAAACAAAAAAACAGAATCAGCCTTCTGGAAATGAGCTGCTTTTGATCAGAGAAGCATAATTCCTAGTCAAGAGGAAACAGTACGAGAGAATGGTGGCAGAGACCTGGGAGAGAGACTGTATCCAGCTCAGCAAGAACAGACAGATCCTGGGGACTCTGACAGGCACTGCAGAATCAGCCTCAGGGCATCACTTGAAACCCTGAAGCCAGCAAGTTCCAAGAGTTAGAAAGTGGAAGCCACACATCTGTGGTTTTAAAAGAAAAAAAATTGATCCGTCTCCTCTAGGCTGTCTCCCATGTAGGGCCTGAGCAGAGACCGGACGTTCGTAGAAGGCTGTCCAGTGGTGACAACATCCAAGAGGGTGTTGTGAGTTAAAAGCCATCCTCGCTGCGTGAATTTAATTTCTCTGCCCCCCGCCCCGAATGACAGGTGATGTGGACCACAGAGAAATGTCAGTAATGGATTCTATTCTGTGACACTCCAAGGTTTCCCAAACAAGTTAAGACAGTGAGGTCCCTAAGCCTAAATCCCAGTGGCCTGGCTTCACTGAAGCCCCAGCATGATCAACTGTATTCAACTACCTGAATTCAGTCCCTGAACGCATGAACAGTGCTGTCTGTCCTAGGCCCCCAGCGGCTGATGAGTAAGTCCCCATCCTTGCCCCTGGGGGTTGGCAGGCTGCGGAGGAAGAGAGCGAGCGATAATCAAGCTGCCCCACTATAGGCCGGGGCATGAAAGGTGCTGAACTCAAGATGGGAGCCAACGTGTCACCGGGACCCAGAGGAGGGAGGCAATTCTGTGGAGGGGTGCTGGGAAGGCATCCCTAGGGATTTCCGACAGCTCGGGTTCTGGATCTACGGGTAAGGTTTCAACAGGCAGAGACAACAGGCAAGGGCGCTACAGGCAGGTTAACCTGTGAGCAGAGGCACAGAGCCCTACAAGTTCAAGGCCACTCTCAGGGCATCTCAACAGCAGGGATAGCTGGAATGAGGCCTAAGCAATGGAAAGACAGGGCTGCAAACATTGATGACAACGAGGCCTCAGAATACAAAGCTGATATACAAAAGCCAACTGCTTTCCCATATACCAGCCATGAACAAGTAGAATTTGAAAATAAAAAACACAATACCATTTACATCAGCACCTCCAAAAATGAAATACTTAGGTATAAATCTAACAATATACGGTACAAGCTCTACAAGGAAAATTATAAAACACTGAAAAACAAAATCAAAGAACTGAATAATGAAACATTCTATGTTCATGGATAAAACGACTCAATATTGTCAAGATGTCAGTTCTTCCCAATTTGATCTATTGATTCAAATCAATCCCAATCAAAATCCCAACAAGTTATTTTGTGGATATCAACACACTGATCCTAAAGTTTATACGGAAAGGCAAAAGACCCAGAATAGCCAACACGAGATTGAAGGAGAATTTGGAGGAATGACCCTACCCAACTTCAAGACTTACTATAAAACGGCAGTAATCAAGACAGTGTGGTTTGGTGAAAGAAAAGACAAAAAGATCAATGGAACAGAATGAGAAGCCCAGAATTAGTCCCCCATAAATACAGTTCACTGACCTTTGACAAAGGAGCAAATACAATACAATGGAACAAAGAAAGTCTTTCCAACAGATGGTGCTGGAACAGCTGGGCATCCACACACATAGAAATGAAGCTAGACGCAGACCTCTCGCCCTCACAAACATCATCTCAACAAAATGTGAACTTCATCCACTCACCAATCTCTGACGGACTTTGCTGCCAGTGGAGAGCCGGATGACATAAAGCATTTAGATGTGGCCCCATGCACCCATGTAAAGAAAAGACCACAGCCTTCAGAACCAGATGGGGTTCAAATTCTGGCTTCTCCCAGTACAAGTTATGTGACCTTAGCCCCCTCCCCAGCCTCAAGTTCCCCACCTGTCAAGTGGAGACCACAACATCCTCCCACCTGATCATTACCCAGGTTAGGTGAAAGAGCTCACCTCCTCAAACTGCTTTTCCTAAGGTGTTGGAAGCTTGTCAGCAGTTTCCAGAAACTTCCTCCTGCTTCAAGTGGTGCTCTGGGATTTCGAAGTATGAAAAGCCTTTGTTACTTGTTGGCTTTTGTCAGTGAAACAATGGAAACAAGCGTGCTTCATAACATTCCCCTCTCTTCCTGGGAACTCCCATTCCAAACTTTCTGCTCTGGTTTGCACGGAAACGTCTGTCTTTCTCCCCCCCAGCTTGACTATTGCTGTCCTGTCTGCTCCCTCAAGTGGATATAGGTTTCTACCCAGCACATCTTCTCATGCCCGCTCCTTTTTCTGTCAGGGGGTGTGAAGCTGACCACCACGTCCTTCGCTTTCTCCTTCCAAGGCTGTGGGCACACATCATGCTTGATTAAGACACGCACTTCAACCCACCCGGTACCTCCCAACAAAATTTTTAAACCTTTCATCTTGCCTACTAAGATTTCTTAAAGGAGCTAACTCCTTTTTTATTTAAAAACATGCTCTTTATAATGAATCAATAAACAAAGCAGTCATTGTTGAGAGGATGACACGATGTTTCCATAGCACGGGACAGGGAGAGCTGGTTGTCACCTATCACCTCAGAAGGATGGGCTATGGCGAGAGAGGGGAGCTTCCCTGAGGAGGATTCTGAGGCCACATTCCAAATCGGCAAGGAGGAAGGAGCACTGGGCTGGAATAGCAACAGGTTGCACCTGTCCTCCCTCCTCATCTGCTCCAGCACAGGGGACAACGACAGGATGCACCCTAGGGGTACACAGACCCTCCAAAGGTCACAACTCTGAAGCACTTGCTGCTCATTGAACCCACGCACTGAGTCACTAGGATGTGCGAAGCACATAATAAATCCACTCAAGGAATTCAATTTAGACGCTGGCTTAAGACACTGACAGCTCAGAGGAGGAGACAGTGTCTGGGACATGAAGCAGAAGAAAGCAAAATCGGATCAGGACAGCAGAGGGAAGAAGGAGACATTCCTACCGAGGGGCCGGGAGAGTCTTCGGTGGAAGGTGTCCGCAGCAGGCCTCCAGAAGCAGTCAGGCCCAGGCAGGAAAGGGGACTCCAGGTGGCGCAGGGGACAGAGCCTCAGAGATGTGAGGGCACACAGCATGCTGGGCAATGGACAGGAAGGCGCAGGGAGAAGGCCAGTCAGGGAGGACTCGAGGGCCCTACTCTGGACACCACCGCCAGCCCCCATGCTTTGGAGGCAATAAAGGGATATGACCCAGTTACAGTTCTAAAACAATAATGCGTCCCACAACCACAGGTGCAGGCACTCAGCCAGCGTCTGGCACAACGCCAAGGGCGGGACCTCGGTTCCTGCTTGCCACAGCTGGTTCTTGTGTTCCAGCCGAGGCTCAGAGGGGTGAAGAAACCTGCTCAAGGGCATGTGCCTACAAACAGCACCACCGGGGCTGGATGTGAACGGGGTCCTGTTGGGTCCGGAGCCCCGGTGCTCCAGGTGAAGGAATGGACAGAGAGCCAAGAGGACAGAGCCAAGGTCCAGGCCCCCGTGAAAGCTCACAGAGTCGGAGAGAGAGAAATGAAGGACGAGGAAGAGACAAGCCAAGACACTATGACAAGAAAGGAGAGACCAGCACGGAAAGACCTTACCGCAGTGGATGCCTGAGGATTTCATTTTGCACTTCGGGAGGGGGCGGGGTCAGCCATTTACTCAGCACTGACAAGTGCCAGGCACTGTCCTTGGCACCAGCGGGGGCAAGACAGGTGACCGGGCCATGACCACACACACCATGACGTCCGAGACATGAGCGGCAATCACGCACCCACCCAGGGGCTATATGTTCATCCACTGGGGCTGCCAGGACAAAATGTCATAGGCATATATGAGCTTATAAACAGCAGAAGCATAGTTCTCATAGTTCTGGAAGTCTGAGATCGGGGCGCCAGCATGAGCAGGTTCTGGCTGGAACCCTCCCTCTTCCAGGTTCCAGGCTGCTAACCTCTGGCAGGGTCCTCACATGGCAGGAGGGGCAAGAGAGCCCTCTGGGGTCTCTTGAGTAAGGACATGATTCTCATGAGGTGGAGCACCTCCCCAAAACCCCACTTCCTAAAGCCATCACACTGGGGTTTGGATTTTGACATATGAATTTATGGGGGTCAAAAACTTTCACACCACAGCAGTCCTTCTGGGGGAAGAGTGCCAGTCAAAGGCCTGAGCCAGACTGGGCTTCACAGCTGGGGGCTGTGGGGACCAGGCTGAGGTATGAGCTTCAGAGAAAGTCTCTGGAAGAGTCTGGCCAATGAGAGACATAATCAGAGTGGTGTTTTAGAAAGAGAACAGTTGGATTATGGCCAGGTAGGAGGAATTCGCCCTTTTGAAGTTAAAAAAAAAAAAAAAAAGTCATTGGAGAAGCATCTCACTGCCTGAGTGTAGAGAATGGTTTCAGGTGAGGCTGGAGGCAGGGAGGACAATGGGAGGCTGCGGTGACTCAGACAAGAAGTGAGCAGGGGCTGACTGCAGAGCAGTCATGCTGATAGAGAGCGAGATGCCCAGGGGAGAGAAAACATCCCTGGGAATCGGACTGGTCTAAGGCAGAAGAGACAGGGTAGGTTGGGGTGGCTACCAGCTCTCGAGCCTGAGTGAAAAACACAGGTGCCTCCACCAAGAAGAAGGGAAGACCAAAAGATGGAGATGTGAAGGTTTCAGTTTTGAAATGCCTGTTGGAGAGATCAAGGTCGGGGCAGCCAGGAGGCAGCTGGATACACGGCCCGGAGCTGAGCAGAGACACAGAGGAGGTCCCTGCCCCCACACCAACCTGGGAACCAAAGACGGAAAAAGGGCTGACACACATACGTCCTACCCCCTCACACCAGCTGCAAGTTGTTCACATACTGCCCCTGGTCTATACTTCTTCAATCACAACTGAAAGGGCTTTAAGTCCCCTGCTGCCTGCCCTCCGCCCCACCTTGATGGCTCCCCTGGACTCTAAGCTGACATCGATTGCCCCATTACAAATCTAAGAAATATGTAGTTCGACAAAAAAAAAAAAAAAAAAAGAAAAAGCGCAGTTAAACCAAAGTGACAGGCCATCTTCCCAAAAGCAAAATACACGTAGGGGGGGAAAAAAATGCTGAAAAGTTCTGGCAGAGGACAGCACATAAACACATTCCAAGGCATTGCATGACTTTTATGCAACATTGAGCGAGCCGGTCAATAATTTAAGGGGAGGGAAAAAATACGCAAGTTGACATGGCAACTGTCACATCGCATTACTCGGGCTACCATTTCCATACAGATGTCTTCCTTAAAGGAAAACACTTCCCCAGATGCCCCATGAACTCGGGCGCCTCTCTGCCATGGAGAAACATCTGGTTTGCAGTACATTTGCAACAGCCTCCCTGTGGCTCTCGGGCCTTTGTTGCCTTAAGCAATTTTGTTTTCATGAGTCTAGATTTTAACTCAAGGAAGAGCGGCAAGATGGGGTGGCTGGATCCTGAGCTACAGCTGGACTGCAAGGTGTTGGAGCAGAAAGAAGCCCGCACCAAAGCTAGTGCACGGAGGAAAGGAATCTTAAAATCACCAGGCCAGACCAACCAAGGCAAGTGCACCGAGTTTCTCAGGACGCCGGGAAGCAGAGAGAGGTGCAGACAGCCCAGAGTGCACTGGTAAAACGCTCAGATGCCTCCCAGACGCACCCCTGCCCCTAGACAATGGCTCTATCTTTGGCACTAGAAATATTTTCCTCGGACCTTCCCTGTTTTGCAAATACCATTAGTCCCTTGGTAAGAATGACATGTCTTTGCGGGATGCTGTTTTCCCCTACATTTAAATCCAACTCACAGTAAGTGCCATAAATTAACAGGGAATAAAGAAGAAAATCCCAAACAATAGCCAACATGTGTTCCCAAAACACGATGCTGTCACTGTGCATAGTTCTTCAATCAGCATCCATTACTGCCCAAGGAAAATAGAACCCTCCGTTTCTAGCACAGAGCTCCTCTGGCTTAAGTGAACTCGGGTCCTCCTGAACCTGGGGGTCATCTTCACGGCTAGAAGGAACAGGTTTCTAAACTGAAGTTGCATTCCTGGCCAGAATTCTTTTTCCCCAAACTGTCAAACCCACTTACATGGGACTCTATCCATGTGGAAGGTGGGAGGAGGGACCTGTCCTCGGCTAACGTTGACCTTTGCATTACCCAAAAGGCAAGCACAGACTCAAAACTCCCAGATCCAGGGCACCTGGGTGGCTCAGTTCGTTAAGCATCTGCCTTTGGCTCAGGTCATGATCCCGGGGTCCTGGGATGGAGCCCTACATCGGGCACCCTGCTCAGAGGGGAGTCTGCTTCTCCCTCTCCCTCTGCTGGCTCCCCCTGCTTGTGTGCTCTCTCTCTGTGTCAAAGAAATAAATAAAATCTTCAAGGAAAAAAAAAAAAAAAAACAATGAACACCAAGACCTAACATCCACACGATCATGGGAAGCAGTGAGGTGCCTACTAACCAGGTGGTCCCTGGACACTAGATTTCGTGAGTCTGTGGGGTCCTCACGCTTCAAAGCAGAAAAACTGCAATTACTTCTCCTCATGTTGAATTCAGATTTCACCAGGCCTGCAAGCCTCTCCTCCGCCCACCCCACCCCCATAGTAGCTTGCTTTTTACCGGACATACAGAAACCACCATTTTATTGGGTCAGATTGACAGGCTCATCCTGCTAAGCAGAGCTGTGTTTAAGTCCCATCCATCCCCCACACCAGGAGGCCAAGCGTCTCCCTTTAAGGCACACTCAGGACAAGGAGCTGCCCTAGCTGGGTCTCTTTCTGGGAGTCAGAAATTCACGGCACCCTTCCACCACTACCTTCGGGCCTTCCCTCCTTGACTCGTCCCCCAAAGTCTGGACAGCACGCTCAAGGATAAGGAGCGTCCCAGGTAGGGTTCCCCAATTCTGAAGGCCCCCAGGGCAACTCCCATCCCCGACTCCACACCCACCTGCCCCAAACGCAGCCCAGAGTTGGCCTGGACTCGGGCCCAGCGTGTCGCAATCCCACCCGGCCCACGACAGCCACCGGGAAGGCGGGCTCCACAGCGGTTCCAGTTTCATCTGAATGTTTGCCTTGGCTCTTGCTGTCACTGCAGGCCTAGAATGGGCATGCTTTTCCAGGAAAAAATCATCATTTTTTGATTCTCTGCTTGTTTTTCTCAGGGTGCACATGACACGCAATCACCAAAAACTGTAAATAAATTAGCAGCAATTTGAAGGATGAGTGTTATGCTTGGTCACAAAACGTCCTGGAAGCCAGCTAGGGGGATAGATGTTCTAATCAGAGAAGTCAACATGTGGTAAAGACAGCAAACAGTCTCTCCTCCGGCTGCCTTCTCCAGAAGGATCCTGCTTTCTGTTTGTCAGCCTGGCCGCCTCCCCTGCACATGTCTGTCTGCCCTGCACAGGGAGCTAAGGAGAATTTAGCCAACACCCTCCAGGAAGAGCCCCCACTCCCCCACACCCCAAGAGCTGACCATCCACCTAAGATCAGCCACAGGAAATGACTGGAAAGATGAACAGCCACCGGGGACCAACTACAAAGTGATGTGCCCCACCCTGAAGGTGAGCCCAGGGCCCAGGGCCCCACCCAGACTCCTCCCTCCAATTTGAGGTCCCACGGACCCTTCAGACATGAGCTCAGCCTACCCTCGCCCCAAATTTCTCCTTCCAAATCACCCAACATTGTTGGCACCACCGCCAGCCCAGCTGCAAGCCAAGCCATTTCCAGCCCTTCCTCCCCGCACCTGCAATCCACCCCCAATCCCGTCATTCCCACTGTTCCTCCAACCCTCCCCGCCAGGCAAGCCCTCAGCATCCCTCCCCTGGGCACTAAGCGCCTCCCAAGGATTTGTTGGCTTCTCCTTCTATTCATCGTCCCTTCTGGTCATGCGTAAGGCATCTGCGAAGGGCTGAAGATCCAAACAGGACCCCCATGTCTCCAGCCCCAGAACCCACCCATCCTCCAGAGCATCACTAGTCATCTTTCTCTCCCTGCCCTCAGCATGGCCTCCCTGCAGCCAAGGGCCGGGGAGAAGGTTCTGTGAAAGGAAACTTCAAAATATTCAAAGAAGTGACTGGTGTGAGTCATAGTCAGACCCTCCAAGATGGAGAGCTGCTGGGAGTGGGTGGTGGGAGCCACCTTCTGGGTCCCCTGGGCCTCTGCAGGTACTCCTGCAGGTCCAGAGCCCTAGCCCTGTAGGGCAGAAGAGCAGCGTCTGTGATCACTGTGTGACCCCCAGTGAGCCTAAGTGCCCGGAGAGAGAACAAGAGGTCCCAGGAAATAGAGGAGAGTTCCTGCCCCCTATTTGGACCAGATCACCACTTCCCTATCAAGAACCAGGGTTGGTCCCTCCCTACACCCAGCGAGACCCAAATGACCCTTTATTCTGGAAACTCCTGTAGCACTGCGGCATTAGTTCTCCTTCATTTGACTTAATTATAAATTGCCATTTTTAATCAGCCTCTGGACATTCTTCCTCATCCTCTCTGATCATCTGACCACTGGGTTTTATATGAAAAAATAAAAAAAAAAAAACCTGAACAGATAATTATCAGAAAAAGTGCTAGGGGAAAAAAGAATCTGGCAAGTTTCCTAACATGGAAAACAGGTAGAGATCATCTAGGAAAATTACACACATGGCCCAGAACTCTGCAGGCAGACCTTCCAACAGAAAGGGTCAGAGGTTAAAAGAACAAGTATAGAGGATGCGCGGCCCCTCATAACCAAGGACAGGTCCCCAGGCCCAGCACAATCCTTTAAGATCACATGGGAAAGGCTGGAGCGCTGGGTAAATCTGGGCAGGCTGGGAAAATATTCAGAAAAATAGAGTGAGCAGCCTGGGGAGGCTGGCTCGATTCCAAGGGGAGAACCTGGAGGGAGGAACGCACCTTAGCCAGATGCTCTAATATTAGGTGACAGAGGACCATCTTCACTGGGATGGTGGAGGGTCACCAAATGAGGAGCAAGGTTGGCAACTGGAAATAGTGGAAAGGCAACAGGGGGTGCATTAGCTACTTTCAGAGAAGCTCAAATCTCTAGACACAGTGAACTTATGTCCCAGGGGCCAGAAAGTCCTGAGAATGTGATCCTAAAGTTATAACCCTTAATCTCTGAGAGCATGGGAGGCCAGAAAACCCCAGAATGAACCAGTGCTATCCTAGTGTGTAAGGGGAAGATGTAGATCTTGGAAGCAATGCCTGGTTCCCTGAACATCCCCTCTTAATGAGAGTCTAGAGTGAATTATAAAAGATGGTCCATAATGACCCTAGGAAACAAAGACTGGATTTAAAATCAGCAGAAAGTCACCAAGACCAAAGAAGACACACTGGCCTCACTCCCTTTTCTGACAAGTGTTCCAGGCTAGTGTTAGGAAAATTATTAAACGTAAGTAATCTTAATTTCACTGGCCAGATTTCAACCCCATTCTTAATTTCAGGCATGCATTTCATAAAAGCTCTTTAAATTTCCTTGTGGATGAACTAGAGATGTATGCTAAATAGTGGTTTGGGTGTATGTTCACTGATATAATTGCTGCATGAATTAAAAAAAAAAAAAAAACAGCATTTTCAGGGGCGCCTGGGTGGCTCAGTCGGTTAAGTGGCAGACTCTCGATTTCAGCTCACGTCTTGATCTCAGGGTGGTGAGTTCAAGCCCCACGAGGGGCTCTATGCTGGGTGTGGCGCCTACTTAAAAACAAAACATAAAAACAGCATTCTTTTTAAATTACTTGGATTAAAAAATTAAGAATGCACACCTTCAGGGGCACCTGGGCAGCTCAGTCAGTGGAGCATGGGAGTCTTGAGCTCGGGATCGTGAGTTCAAGCCCCACATTGGGGTGCAGAGATAACTTAAAAATAAAATAAATAAATAAACTTAAAATAAAAAAAGAAAGAATCACACCTTCAGAAGGTTACATGACATTAACTTAACAACCAGAAGGAAGAGTTCATCTAACTGGATACAGGGACTTACTCTTCCAACAAACAAAGCTTTCTTAGATGTGACACCAAAAGGACAAGCCACCAAACACAAATAAACTGAGCATAATAAAAATGTTAAACTTTTGTGCTTCTAAGGACACCATCAAGAAAGTAAAAAGACAACCAGATCTTGTATCCAGAATATATAAAGAATTCCTACAACTCAAAACAACACAAATAATCCAATGTAAAAACGGACAAAGAGTCTGAATAGATAGTTCTCCAGAGAAGATATAAAAATGTCCAGTAAACACTCGAAAAGATGTTCAACATCATTAGTCATCAGGGAAATGCAAATCAAAACCACAGTGACTCTAAAAAATAAAAATAAACATAGAATAAATAAAATTTTTTAAAAAACCACAATGACTCCTTGACATTGGTCTTGGCAATGACGTTTTTGGATCTGACACCAAAAGCAAAGGCAACAAAAGGAAAATAAACAAGTGGGGACTACATCAAACTGAAAAGGCTCTGCACAGCAAAGAAAACCATCAATAAAATGAAAAGGCGTCCCACGAAACAGGAGAAAACATTTGCAAATCACATGTGTGATAAAGGGTTAGCTTTCAGAATATATAAAGAACTCCTACAACTCCACAGCAAAAAAAAAACAAAAAAACAAAAAAAACAATCCGATTACAAAATGGGCATAAGATCCGTGTGATACTGGGATTTATGATAAGGAATATATAGAGTTGATCTTCATCCCCAGTTTCTGGCAGAGCTCCTAAAACCACTGCAATTTCTTAAGGGACAAAGGTGTCTCTTGCTATGTTAACAAGGTGACTTTTGGAGCTTCTAAGGACAGAGGCTGGTTGACAGGAGAACCAGCCACGGGATTAGTCATGGGAACTTCCAGTCCACCACCTTGACCTCTGAGAAGAGGAGGGGGCTAGAGGTCAAATCAATTGCCAGTGGCCAATGATGCAACCTGTCATGTCCATATCACAAAGGAGAGGGTTCAGAGAGCTTCCAGGCTGGTGAACATGAGGAGCTCCTCGCCCTTTCCCCATACCTTGCCCTACACAATTCTTCCATCTGGCTGTTCTGAGTTAGATCCTTTGATATAAACCAGTCATGTAGTACGTCAAATGTTTCTCTGAGTTCTGTGAGCCGCTCTAGCAAACAAATCAAACTAAAGAAGTGGGAAACTGATTTATAGCCAGGCAGTCTGAAGCACAGCTAACAACCCAGATGTTCAATTGGCATCTGAAGTTCAAAGAGAAGGTTGTGGGAACCTCCAATCTGTAACCAGTTGGTCAGAAGTCAACGTAGCAATCCGGGCTTGCAACTGGTGTCTGAAGGGGGTGGGGAGAGTCTTGTAGAACCAAACCCTTACCTCTTAGGATCTGATGCAAGAAAGAGTTCATCTAACTGGATAGAAGGACTTACTCTTCCAGCAAGCAAAGTTTTCTTAGATATGACACCAAAAGCATGAACAACCCAACACAGATAAACCGATAATAAAAATTTTAAACTTTTATGCTTCTAAGGACACATCTACCTCTACACTGTCCCATCTACTTCTGGGTAGATAGTATCAGAATTGAGTTGAATGGTGTAACACCCATTCAGAATTCAACCCATTGAGTCGAATAGTGTAACACCCAGCTGGTATATAGAGAACTACTTGGTGTTGTGTGGGAAAACACCCGCTCCACACATTGGAAACTGAGTCTCAGAACACATGTAATACGAATAGACATTTTTCCAAGGAAGACACACACACGGCCAACAGGTACATGACTAAGTGTTCAATATCACTAACCATCAGGGAAATGCAAACCAAAATCATGAGACATCACCTCCTATCTGTTAGAATGGCTAGTATCAAAAAGACAAGAAATAACAATGTGGAGGATGTAGAGAAAAGGGCTGACACACATACGTCTTACCCCCTTACCCTTGTGCACAATTGGTAGGAACGTACATTGGGGCAGCCACTGTGGAAAAAAGTCTGGAGGGTCCTCACAAAATGTAAGATAAAACTACCATACGATCCAGCAACTGCACTTCTGGGTATCTATCCAAAGGAAACAAAAACACTGACTAGAAAAGACAGATGCACATCTACCCACACAAAACCTTGTACATGAATTTCCATAGCACCATTATTCGTAATAGCCAAAAGACAGAAATGCCCCAAATGCCCATCAACTGGTAAATGGAGAGACAAAATACAGTATATCCATACAATGGAATAGTATTGAGCCATAAAAATAAATCAAGTACTGAAACATCTACAACATGGACGATCCTTGAAAACATCATGCTAAGTGAAAGAAATCAGACAACCATTGCATGATTCCATTCATACGAAATATCCAGAATAGGCAAATTCAAAGAAACAGAATAGATTGCCCAGGGGTGGGGAGAAGAGGTGAGCAGAAGGAAGTGATACCTAAGGGGAGACAGGTTGGTTTCCTTTAGAGATAGTGAAAATTACATGTGGTGATAAATGCACAATTCTGTGAATATACTAACAACCCTTGAACACTGAACTGTATGCTTTAAATGGGTAATTGTATGATATGTGAATTATGTAGTAATAAATCTGTTTATATGTATAATGGGAATGAAAGTAGTCTCTACTGTAAGTTCAAAACATTTACTCCACAAATTTGGGAGGATAGGGCCATGTCTTAATAATGAGTTTGTGTTTAAAAAGCCCAGAAGCCAGATATGCACGGTAATGAGCTGTCAGCTGGAGGCGAGTCAACCTTGGGTTGGTTCTACTGAAATGCCAAGGCACACTGAGGCTGAGTTGGTGGAAGCAGAATGTCCGAGGGGAGCGAGAAAAGCTCTCAGCCACCACTCACGTCTCACTTTTCTTGAGCAAGCATTTCTTAGATGGTAATGTGCACCAGTTACCTGGGGATCTTGTTAAAGTATAGATTCTAACTCAGCAGGTCTGAGGGGGACCCAAACTCCTGCATTTCTAGCAAGCTTCCTGGTGATGCCTTGCTGCTGGGCCACAGGCCAGACCACTGAGTAAAAAGAAAGGGAACGGAAGCTCAGAGACGCTAAATAACTGAACCCAGGCCACCCCACTCACCAGGGACAGAGGACTTGAAGTCTGGTCTAATTGACTCCGAAACCCAGGTTCTTTCCATAGTAGCATCCATGACATGGGTCCTGGATGCCATGTTCCAGGAGAAGCCTAGATCTGAATGAAGAATCCAGGATCGTATGAGCTCTGGAGGCAACGTGACAGGTGGAGCAACTGAAGAACAAGGAATGTGTGACAGACACAGCAGCTGGTCCAAGCCTGGGAGTATCTGTCCTGTAGAGGAGCCATGCCTATAAGCTAGGACGGCCCCAGTGGGGGCACCAGGCCAGGCAGGAGATGGCATATCAGTCTGGGCTCCTTAAGAATGTTCTACTGGTCAGAGCTGTCCCAGAATAGAACAGGCCATTCCAGGATGCAGAAGCCAGCGCTCCCCAGACCCTACCTTCCTCATTCTGACAGAATCATACACCAACCTTATTAGCCCTACCACAAAAGAGGCATCATTGGCTGTTACAAAAATAAATCTTAGACAAATCTTTCAATTCTAGCTACAGGCTCTCAGCAGGGAGACCTATTTTCTTTTTTTCCTCTGTTTTTAAGATGAACAAGGGTTAGATAAGCATCAAAGGCATATTCGTGGAAAAGGAAAACTTTTTCCTTGATATATTTAGGATTGAACTAAAATTCAAAAGATCATCCATCCTTTTTCTCCTTCTGGAATTCAATCGCACCACCAAAAATCATCTTGGAAAATACTGAATCTAATGATCGAAACAGCCCTTTGAACATGAGCTTCCGGACCCCTGCATCCCTCCTCCAAAGCTAAACAGCCCCAGGTCCCTCAAGCCCTGTTCAAATGGTTTCAAGCCCTCTCATCACCCCGTTCTTTCTGCATGGATAAATGCCAGTTTGCTTCCTAGGGGGCCTGAGCCATCCCCATCAGGGGGGAGAGAATGGAGCTGTAATTGCACTGGGGGATTATCCTTCCATTAACACAGTCCCAGATCATGTCTGCTTTCCAGCAGCCCACTTCAATGCCAGGGCTCACTGTGCCTTCTGAGGATGAGAACTGCCATCAGAATCTTTCTTTACCCAGGAGGTGTATAGACACATCCTCCCTGGCTCATCCTTGATCACCGGTTGCTTGTGGATGGACTGTATGACCTTTATCCAAAAAAGTAGTTTGGGATCAGTAGAAGGGATAGCTCTCTTACAGTTAGGGCTCTTCAAAAACAGACTAACCTGGCATATCATGGTATTGCCTTCCTATCCATGAGGTACGCAAGCAGAATTCATCGGGGAGGGAATTCAGCTGCCAACTTTTGGCCCGCAGTGGACAAGAAGGCCTCCCACACTAAAATCCCAAGCTTCTAAGGGCGCCTGGGTGGCTCAGATGGATAAAGCCTTCAGCTCAGGTCATGATCCCAGGGTCCTGGGATTGAGTCCTGCATCAGGCTCCCTGCTCTGGGGGGAGTCTGCTTCTCCCTCTGCCTGCTGCTCCCTGCTTGTGCTCTCTCTGTGAAGTAAATAAAATTTTAAAAAAAAAAAAAATCCCATGCTTCTATAACACAACACCCGAAGACGAAGAAAAATCAAGCAAAGGTGTGCCATGATGGAAGAATTCTGCTAGGGTTGTGACTACTCTCTGCCCGACGAGGTCCAGAGCATCAGATGTTCTGCCACAAATCACTTCATTCCCCCAACCACTCTATGAAGTGGGATGTCCCATTTTGCAGATGACCAAACTGGCTTAGACCAAATCACTTCTCTGGGTCCCCCCGTCAGGTGGCAGAACCAGGATGCCAAATTAGTTGTCTCTGACACCAAAGTCCAGGTTCATCCTATTCTATTCTGCAAATCGCAGGAAATGAGAAAGGCAAAAGGCCATCAACTGATGGGAATCTGGAATGCTAGGGTAAGCAGTTTTGATTTAATGCAGGAAATAGAAAAAAGACCACAGCTTTTTTTGATAAGGAGTCTTTTTTTTTAATCTCTGTAAACACAACATCCGTTAATAATTTAAAAATAGGAGGAATAACAAAACAAGGAGGGAGAAATGAAAAAGAAGGCCCTTGAGAGGTACAGAGGTAACTAAAAAATGGGGGGTCCTCAACAGCCTTGGTGACAAACCAGCCTCTGACCAGAGAAACAGTCCAGACTGAACCCCTCAGGGATGAAGACACATGCTTCCCAAACCACCTGTCTGGAAAGTGCATCCCCAGCTCCTTCAAGGGGGAAGCTGGAGGGCCTCATTACTTACATCCTAACAGCAGCCTGTCATGAGCATTAGCTGCTTGCCCCCGCCCCCAGGAATTCACAACTCCAGGATGGTTTTCCTTTGCTCACGGGGTTATCTCAAAAGGCTGTGATGGACTCAACCAGCTTCTCAATAATTAACTCATACACGGACGGGGCTTACCAAACAGCGCCAGATCCTTTTAGATTCCATCTAACCACACACACACACAAACACACACCTGGCCTTCCCAGATACAACCGTTCCAGCAGAATTACAAAGGAACCAGAGACAGTAGGATCAAAGGTCACCACTGAGCATGCAGGTGAAGAGGGTCTAGGGATACCATCAGTGGCTTCTGAGTCTGTATGTTTCAAGCCAAGGAGGTGCATTTATGCAATCATGTCGGCTTCTCAATACTAGATTAAAGAGCATGAGGTATGGATTACACCTGCGCGGTTTTTGGAATTCGTGGAAAATTTCAGCGAGCACCATAGAGCACCAGCCGGTAGGAAAACATTTGAAAACTTGATTTAAAGCGCTATAATACCTAAGGTCTGGACCGAGATTGCTCAGAGCTTACGAATATTTATTACAATGCATTCTTGAAAACAACCAAAAAATTAAGTACAGTATAAATAGGAAACAGATTTAGGACTCAGTCATATGTTTACACTATGCAAATGATAGTTAAAGATCTACAACCAGGATGTTGTTAAACCCCGAAAAAAGGCAGGGGGCGAAGCGCTGCTGATATTTGGACATTTTCTTAGAATCGGCAAATGATATTTTGAGTTCTTTGACAATCTGTTCACTGAGGAGTGCCTGTGGGCACATCTTGTCACTTTCGCTAACCTGGTGGGGGAGTCCCAAATTCAAGGCAAAGGCACAGGCCTGGGGTTTTCACGGCCCCCCTCTGTTCATGGCAGGCAAGGCTTTGTGGGACAGAAACGGGAGTGGTCCCGAACCTTGACCCTAAAGCTGTCACACACAGCTCAGCCAACCCTCAGCCTTGGAGCAATGAAGAGGCTTTGCCAACATGCCAAAAACTCCCAGACAGCTAGCTAAGTGCACTCGTGTCTCCAGATTAACAAGAAAAGAAGCATAAACGACAGTCTTTGTGCTGAATAACTTTCTCCAATCAAGGATGTCACCTTGGGCTTCGTGACACCAATCAGGCAGAGCAGACTCTGAGTACAAATCCCTGGATAGACACGCAGGGTGAAAGGCAAAGGTCTGTCTCCAGTGGGGCTGGAGAGCCGAAGGAAGCCCCCTTTGCAAATTATAGTGAAAGACCTCTAACCCCAAACTTTCACCAGATCCCACATCGTTTAAGGAGGGCTGACTGATGAAGGGTTGGTTTGGTTTTTTAACTTCTTAGGAGGAAAGCAATAAATACACGGTCATGGAAGGAAATCCATAAAACACAGAAAAATAGAATCAAGGAGAAAATTTCTAAAATAGAACTGAATTTCAATTGGGACCCCCTCAAAGTCAGAGACTTCAAAGGTGCTTTGCTTACAGCTCACGGGTGCCCTGGGCTGCAGGTGGAGGGATGGGCTGCAAGCCTTCTCCCCTCCCCACATCGTGCTGCCCACGGCCAACAGGCCCAGATCCCTGCCTCGTACGAAACTCAGCACTCACTCCAAGGAGCTGAAATCAGTCACAAATGGTCTCTTCATAATGCGGAGGAAGAATAAATGAGTTACAGATTACATAAACCTCCCCACCAGAAACAAAACCCCACCTAATCATCACCTTGCAAAATCCCCTCCCGTGCACCAGCTGCGTGGCCCCCGGCAAACTGCTTGACCATCAGAGGCCTCATGCTGCAGGGGGCGGTGAGACACTCCAACAAACGGGCTCCACCCTGTGCATGCACCCCCTACATATTATTAACAAGAACCGCAAGTGCTACCCTCAAAAGCAGCTCAGAATACAGCCATCGTGGGTGAGAGGGAGTCCAGTGTCTTAATACAAAAACCCACACGTGTGTGAATAAACACAAATAATGCACTAACTATCAGATGTCTAAACGCTGAAAAGACATCCCTTCTGCTTTGATATTCATCTAGGTCCAGCCTCAGAGTCCAGCCATCATTTCCGACATAGTTCCTTCCAATAGTTGTAAACAATAAAATCAGAATCCCTGTGTTTTAAATCCATTAGTAACTACCAACCTGTCTTCGTGTCCTGGGGATTAACCAAGACTAATATTTTATGTTGAGGTTCGTCACGGTGCACAGTGCAAAAGCAAATAGACGAAGCTTCAAGTTTAACCTGAAAAAAATAACAAAATCGCCATTTTGTTTTGTCATCAAAGTAAGGGCACAGGAAATCACTTACCAATTAATTGGCATAGTATTCACTGGAAGAACACTGTTGCATGGAGGTTAATTTGACAGGATGGAAGCCATGTAAAAATGGAGACCTTACCCACTCTGAGCTAAACTCAAGTGGGATGGGACAAAGGCCCTTCCTCTGTCTCCCACCTGGCCAACCGTCCCCGTCCCTCATTTACCTGCCCATCCAGCCAAGTGCTGATTAAACACCCACTCAGCTGATACCCTTCCAGCTTTTCCGTCCGTATGCTTCTGGCCCCCTCAGCCTTCCCCACCCTGATCCCTCCCCTTGGGACCTCAGCCTACAAAAGCTGATGGCCACACCCCCACCTCAGGCCTCCACCTGCCAGGCCACTCCATGGAAACAGCCTGAACAAGCCTGTGTCCACCCCTGCCCCCATGCCAGCCTCAGGTCTCTGCAAGGGGTCTCAGTAAACCCATCACACCCTGTGGGCCCTGCAGGCTCCGCTCTGGCTCTGGGGCAGCCCAAGGGCAGAGAACCTCTGCTGTGAGAGAGAGAGGGAGAGAGAGAGAACAGTGCTGGTGCCCGTCTGCTTCTGAACAAGAGAAACACCAAGCCGTGTGTGGGGGCCTCTAACACTGGGACCCTCCCAGAGCCTTCTGGAAAGCGCTGGTATCCCAACCCTCTCTGTGGCCATCAGACGCATTGCTCCCAGCTCCCAAAGCAAAAGGTCAACACGTTCCACTAGCAAAGTCTGTGTTGAAAACCAAGGAGAGCATAAAAAAATGAAAAGAGAAGGTGTCCGCTGAGCTAGGCAGGCAGGTCACCTGTAAAAGTTTATAGCAGGCCTCTGTGGTTTGAGAGAACTGTTTCCTAACAAATTCTGAGAGCTGAAAACATTTCGGTGCCCCCCCCCCCCCTCGTTTCAAATTCACCTGAGGGGAGAGCCTCTGAGCGGGCCCTCCTGCGGTGGTTATGTGAAGCACAGTTCACCCCACCAGAGGGCTGTTAGAGGCCATTAAAATCAGGAACAGTTGTGCCTGGCTGGCTCAGTTGGGAGGCAGGGAGCATGGAACCCTTGATCTCGGGGTTGTGAGTTCGAGCCCCACGTTGGGTGCAGAGATTCCTTAAAAATAAAATCTTTTAAAAAAATGTACAAAGCATCGTATTGACATGGAAAGATGTTTATTACAGACCGGACTGTATTGTGAGAGAGAATGTTTAAAAAGTTTATGCAGAAATAAAAATCAAATGGAAACCTGTCAAAATGTTCACAGCAGTTAACTGTGTTTTTTTCATTTTCTCTGTCCCTGGCGATAGTTCCTAAATATTATACAATGAGCATACCCTGGTTTATTGCCAGAAAAATCAGTAAGTATTATTGTATTTTAAATGTGATAGGGCAGTTTCAAGACTGGAAACAGTTAATTAGGACTTTTCCGAGAACCAGAGCAATGTGGTATGATATACCCTCAAACCACCTTCTCATCTTTCTTTTCGTTTGGAAAAATTTCTCTGGATTCCAAAAGAAAAGTTAAATTTGCTAAAAGCAATGAGGAAATCTGATACTACCCCAAATGAGACTATTTCAACTGCTAAGTGATAGGGCACATCTACCATTTCTTAAGGAAATGCCAAAATGGTAGGAAAACAATTGAAAATATTCTCACGAAAATTTATAAAGTCCTTTCAGCATTTCTATCACATAAAAACAACTTATTTTTAAGGGTTGTCCCATTTTATTATGTTTTTGCTAATAACACTAAAATTATTCATTCACTGCACATACTTACATAGGTTTTTTTTTTTAAGTAATGTAATCTCATAAATAAGGGTGAAATGAAAACAGAGGACTGAAAGGGCATCGTAGAGTCCTTCAGAGCTCTCGGATTTCACCCGCTTCTCAGGTTACACCTAGCCTTCGCCACACTCCATCCCACCCTGCAGCCCGCAGCCCCTGGCTTCCCAAAGAATTAGCAACCCTAACCTTAACGAAGAGCTTGCTTCGTGGCATAGCTGCCACTAGGGGGCGCTGAAGATGTGTGAGTGCAGGGACCTCAAGTCTGCAGCTCCACAATGTAGAATCAATCGCCCAGGGGATTCTAACAGTTGATTATGAACTAGCATCTCCAAAGTCTCAAGGAAGCCACCACTGTATAAGCTTCACAAGCCACTGTTCTAATGAACTCTGGAACAACTTCAGTACAATGAAATAAAACTCTACTATGCTGGACAGACAGCAATGATATCATCTGGTACGAGGAAAATCTTCTACATATAAAACAAGAAAATCCTGTCTCTTTGAACAGATCAGACTTAAATCTGAAAGAAAGGTGACTGACTGAGGTACAATCCAAGATTCACATATTCTTTTTACTTACTGCATGGGAAAAAACGTTCTTCAAAGTAATGCATTTTTAAAATTTCACCCACAGTCCCACCATCCTAACAAACGGTTTTCATTTCTCTGTGTTCTCTCCCAGTCCTTAGCCAAAAGGCTATCAGTGCTAAAAATCACATTGATAATAACTAAATTCCAATTGACAAAACTTCATTCCAAACCACAAAATTTTAAAACTGGGCCAAACTTTAGAGACCGAAGAGCTTAGAACCAAGCCCCTCATTTTACACATGGGGAAACTGAGGCCCAACCAAGCATTACGTAAACACAGGGTCTCATTTAGTCCTTGTAATAACAATACAAGGTAAGTTCTGGGGGGTTTTTTGGTTTTGTTTTTGCTTTTTATCCAAATAGGCTCCACACCCAACATGGGGCTTGAACCCACGACCCTGAGATCAAGAGTCCCATGCTCTACCAACAAAGCTATCCAGGCACCCCAGCCACCCAGGCACCCCAGTAAGCTCTGTTATTGTCCCAATTTTAGATATGAGAACGCCAACACCAGAAAAGTTAAGACACTTGCTCAAGGTCACACAGTTAGTAAGCGGTAGATTGTGGGATTCAGAGCAGGCTGTCTTACTCACCACCTTGCATAACCGGACTTATCCTCAGGACTCCAGAATGCCATTCTAGAACTCCTTCTGCTTCTCAAAGTGCAATTATTCTAGTATTCACTCCAGAAGTTGTTGTTGTTTTTAAATCTATAATACTCTTTCTAGTACTAACATTCCACTTTCTAGTAAGTTAGATTTTACAGAGCTCTCTACCAATAAGGAAGATCAAACATACCTGCTCCCCCGTGGGAAGAGAGAAGAGCTCTACTGAGGACTGCATCCCTTCCCTAAGCGTGGCATAATAAGCCAGGGCTGCTTCCCGATGCCTTTCAGGGTCATCTTCCAAAATATCCACTGGGTAAATGCCTGCTAGGGGAAAAAAGACAGCAAGAAATGACATTAGTTTTATTCTTTTGTTAAAGGGGAAGTTCCTTATCTCTGTTTTTTTTTTTTTTTAAGCATACAAGTAACACTTGCCGTAAAAATCATGTTCCCCTACTTTTTTCAAGGTTTTTTTTTTTAAGATTTGATTTATTTGAGAGAGAGAGAGAGAGAGAGTGAGAGCACGAGCAGAGGGAGGGGTAGAAGGACAGGGAGAAGCAGACTCCCCTGATGAGCAGGGAGCCAGATGCAGGGCTCCATCCCAGGACCCCAGGATCATGACCTCAGCCAAAGGCAGACGCTTAACCCACTGAGCCACCCGAGCACCCCGTTTCCCCCCTTTTTTTAATGAAAAAATAGTTCTGCATCAGGTGCCAAAAGAAAATAGAAGACATTCCCAATGGCAGGGTTGGCAGCAACCCCGGGGAGATAGGAAGTTCTACCTGCCCCCCCTTATAATGCTACAGAAACTTCCTTGCATACGCCAAACCACCAAATGGTTTCCCAGGTATCTTCCTGGAGGGAAGCCCCAGCAGCTACGTGCACAGGCAGGGACCTGGAGAGCCCACACTACCTGGTGAGAACCTTGATAACTGTGACAAAATCCAGCTTGAGTTACAATTTTGCCAGCCTCCATATTCACTGTGCAGGTTGATGAAATCTGCCAACTCGTCTCCTTGTGCTGGGCTACTGTTATGTCAAGAGTTAAAATGTACTTACTTGTTGGTAGGAACTGCAAACATGTCCATACACAGGGAGACTATTTATTGTACATATTCATTTGCAAGTTTCCCCTTGGCTCTTCCTCGGTGTCTCTTTCTTGTTCTCACACTTGTAGAGGAAAATTATATCCTCGAAGAATCATCCAAATTGATAGCATCCAATTCAGCTCAGAAGCAGTGGTTAGTTTTCCCCTGAGATGCTGGCCGGCCTCGGGATGGTATGTCCCCAAGTGGGAGGGGGCTCTGCGGTCCCCCGTTTTCTGTGGATCCTGCCTCTGATTCGGCTCTGGGCCTCCTATGGGGGGAGGCTGCCGAAAGGGCCACTTGATCCTCCCCGTCCTCCACCTCAAGAAAGATAAGCCTTCACTCACAGAAATAGGGGCTTCCCTATTTTGTGAGTTTCCATTCCTTCCTGCCAGCCACTTTTCAGGAAAGAGAGGCTATTGTTAGCAGCAAAAGGGTTCAAGTCTCCAGTCTAAGGAGTTTGCTCGTGTGAGTGTTACTGCATTAGACGAGTTACTGGGGGAAACACTCATGGAAAAGGGAGGACGTCCAGAGCAGCTGCAGACAAGACCCCCACCTAAGCATAAGCCCACCTCCTGCCCCGGGGCTTGACACGCTGAACACGTCATGGGCACACACAGAGAGTGACAAATCGCTGAGCAAATATGTTCTCCCACTATTCGATTTTTTTTAAAGTATTTGAGGATAAAATGTGTCCCAAAAAATGACAACTATAAATGCACAGATTCAAATGTTTCAAATAAAGACAAAGAATTAACAGTCCTCTTGATGACAATGAAATAAGTCAATGATGAACTCTGGGATCTCTCCCTCTCTATAAAGAGCTGTATGTCTGTCTAGCCAACTTATTCTGCTGTGACAGGCACACGCTTGTAGACACCCACATATGTGCACAGCCAAAGAAGCCCAGACTCCTCACCATGCACACAGAAGCCCCCCCCCCCCCAACACGGAGGACAGAGCACCAGGTTAAAACTCTACCCCCCCCCCCCCGCACTCCTTACTGGGCCTTCCAAGCCTAGAGCGCAGGGGCCAGATGGATCCAGACTGGAATCCTGGCTCCTAACTCAGCGTCCACTTCAAACCTGTCACCAAGACGAGCCTGCCTCACCTCTCTCCATGCTCATCCTTAGTCCTGACGCTCAGCTGCTCACAACAGCCTTTAGCCTCACTCCTCCTGCTTGTCCACCCTCCACTGGCCACCAACCAAAATAACCCGGCTGGGTTCCCTGGGGCCAAGGTCCAGCAGGATGCTGAGCACTCCCCACACCATATCTCAATGCATTGGCTTCACCCCCATTTGCAGATGAGGAAACTAAGGCCAAGAGAAGAATGCTTGGCCAGTCAGCAGCAGGGCTGAGCTCAGGATCTGTGCAAAACACTCAGATTATGTGAGTGACCCAGCCCAGAAGGCCCCCAGAATCCCACGCCCCCTCCCCCTCACAGCACCCAAGAGGCTCTTATGCCCCTGCACCCCACTCCCTGTATCTTGACATCCTCAAGGCCCATCTCAGACACCAGCACTCCCAGAAGCCTTCCTGGAGCCCCAAAAGGCAAGGGCTCAGGGACACCACCGAGTCCTATGTTCGAATCCCAGCTCAGCTTAGGATGGGAATGAATCCGTTTGCCGCCTCCCCACTCCCTCGAGGCCGCACACACAGGAACTCGGGGGGGTGGGGGGGGCAAGAGAGGCAGGCTCACCCCACCCTCTCCGAACCCAGGAACACGGAGCGCTCCTCAGAGCACCTTGTGTACGTGCCTCTCTCCTCTCCCACCCTGCCACGGAAGACCCCTCCGCAGGCCTTTCCCACACTGAGCACTTAGGAAATTTGGGTAGGTGGTCAGCTGGGCTCTTCCTTCAAACTGCTATTCATTCTTCTAGAAAGTCAAGTGGCTTCCCGCAGGTATGAAAAAAAGCCTGTGCACATTCAAATAAATTAAGAAGATCAAACGGGAAAGAGGGTTGCTTCAACCCTGAAGCACCCAGCTCAGGCTGCATGCCTGCCCCATGAAAGCAGCTTGAATAACCACGGTTCCCTAACTGCCCCCAGGAGGGAGTCAAGATGCCCCGCCCCCAGTTTATACTCTCTGCTGCGGTGCTTCTCGAGGAGAGATGCTTGAGAAGAGATGCTTGTCAGCCCCAGGGCTTCGAGTGCCCTCTGGTGAGGCCTGGGACTCCCAGAACAGTTGCATCCACCAGCTCCACTGAGAAGCCCAACTCGGCCCCTTGGGACAGGGGTCAGGGAGGACACTGTGGTCTTCAGGGCTTTGGGAGAGGGGGCACCTCACCATGGCCACAGGGCCCAGAAGCCTGGGTGCTCCTAGAGGGGCCCGGGAAGGCTCCTGCAGGGCTCTCCTACAGGCTGCCAAGGGTTACCTGGCATCAGTTCTGGTCGCATGTGGTCAGGAGAAATGCAATGAATGTGTTTTGCTCCTTGAACACCATGAAATCATTTCCCCTGCTGGTTCCACATGCTGTGAGACCCCCCCCCCCCTCAGAGAACTCCTTGGACAGTAACCCCAGGCCACCCTTGGCCCTGGGCAGAGGCAGGAGGGGGGGTGGGGGGGAACTTCTCAGCAGGAAGCCCACAAGAATCAGGCCCTTAGGAGCAGGGCCCTAAAAGGTACAGATTAACCCTCTGGGAAGTGGAGGGCAGCTACAAACATCTCAACACTCACAGAACAACGCAGCACCCATGCCCTGTTCCCCTTTAAATAACCTCCAAGCTGGGCTCGGACCCCATACTCCTAAGAAGTGTCCTGGGGCAGGCAAATCAGCCTAGTGGAGGGGAGCTCAATTCTTCAGCCCTTTGGGGTTTAATTAGCACTCCTCGGTATGTGGGGGGTGAGCGGGGGAAATCCCCCATTAGAAAAGCTCCAACAGCTTTGCTTTCACACACAAAATGTTTGGGTTTGTTTTCTGGAAATCTGGGTGGGAAGGAACAAAGGAAGTGCTTAAGGCAGGTGGGGGAGCATCCAATGCCCGCTGGGAAAGGGAACCCCTGCCCTTCCAGAGGAAGAAAGACCCCTCCCCAACTTGGCAGGAAGACAGACTCCCTCTCCAGCCCAGGAGGCGCGTGCGTGCTACACACACACACACACACACACACACACACACACACACACACGACCCCAAGAGGAAGGAAGCCTCCCACTCCCTCACCCACCCCCAACCGCAAGGGCACACTTGGGCAGTGCCCAGAGGCCTCCAGGAAGTAAACAAGTCTGGGGTGTTTTACGCATGCGCTCTGGAGCTGAGCTGGGCGGCCACGCTCCCCTCGCTCAGGATGGAACGCGGACTCTGGGCAGGGGCTTCCAGATGTGAAATGCTTACAGGCTTTAATGGCTTGAGCTGAACAGGAAATATTTTTCCAAAGCCAAAAGAATGTAATCTTTCCAGTACAATGTAAAATGCTTTTATGAAAAAGGCACACAGTTGAAATGATAATTCATTGCAGACTGTAAAGAAAATGAAATCCCCAAACGAGCCCCCAATTTAAGAATTCACTTTAAGCATGTGTTTGCTGTAGTCACCAGAACGACAACCAAGTGGTACCTCGTAAAGCCTACTTCTAGGGAAAATACTTAAATCAGTCAGGATCTTTGTACCAAAGTTCCAGTTCCTAGGGCAGCATGAATGGTGTCCCACTGAGCCACGGCCTGTCACCCAGTGTCCATCAGCCACAGCCTCTACTGGGTCAGCCCCTGCTGCTCAGTCCGGCAAAGCCTAATGCTCTAGGGCCTTCCCAGCACTTTTTGGTCCTCCCGATATAAACAGCAATGCCAATTAATGAAAACCCTGAAAGAGGTCAATGCTGTGCACTTAGCCAGTCATTCAGTATCACTTGCAGAATATTCTCTCCAAATACTACCTCACCACAAAGATGAGCAAAGTTCTTTTATTTTAGCAAAGTGAGATATTTCTCATATGGGGCTATTATTAGGAGAAACATTAATAGATATTTTAAATTTTACTAGCCCCGCTCTTGAGAATTTTGACCTCAAGGAAAGCCTCTGTCTATCCATCAGTTAACTACAAGGCAATATGTCACTGGAAAAGCTGACTGTAATCACTTGATTTTTCTGTAGTCATGTGGGTTGTCATTCTTGAATTACAGTTAAGAACAACTCTTGCTCATAATATGTGAAAAAAATCTCAAGGACACAAAATTATAAGGTAGTATTCTACTTTTATTTTTCAAGAATGGTTAAGGGTGGATATTCCTAATATAGAATTTTTTTTTTGCTTTTCTTTATTTTTCACACCAGTGGTCTGCTTTTCCCTCACAAATCAATTTTCTTCTGAAAGGAACTTATAAGAAAGAATGCATATTATAGAAGAAACTGCCAAAGGGGATTAAGTGACTAATTTGGGACTTAGCAGGAAACTTGGAGACTAGTTTGTAACCAGAGAGAGGAGAGCACCAGGAGACACCAAGGCATATTGCAAGAAGGGTCTGTGGAGTTCTGAACCCACATGTTCTACACACCCAAGGCTGTAAGGGCAGCCCCTAAAGGGAGAAGATTCGTCAATGCTACCTCAGGTGCTCAGAATTCCGGACCAGGAATCCATCAGGTTCCCCGTTTCTAGAGAAACATGTTTTACCACACAGTGCAATCCCAGAGCTGTGTGCCTTTGAGCTGTATGCTTTAAAACTCCATATTCACAGGGCACCTGGGTGGCTCAGGTGGTTGGGCATCTGCCTTCGGCTCAGGTGATGATCTCAGGGTCCTGAGATCGAGCCCTGAGTCAGGCTCCCTGCTCGGTGAGGAGTCTGCTTCTCCCTCTCCCTCTGCCCCTCTCGCCCCCTGGTTGTGCTCTCTCTCCCTCTCTCTCAAATAAATAAATAAAGTCTTAAGAAAAATTCCATATTCACAAATGCAAACTTCATCTTGAGCCTCCAAAGCTTTCACCACACCACAGGATGCCTTCAAACTAAGAACTACTTTTAACTTAAAGGATGACTATGTTTAACTAAAAAAAAAAAAAAGGAGGGTTGTTGCATATACTGGTATCCCCCACTTTTCAAAAGTTCAAATGACACCACTTTGCTTTTATGAAAGAGCTCCCTGTTTTCACTAACTGAAGAAATCCAAAGAGGACTTTTGCTTTGATGATAAAAGTGAAAAGCAAAAATAGTGTTGAGCGTCAGTTCTGCAGTGAGCCCTTATAGACACACTGCACAGCTGAGCCCTGAACGTGGTCCTGACAGGCTCCTTCCCCAGGAACTAATCACGCATCAAGCTAAGCTCCCAGAACTCTGAACAGTGTCCGTGAGCATCTGCCCTTTATCTCGATTTATTTTATGTATCCCTTAGCAAGATGCATCCTAAGCTATCAGACAAGTCTAAGACAGGTTAGTTGTGGGTCTAGGCATGCTCAAAACCTTTTCCGTGTACATTAATGGTAACCGATTCTTCTCTTTACATGGTTCCAGCTTACGAGAGGTTTCATGGGAACACTCTACTTCCAGAGAGCAGGGGGAAACCGGTTGCGAGAAATACCCACAGGTGTGCAAAACACTGCCTGGCATTTACTTCCTATCAAAGAATCCAAGTCTGTACAGCCAGCAGGATGACTCTCCTCATGCCATTCCAGCCTTTTCCCAAGCACATCCATAAGATAGGCTGTGAACAGGGCTTCCAAGGCCAGCATGTTTCAAAAAGGAGGTCCGCAGTGGCACTTAGGGGCGCCTGGGTGGCTCAGTCGGTTAAGCGTCCGACTCTTTGATGTTGACTCAGGTCATGATCTCAGGGTTGTGGGATCGAGCCCCTTGTCGGGCTCCACACTCAAGCAGGGAGTCTGCTTGAGATTCTCTCTCTGCCTCAGCCCACCCTGCATGCTCACACTCTCTAAAATAAGTAAAATAAATAAAATCTTAAAAAAAAAAAAAAGGAGGTCTGCCGGGGCACCTAGAACTCACTCCCGGGAGTTCCCCATGCCTATCAGCAAGTAGAACATTTAGAAATCCTAAAGCAGTGGGGTTCGCTTAGTCTAGCATTTATTGGCTGCCTGGGTGGCTCAGTCGGTTAAGCGACTGCCTTCAGCTCAGGTCATGATCCTGGAGTCCCAGGATCGAGTCCCACATCAGGCTCCCTGCTCAGCAGGGAGTCTGCTTCTCCCTCTGACCCTTCCCCCTCTCATGTGCTCTCTCTCTCTCTCTCTCTCTCTCTCTCTCATTCTCGCTCTCTCAAATAAATAAATAAAATCTTTTTTGAAAAAATCTAGCATTTATTTCCCAAACTCACTTAACCAAGGACCCCTGGTCCCAGAACACTAACTGACAGGTGACAAGCACACCTCAGAGAAGAGTGTTTTGGAGGAACATCAGGGCAGGAGGAAGCATCACTCTGAGGCAGCAAAGATGCAAACGCCTGGAGCCCAATGGCCCACCCAGCAAGGGGGCCACCGTGTCGGCGGTGCGACAGTCTACAGAAAGGAGTAGAAAACAGAAGGTGAAGCAAACACACACTTGGATATTTTTGTTCGTTTTGAAGAGCATCTGATTGCCAAAGTATTCTTAGCAAAGAATTGAAAAAAGAAAAGTTGGAAGCCAGAATGTAGAGTATGTTAGAATTTTTTGAGCAGATGAGCACAATTGTCAGGGAACAGAGGCACGCTGGGGAAAGGTCTGCAGGTGGTGGCAGGAAGGTTTCGTTCCCCAGTAATTGACAGGGAGCCTGTCTCTCTGTTATCACATATTTTTTTAAAGATTTTATTTATTTATTTGAGAGAGAGAGAATGAGAGCCAGAGAGCACGAGAGGGAAGAGGGTCAGAGGGAGAAGCAGACTCCCTGCTGAGCAGGGAGCCCGATGTGGGACTCGATCCTGGGACTCCAGGATCATGACCTGAGCCGAAGGCAGTTGCTTAACCAACTGAGCCACGCAGGCGCCCTCTCTGTTATCACATATTTAGTATTGGCCCACTTGCAGCTTGTCATTGCCTTGGCTGAGAATAAATCACTTGTCCCAAATCTAAGATGGTAAAATATGCAAATGACTTTATGTGCCACCCACACAAAGGTTTATGTAATCCTAATTGCTTCTAATATGAAGGTCTTGTAATCTGAGCATTGGTGCACCTTCCTGTTAGGCAAATGATACAAAGATAAAACTATCTTTCCCCCTGCATCATTCAAAAGGATATGAGGGGGGAATGAAACATACTGTTCCTTTTGCATACAAAGAGGTGTCACATTGGGGGACAAGCGTGCCCTGTTTGGGGCAGACGGGATGAAACAGCATCTCACATATATGCTTCCTTATGAATGGTAACAGAAGAGGGGTCCTCACTGTGACAACTGCAGGAAGCTCAGGCCTCCCTCATCTCTGAACCCCAGCCCTCTATGCCATGTGGCCATCATTACAGTGCCATATTTGTCTAACCTTTACTGAGAAGGAAGGCAGCTTTGGTACATGCTCAGGTGCCAATATACCAAGCCCCAGTGTCAATGACACCACCATTAATGGCGGCTCTAGAGTTGATGGGAAAATGCTGTGGGGAGCAACCGCCCAGAGTGGAACCAGAGCCCTAAACCACACAGCACGCAACAAGAGGAAGAAAAATAACTCTTCATCAACGTAATGCTTTTAGCCATTACTCACAGAATAACATTTCTCCGAACTTACCCAAAAATCGTATCCCTCTATGTTCATCTATTACACTGCAAACAATAATATCTCTGAAGAAGAGCAAAAAAAAAATCGGCTTCTATTTGGCATACCCAGCCCTGGGCAAAGCAACAAAGGGAGTCGAAAACAGACCAGTCCTTAGTCTCCGCAACCCAGTTCTAGATTAAGTTGTACACACGGCATAGAACTTAGACTCATCACCCAGACTACCACGCAAGGAGAATGGATGGAAAAGAATGGGTTTACCTTAAACCCAAAAAAATTATTTACTTAGGGAGAAGGCAGTCACTCCCCAGTAACTGGAAATGTGTCGAGGTAGCTACATTTTTATAACGGCACTGGACTCTTGTGTAAAGCTAAAAAGTAGATGAGGAGGTACACACCAAATATGACTATTTGCGTCAAAATCAGTACTAGCTCAGTTTTAAATTAAAGAAATTTGAAAAGAAAAAAAGAGCTATATTCTGCCTCTGTGGATAAAGTTTCTAAACTTTATCCAGCAGCTGGCTGGCTCAGTTGCAAGAGCACATGACTCTTGATTTTGGGATCGTGAGTTCGAGCCCCACATTGGGCATAGAGATTACTTAAAACGATAAAAAATAAACTAAAAAAAAAAAGTACTAGCTGGGAGAAAAAGTATTAGAATATTAACAATGAGTTCTTGCATTAAAATATACCCTTTTACACCTTACATTCGCAGAGTGTTTTCCAGTTTACAAAGGGCTTTCACCCAAGTCCTTGCTTGTTTGAAACTTACGTCAACACTTTGAAGTCAATAAAGCACACAAAGCACTAACTCCATTTTTCAGATGTGGAACAGAAGTTCAAAAATCAGAAAATTAGTAGTAGGGCTGGACTCAAATGCAGATCTTAAGATTTCCAGCACAGCCTTTACCAACGCCCCTGCTTACTAATTTATACCATGTCAAGAGCCACGCATTGTTTATCAGCACCAAATGGCAGCTAGTACTAAGCACAGCACTGTTTAAAATACCCTTTTTAAGGCTGAATAATATTACATTACATAATATGTGGATATGTGTGTGGATATGCGTGTGTGTGTGTGTGTGTAAAAATGCCATTTCGTTTATCCACTCATCTGTTGTTGGACACTTACGCTGCTTTCACCTTTTGGCTATTGCAAAGAATGCTGCAATGAACATGGATTTAAAATATTTCTTTCAGTCCCTGCTTTCCCTTCTTTTAGGGTAAATACCCAGAACTAGAATTGTGGGATCGTATGGTATTCTATGTTGAATTTTTTAAGGAACCACCATACTGTTTTTCACAGTGGCTGCACCATTTTACATTCCCACCAGAAGTGCATCAGAGTTCCAATTTCCCCACATTCTCACCAACACTTGTTACTTTCTGGTTTTGTCGGGGGTTGGAGTTTATTTTTTTTTTATAACAGCCATTCTAATGGGTGCAAAGTGGTATTCATTATGGTTTTAATTTGCGCTTCCCTAATGATTAGTGATGTTAAGCATCTTTTCATGGGCTTGCTGGCCATCTGTATGTCTTCTTTGGAGAAAGGTCTATTCGAGTCTTTTGAAAATTATCGTCATACTTTTTAACATGTACTTTGAAAACCGTGTGAGAAGTAAAAGGACATGAATTCACAAGGGGTTAAATGACAAGGCTGGTGTGGCCTAAGTGGGCTACCTGCAGAGGATGCATTCACACAACCTGCATCACAGGGCAATGATGCCCATCTCTGCCCACTGTCCAGCTGAGCCACCCTCCAAACAAAGAGAGCAGTGGCTGGGAGGTGGCTGAAGTCAAAAGTGTACATTGCCTTTTGGTAAGCCATTTTAAAGCTTGCAGGGAAAAAAAGAGCTTCCACAAGTTTTTAATAATAATAATAATATAGTAACGCCTGAATGAAGCCTCTATGACAACTGCTCCCAGGGTCCCTACCAAGAGTGACATCCACTTAGACCAAGGTCTTCCTGATACCCCAGGGTCCTAGGAAGAGTTCTAATCAGACCCAGGTCACATTCAATATCAATCCCACAGCCAAGGTTTGCAAAATTTTCTGCTATTAAAATGTGGAACATAAAACATCATGACCATCATTTAGGAGTGCCAGGCAATATTCTGGCAAAAAAGCAGAAACAGTCTCTGCACTGATAGAACTTACAGCCTGGTCAGGGAGACACAAAAACAGTTAAACACTCACATGGTATGGCAGGAGAAAGGAAGGGGAGACAGGAGACAGGATGACTAGGGAAGTTCGATCTGGGGGCAACCTTTCAGCAGAGGACTGAAGAATAAAATGTCAGCCCTGTGCAGAGCACGGGCAAGGACCCCCCAGACATGCAGGAGGAAGAAAGGAGCAGAGCTCCTTTCCAAGAGCTAAAGGTCAGCCAGTGTGCCTGCAGCATGGCTGGCCAAGGGAAGAAGGGCAGGAATCACAGGAAGCAGGCGGGCAGAAGCCAAAGTTACAGGACGCTGGCCTTGTTCCTGACTTCACGTTTCAAGGAAAACGCAAGAGGAAGCTGCTGAAAGGTCCCCAACAGGGCGTGATAGCTGGAGTGTGTGTTTACTGCTTCTTCCAGAACACAGCGCAGTAGGAAACCAAACCAAAGACAATGCAGGTTAAGGCAGGCAATGACAATGGCTTGGATCAGTGAAGGCAGTGGCGATGACAAGAAAGATATGGCAGGTGTGAGCCAGATATGTGGTAGACATGGCAGAACTAACTGTTATTTGGATGTGTGGGGTGAGGGGCCAAGGTGACCTTCTACTCTAACCCCTCCCCTCCACATAAGTCAATGAAATTCTACTGGGAGTTTTCAACTTGTGACAGATTTATAAGCTAACATTGGAAGCAGCTTAAGTCTGCTAAGATCCTAGTTCTTTCCAAAGGGGAAAATCGATGCACGTGCCAACAGAAAGAATAAGATGTACATTATTCTAAAATACTAAGTATTTTCCTTAAGGTTTTATGAAATGAGCCCCTCTGAAAAGACAGATGAAGCACCCACAAAAGGATGCCGCCCTGTCAGATCTCCCCAGTACTGAGCCACACAGGCCGTGAAGTTTGAGCATGAGGGAAAGTCACCAGCTTTGGAGTCATTCAGACCCGACTTCAAAAATTGCGGAACCTCGCAGATCCCCTCCCTCTTCGGGAGCTTTGTACTATCACTCAATAAACTTTACTATTGCTAAAGAAAAAAAAAAAAAATCTCTGAACATAACATGAAATAAACAGGCACAACAGAGTCAGCACAAACTAAACCAGACCCACAAAGACTGTAGATGTTGAAATTATCCAGTATAGAAGATAAAGATAGTAAATATGGCTAAAGAAATTTAAATAGGAAATGTAAAGAGCCAAAATTATTGTTTGACCAATAAGATTCTAGGGAAAAAGAAAGTAGAACTTCTAGAAATGAATGTCTTAAATAGCTCATGGACTGGAAAATACATCTGAAGAAATTACCCAGAATGCAGCATAGAAGGACACAGGTGTAAAATATGATAAGCAGGTTAAGAAAGAGGATAAGTAGGTTAACAAGGTCCAGGAATGATCTTAACTGAGGTTCTAGAAGGAGAAAATAGGATGAACAAGAGTCAAGATTTGAAGAAATGATTGAAATTTTTCCATAACTGATGAAAGATACCTATCCTCAGACACCAGAATCCCAACCAATCCCCAAAGCAGGAAAAAAAAAGAGAGAGAGAGAAATACCCACCTAGACACACTGTGGTCAATCTGCAAAACAACAAACACAAAAATAGGATCATAAAAGCAGCCAGAAGACAAAGACAGATCCTCCAATTCCAAGTAGACTGACAGTGGCCTTCTCCACCGCAATTATGGCAGTCAGATGACAATGGAAGAACATTTTTTTTAACTTCATTTTATTATGTTATGTTAGTCACCATACATTACATCATTAGTTTTTGATGTAGTCTTCCATGGAACACTACATCATGGAAGAACATTTTTAAAGGACTTTCATGCTCCACCTAGCAAAAGTAACTTCCAAGAAAATGGGCAAATAAAGAAATGTTTAGAAAAACAAAACCTGAGGGAGTTTGGTACCAGAAAATCCTCACTAAAGTTATTTCTAAAGGATATACCTCAGGAGAAAGGAAAATAACCTCAAGAGGAAGTTAATTAAGAAGGAATGGGAGAAGGGGCACGTGGGTAGCTCAGGTGGTTAAGCCTCGGCCTTTGGCTCAGGTCGTGATCCTGGGGTCCTGGGATTGAGCCCCGTGTTGGGCTCCCTGCTTGGTGGGGAGTCTGCTTCTCCCTCCCTCTGCCCCTACCCCCCACCCATGCTTGCTCGCTTGTTCTTTCTCAAATAAATAAAATCTTTTTTAAAAAAAGGAGGAGGAATGGGAGCAAAGAAAATAATATACAAGCAGATGAAATCCAAGCCAGTGCTGACCATTCAAAACAAAAATCTAACTTAAGGAAATTAAAAACCATCATAGAACAAAGGTGCTACATACTGGGAACAGCACATAAACTGGGAAGGGAATAAGTGAAATGAAAGCACTCTAAGGTCTTTAGATGATTCCAGAGGTTTAAAATTCATTAATTCCAGAATTAGAGTTAACATGCATATTAAAATTTCTAAGTTAGCCCCCCAAAGAATAGAAACATAGGTATCCTATTTCAAAATAGGAGAGAGAAGAAATAGAATTAGGGCAAGGGTTGGGGTAGGGGATCTCTATATAAAAGAAATGAAAACAAGATGATTTGTTGATATTCATATTTCATTGTTATGATTAACAATAGATACTCATCAACAAGTAACTAGACTATGCCTTAGCAGAAGGATATATTTTGTTTCATTACCCCAAATATTTCTTAGTATTTTAATATTTCTATTCAGTGTTCATGTAGTAAGAAAAACACAAAGCAATACCTTTCTCTCTGTACAGCTTAAAATAATTTTTTTCCAAGATGTTCTAAGAGCCCAAATGTCAGCAATACACACGCCTTACAGAAATCACTTGTTGGAAGACATAAAGGTCAAAATGAACTGCCAACTATAATTCACTGTTTGGGCATTATACCCCTCTACCTGCATACATACACTCAGCAAAAATAATCCATGAAGTTGGGGCTCCTGGGTGGCTCAGTCAGTTAGGCATCTGCCTTCAGCTCAGGTCATGATTCCAGGGTCCTGGGATCGAGCCCTGCATCCAGCTCCCTGCTCAGGGGGAAGCCTGCTTTTCCCTCTCCCCCCCACCCCCCCATTTGTGTGCTCTCTCTCCCTCTCTCAAATAAATAAATAAAATCTTTTAAAAAATAATAATAATAGTCCACGAAGTAGCAATCTAGCGGAAGAGACCTGGACAGGGACGGTACCGCCACAGGAAGGTTTATGCAATGGGGAAGTCTCCACAACATCAGCTTCTCAAGCTCTTACCACTGAGTGAAATATTCAGGGACTCCAATTAGGGTTTATTTCAGCAAAATGCAATGAAGAAATGAACACAGCTTTCTCTCTCTCTTAACGGAATTCAAGAGTAGTGGTTAGAAACTTGGTTTCCAAGAAAAACACATTTATCTTAATTTCTGCAAGTCAAGGAAACCGAGCGGTCTAGAAGAGATTTTTGGGCCTTGGGAGCCCCCAACACATGCAGGGATGGGAGCTCCCCCTTGGCACTCCCCTGGGTCCCCCAGCCCTTGCCTTAGCTGGGTCCCAGTGGCCCTGTAGCTGCCCTGCTTTGGAGGAGCAAAGAAGCACTGGAAATGGTTTCTATGCCTGGACAGACAATAGGTACTGGGTTAAGTAGGAAATGAGACCACAGCCCGGGCCTGGGGAATGCAAAGGGTTTGATGTGCGAGAGCTCCCAAGGGGCCAGAGTGGGGTGGGAACGGCATGCCTGGATGTCAACAGACAGTGGCCTTTGGATTCATACACACGCTGTGTGTCCCACCCCCCGACCCAAGCTTGCCGATCGCAGGCCTTGGAAAAGAAAACCCACAACAGAGGATGGGTGAACTAAAAGGCATGGAATTTCCAAACCACAGCTGTTACATCCTAATGAGCCTTATTCAAAGGCCCCAACCCTCAGTTGCTACTGACAGTCAGTCTTAGCTGCCACCCCCCCCACGCCCTGCAACCCAGCAACCCTGACTTTAAAAGTCACATGACACCGGGGGCATCTGACCAACAAATGTGCTTGAATTTTGCCCTGACTTCTCTTTCTATACCACATGCCACAGCAGCAAACACAGTCATTTTCTACAATCCTCTGTTTGGAATTTCCCAAGGCTGAGCTACAAATAAGAATGTCATCAGAGGAGACAGGAGCCAACTGCTGTCAGGAACCCAGCGAAGGCCAGTCAGCCGGTCAGCAGACTAGGGTTTCAAAGGTCAGAAAGACGACACCTCAGTGCCCACTGCCCTCCCACCACCCAGCCTGAGTCCTGGCCACTCGATCATTCACTCCATCCTGCCAAGACGTGGCAGGAGGTCAGAACACCAGCCATTTCTGGTCTGGCTTCATGCAGTGGAGATCCCCACTGAACACAGACATAATACAGCCCTTGTTTAGAACTGAAGGCGAGTGAGAAGCGTCTCTAGCATGAATATCATTATATGGCAAGGAATCACAGCCAAAGGGTGGGGGAGGTAACATGAAATGCCCAAGCCTGTAGGAGGACCTGCTCAGAACCGGGTCTCCCAGGACAAGCAGGACCCTGGAAAGGTATTCCAAGGGATACACTGACCAGAGCACTGTTCAGGGGCACTCTGCCCGAAAGATGGCAGGCCAGCGTGTATCACGCCATATCCTGATACCCCCAATCTGCAGAAAATTCCCCAGTAATCCTACAACCACACAACCAACAAAAGCTTTCACCAGCTCCTGGGGGAAATGATTTCTCCATTCAAATCTCAGGTAGCTCCTATGTGCCAGGTAAGAGCAAGGTACTAGAGAAGAAAGATCAGTGAAGGTCCTGCCCTCAAAGAGATTACAGTCTGGTTGGGTGGGAAGTAACTGACAAACTTCACGGCCAAGTGGATTTTTAGAGACCATCCCATCCTTTCCCTTCCTTCCTGACGAAGGGATGGGGACTCACCAAGGGCCATGAAAGCACTTAGTGACAATGACACGAGTCCCAGTGGCCAGCCCAGCCCCCTGGCCCAATGAGGCCCTGCTTCCAGAAACTCAGACCTGCCACATGCCTCTATGGGAACGCTTCTATACCTTCAAAACCTAGAGAAGATCCAAAACGGCTGATGGATACTTGATTTTTTTAAAGTTTTGTGTTCATATGAGGTCCTCCCTAAAGAAGGGTGCCCCTTAGGTACTGGCTCATGGAGTACTTCCTTCCAGAGCCTACACTCTTTTTTGGGGGGTGGGTTCCACATCAAACATCACCATCATGACAGGTTCCTTTCTCTGTGGACTCAGACCACTACCACCACCCCCATGTGAATCCCAACCCTGCCACTTCCTAGCAAGTGACCTTAGGCAAGTTACTTCTCCCTTGCCCTGACCCACTTCTGAGCAGACCCAGGTTCTGCACCTGCCTCAGCCTCTCTCAGCACCCGGCCCTGCCAGAGGCCTCTTTGCTTTCTGGTCTCTCCTCCTCTGGGTCCGTGTCTCATAATATCAGAACTTCACCCTCTCTGAGCCTTCAGGCCATGCCCTCAGCCCTCTCCTCCTCCCACTTCCCAGGGGACACCCTCGCCAGGCCTCCCGGGGTCCCCAACAGAGCTCAGGGCAGGCGCTTTCTAGGCCTTTCTAGATTCTTCCCACACTCCGGAGTTAGTGTTTCTGACTAACTCTTCAGTTACCTCCAACGAGAGGCATGTTCTGGAACATTCTGAAATCACTGTGTCTAGATTGCTTCACGTTTGCCCCCTCTGAAAGTTGCTTCCTTCACTGGCATCACCACTGTCCCTGGTCCCTCGACCCAAGCTTCATCATCAACCCATCCTTTAGAGTTTTCCTTGCTTGCTTGCTTTCCTGTCTATAAAGCTCTGCTTGATTACCAGTGCAAACCGTCCAACCCCGAACTTTTCTTAACTGGAACACTAAACTGAATGGAGATCATCCAACAGGCATATCTCACAAACACTTCAATTTGGGTGTAAACAGAAGGGATGGGGGCAAAACAAATGGCCTTCTTGGAAGGGACCCTAACTTTTACTCTGGGCCCAGCAGTCGGCTGTGATGAGCACAGGGTCTCAGGTAACCCTTCTGAGGCAGGTCAAGTCCTTATCTTACCGATGAGGGAAATTCAAGGTGAAGAATGAGGGGAGTACAGAACTAGATCACGTGTGACTTCCCTTTTCTTCTCCAGGATGCTCCAAGCTAAAATGATGGCAGCAGATGGGCTCCTGGAACCTAAGAGGGGTCTTCAGCATCAGAGAAATTAAAAACACATACAAACTCTGAGAAAGAGAGAGAGAGAGAGAGAGAGAGAGAGTGTGTGTGTGTGTGTGTGTGTGTGTGTGTGTGTGGCGCCCTAGATACAGAACACAACTCCCATGGGAATGTCACCTGCCCTTTCCCTACGTGTTAGGGCTAAAGTGGTGACTGGGACACAGCCTTATCTGAAAGCTTCAGTCTTAGTTTAATGCTTCCTTGCGAAAGGATAAAGGATTCTGACGTAGACATGATTTGCTCAAGCCCTCTTTGGAAATGGGCTATCAAAGCTCAGGCAATGGTTCAGCTACATAAAACTCCAACCCATTAGGCTCTAGCACATGTGGAAATGATTAATGTGGAACCACTGTGTGTCCTCTGGTCCATCAGCAACCATGAAAGCCACAGCAAATGCTGAAAGAAATACAGGAAAATCCTTAAACCGGTTAGGCCAACTACACTTTCCCAGAAGATGAAGTTCCCATGACTTTTCCCATGAAACACAGAAAGACTTGGTAGGATAAGCACAGCTTGAAGGCCATAGATGGGAGAACTCTCCGACTCACGGTACCACTCAGAGGAGGAAGGGAAGGGAGACGGTATGGATTGAGCAACTCTGCGCCCACTAAGTGCTGAACGTAAAGGAAATAGCTCTGTACAGTAAGTCCCTAAGTGGGCAAAATCCTCTCCATCTTGCGGATGTGTTGGACGAGATCAGAAGAGCAAGCCACTTGTGTTTCTTGACCCAGTTCTCAAACAAACTGGCAGCAGCGCTCCCTACCCACAACCATGGCGACCAACTTTCCAGAAAGGAGAGTGGGGGGGATATCAAAAACGAAACAGTATCACCGCCCTCTCTAAAAACAGAGAAAAACCATTTCTCAATCTCTAGACCAGTGAAAACTTTCACAAGGAATGAAAAATTCATACAATTGGCTAGTGGCCACCTTCTCTCCTTAACTCACTCGAAATCTGGGGAAAACAACTCCAAGTCACAGCTTTTAAATGCAGGCCATTAAAACCAGTCATTTGCCCCTGTTGGCTTCCAATAAAAAGCAGAGGCGCTTCAATAAGACTGATTTTTTTTGTCCTTACAAAAACGTGTGGCGGGAGAAAGCGTCCATTCTGGGGTTGGATTGCACGTGGGGCAGGGCTGGTCAACTGTGGTCGCGCGCCTCGTGGCCGGCCTGGACATGTAGGCGACCAGAGGTCGAGAGGTACCGGCCGCGGGGCCCTTCCAGCCTCCGGTCCCCGCGGGAGGAAGAAGATGCAGTGGGTAAAGAGGCATTTTCTCAGCATCCAACCCCCGGACGCCAGCTCCCTTGCAAACACTCCTTTTGCGGAACTGGCGACCTCCGCTTTGGGGATTTGTTCCACACGTTTCAGAGTCAGAAATGGGACCGTTTTGCCTGGTTCTCCGGAGACAGGACCGGGCAGGGCCCCTCCTGGGGATCGCGGGAGGAGCGGGGGATGGGGGGCAGGGATGGAGCGCGCCCTCAAAACCAGAGTCCCCCGCTGGTCTGCTGAGCTGGGGGCCGCGCGCCCGTCGCGCAAGATGCCCGGAGACAAAACAGAGGCCGGGAAGGGGGCGGCGGGGGGCAGAGGCGCCCGCTGTAACCCGAGCTGCTATATTGATTTCTCCTCCACCGTGTGGTTCCCATTTCACAGACAAGGCCACCAAGGCTATGGGAAGGCGGTGAGCTCGCCAAGCCCAGGTCAGCGGTCTGGATGCCGGGCGGCCCCGGAGACGCGCCGGAGGGCCGGGGCCGTGGCCGTGGCCGTGACCGTGACCGTGACTCTTCCAGTACTAACCCCTCCCGGGGGTGAGCGCCCGCAGCCGACGCCCCGGGCCTCCCGCCCTTCTCGTTCCCCGGCGGCGACAGGTGCGCAGCTTGTGGCGCCCTGGCGCGGACTCCGGGGAAAGTTTCCTGGCCGCGGCGCGCTGTTTACGGTCTGGTTTTGCAGTGCTGGGGCCCCGAGCTCTCAGGCCAGCCCAGCCATTGAAACCCGACACGCGGGGAGGGGCCACCGCGGCGGCCAGCGAGGGAGGTGAGCGGGCTCCGGGCCCGGCCGGCCGCGGCTCCACTTACCTGCGGCTCTGCGAGCGGCCTCAGGCTCCATGCTCGGCTGCCGCGGGGCTGCGTCCCTCCCCTCGGGCTGCCCCATTTCCCTTCCCCTCCCCGCCCCCGCCCCTCCCCGGCCCGGGACTGCCCCCGCCCCCGCTCCGAGGCTGAGCCGCCCCTCCCCCGGGGCTGCCCCGGCTCCTGGCTCCCGGCTCCCGGCTCCCGGCTCCCGGCTCCTTCCCCGGAGCTGGCCCAGCCCCCGGCCCCCGCCCCCTGCCTGGGGCCTTCACCGCCAGCCAGCGACCTTGACTCCCCAGTTTGCAAAGCCAGTCCAACACACCTCCGAGGAGTTTCTTAATTCTTTGCAGGAGAAAACTATTTGCAGAGCACCCCATGGCCAGTGCCCCTCTCCTGAGCCCCTTCTCACTTCCTTCTGCAATTTCTATTTCCATGGACAAGAATCATTTGCATTATCCTTTTTGGAAAATTTACACAGTTTAAAAATAACTCAAAGACCACGAATGACACATAAGGCAGGACAGCCAATAACCTGTTCTGCCCATTTCAAATTTTTTCTGATGACTGTAATATGCCCATTTTTTCTGATAAGGAATACTTTCATTGATTAAATGTTCAGGCTTGTACTCAACTTGAACGAGCATAATTCAATGACAGCCAGCTGTTTCTCCAGTATTTCTTCTTCTTGGCATGTTTCAAGGTGTTTTTTACAGGAGAGGTATGGAGCAGGGGTTGTTTGAAAATGCCAATGGCCTTGGAACCCAAAGGTCTGCGGTCAGTCAACTAGTGCGTGCTCTCTGGTTGGCAGCTCTGAAATTGGCCCTTGAGGACAGCTGCCCAAGCTGCATCCTCAGTCCTTCTGGACCCAAGGGTGGGGTGGGGTAGGGGGTGTGGGGGGAGTTGGGGGGGTTGTTCTTGTTTTTTTACGGCAGTCACATGGTGACCAACAAAGAATAACCAGACCCCAAGGAAGAAGTAAGCCATTAAAGATGTTATCACCAGTCCTTACTCAAACCAAGACATCACAAGAATGATAAAGCCACAAGCTCCCTGGTCAGTTCTAAACAAAAGACTGTATGGTGATTAACATAACATAATAAAATTAAATTAAAAAAAAAAAAAGACTGTTGGGGGAGGCCCGCATTGGCAACCCTGCCGGGACCCCTCTCACTCCAGAGAGCTTTTTCTGGATCCTTGCTCAATAAAACTCTGTCCCCCCCCCCCCCCCCCCCCCCCCACTCTGACACCCAGGGCAGGGTAGTCTGGTTTGTTCCCTCATCTCTGATGTCCTTATACCTCAGCATTTCTGGGATTTCTGTGAGCCTGATCCATCGCCCCCTACCAATCTCTCCTTAACTAGCCCTACCTGTCCCTTACTCAGTACCTGAATACATCTTCCTTCAGAAAAAATATTAAGAATTTTAGACTGAAAATTACCCTGTTTCTCATTAAACACCTGTGCCCAAAGTTGGTATTTAGTCAAATACTCCCTCTTTTCCTTAATAGTTTCCAGGTTTTCTGTCTCACTTGGGTAGGCTACAACTATCCCAAAATTAGAAAATAAATTCTTTTACATTTGCTTACAATATTTTTATTGTTTTGACCTTTAGATCTGATCCCACACCATCAAATGGCCCATTCTTTGCCCCATTACTATAAATTATTTCCTAAATCATGTATTAAATTCCTGTATACATTATGGCTCTTCTTTTATTGATCATTTTTCCTGTTTCTACTACAATACCACACTGTCTTAATGACCACAGCTTTATCATGTGTTTGGACATCGAGGAGGACAAACCCTTCCTAAGCAAACATTCAGTGAGGTAGTTAAGGATATTGGGAGTTGGCAAAGATTGCTTCTTACCTTGAACATTAATTTACATAGTATTCACATCTTTAAAGTTTTGAGTCTTCCAGTCAAAGAACAGAAGCACACCCAAGTTTATTCAGGTCTTTTGGGGGGGGAGGGGAGCTAAAGTTCTAGAGTTCTTGTAGAGTTCTTATGCTTTGTTTATTTCTACATATTTCTGATATTTGTTGGCCATTATGACTGGGCTTTTTCTTTTTTCTGGTTATACTTGCTAATTGGGTATTGCTGGTACACAAGAAAACTATGGGCTTGGATATATGCCAGTCTCATATCCTGCCACTCTTATGAGGTCTAATAATTTTTAAAGTCAATTATCATAGATTTTCTAAGTAGACCCTCAGATTGTCTATAAATAAGTTTTCCGGTGTCTAAACCTTCAGTGACTCCACACTCATTCTGACACTAAAATTGCCCTTAATCCTAACCACGAAGAGAGGAAATGTATTATTTATACATATACACTGGAAAATAGGGGCCCCACAAAATCCTAGAGCGTGTTTTCAGTATGGCTCTGTCTTATAACCAGGAGGTAGTCCCATCCTCCCTCTGGCCTCATTTATCTACATGGGAATCTCTTCAGTGTTAAGAACACAACTATTCTGGGGTGGCTCAGTCAGTTAAGCATCTGCCTTCAGCTCAGGTCATGATCCTGGGGTCTTGGGATGGAGTTCTGCATCGGACTCCCTGCTTAGCAGGGCATCTACTTCTCCCTCTCCCTCTGCCCCTCCCCCTGCTCTCTCTCAAATAAGTAAAAATCTTTATAAAACACACACACACACACACACACACACACACACACACACACACACACAACTGTTCTAGCCATTCCCAAGGTATTTGTGAAATTTGAAAAAAAAAATCCGGTATTTAAACATAAGGGCTAGCAAGCTACTGGATTTTATTTCATAAGTAAACAAATTCCTCTTGTAGCAGTTGTTACTTTTTGGTCAAGGAGCTGTAGTCCTGAAAAAAGAAGAAAGAAAAAACCAGATCAAGGCTTAGCAAAAATGGAAGGAAAAAATGTAAGACAGAAGAAAAATTTAGACAAACCTTTCTCCTATAAAATGTAGGGGAAATAGTACCTTGTGATGTATCATAGCAAACTGCTAGAAATTTTAAAACACAAATTTTCAAGCTATTAATTCACAATTCTTTGGTGACATTACACAAACTAGTATCTTTCTATACCAACTTCCCATGGGATATTGAACATAATCCCAACGTTGTAATGTGGTTTCTAACATACCAATTCTCTGATTGTTTTAAAACAGTTTCAAATGGTTGTTTCTGAATATTGTAAATGTCTGAAGTTTTCCTTTTTTTAAAGATTTTATTTATTTATTTATTTGAGAGAGAGCATAAGTAGGGGGAGCGGCAGAGAGAGAGGGAGAAGCAGACTGTCCACAGAGCAGGGAGCCCAATGTGGGGCTCCATCCTAGGACCCCGGGATCATGACCCCAGCCAAAAGCAGACACTTAACCAACTGAGCCACCCAGGTGCCCCTAAAATTTTCCATTTTTAAATAAGCAAGTGCCGTGAGCATTTGAAAGCTATTCTTTAGTAGGGAAGTTAAAAACATGCATATGTGGTGTCAGAAACCTGCAAAAAGGTGAAATACAGCTTTAGGGTCCTTCCTTACATGGGTGTTGGAGCCAAATCTCACCTAGGAATCCAGCAATAGCACGTCAACTGGCAAGAAAAAAAAATCTATTGCTAACTGCTTCAGTGAACAATGCCATATTAGTAAAAACCATAAATACTGTAATTTTGAGCACAAAACTGTTTGCCACATTCATTCCGAATGCTCTTCGAATTTAAGTGTTAGGAATTAGTTGGACAGTTGGGTAGTTAGGTAGTCAGGGCCAGGGTCCCCAACAAGAAAATAAGGAGTCAGGACTGCTAAAATAAAATAGCACTGACATCCTGTTTTGCAGCTTAGACAGGACCACACTGACATTCTGCTTTGCAGCCTTTGCAGAAATGACTTCTGCAAAATGTCCTAAAATAAGACAGTAACCACAAAAGCACTTGTCAATATCAGGGGCAAGGGACAGTTAAGTCCTAAGCCCCCAGATGTCAGGAAAAAAAAAAAAAAAAGACCATCAGCACCTGGACATTAACCTAATAGGTAGACAGATACATGACCAAAGCCCTGATTGGCACGACACAGCACACTGTGATTGTGTAAGACAGTTCTGCAAAAGAGCTCATAAAAACCCCTAACTTAGAACGGGGTGGGGGGGCGCAACCCATTCGGGTACCCCATCCCTCTCCGGGAGCTTTATACTCTTGCTCAATAAACTTTGCTTTGCTGTCCACCACTCTTCGTCTGGTCTACCTCTTCATTCTTCAAAGCGGCATGACTAAGAACCACGGGCAGTAAGCGGACACAAAATCCTGTAACAACACCGGGCCAACTTAACAAAGAAGGGAAAGCAGAAAAAAGGCGGGGTGGGGGGGGTGATGGAATATGGAATATTCTGAATTGCTCAATCCTCATTTTGATTTTAACCAAGTCTCGTCACTCATTTAACTACAAATGTGTTCCCGTATCCCATAAGGTCACTTTATCATCAACATATCCTGCTTCCTACGAAGAAACATTGTATTCTAGCGCAGGGTCTGGCAAATTACAGCCGACGCCCCAAATCAGCCCTCCGCCTATGTTTTGTACAGCCTGTGAGCTAAAAATAGTTTTTACATTTGTAAATAGTTTAAGAAATCAAAAGAGGAGTAATGGTTTGTGACACGTGGGCATTATATGTACTCAAAATTCATACTTATTGGAACGCAGCCACGCCCCCTCGTTTGCATATTATCCACAGTACGTTGAAAGCTACAAGGGCGGATTTGAACAGTTGCAACAGAGACCCTGTGGCCCACAATGGTTACTTGAAGCTCTTTACAGAGACTGTGTTTTGGCCCCTTTTGAACAGTTAAGCTGGAAAAAGCAAAAGAATGGGGTTGAGGGAGTCCCAAAGGCTACCTTGGAAGAGTGACATTTTTCGAGATTCAGTCAATGCTTTGACAAGAGGCAGTTTGGGTGTGAGTTTTATATTTTATGGTAGACATAAGTAGCTGAGCTGGAAGCAGAGATGTTTGACATAGAGGAGACGTATTACTATTATTATTATTTAATTGCAAGTGCGTCTTGATGACTGATTTATTCTCCCCACCTCCCAAGAGGAATTTGACCAGGTTGATTAAATTTCATTTATATCAAGTGTACAAAATGTGTTGTAAGAGCTGTTCATGTCAGAGACAAATAAACCGTTTTAATCCTTTTTCTTGCTTAAGCAGGAAGTCACAACTTGCCAATGAGAAATTTAAAACAAATCCCACAAAGTTTTATGTTTGGTTCAAAACTCGAAATATTTAGGTCTTGGGATATTATAATCTTGGCAGCCCGCATTTGTCGTCCCTGGTGAGAACCCGTATGTACTGTTGCTTGCTTTTCAGTTCACTGAGGGAGGGTCGCACCTTGCCCTCTTAATCCCAGAGTCAAACATGATTACAAATATTTTCCTCTCGGGAATCTAACTCAGAAGGAAGATCGCTGTGCTTTTTTGTTAAATAAAACATCTCTCTTTAGCTGCCTTATTCATTCTCAGGCTTACTGTGTTTCACGGACCTAAAGATTGTGTTTGACATCAGCAATTGTTAGAGACCATTTGTTTTCACAATGGAAAAAGAAATAAAAGTGCAGATGTCAGACCTCAAAATCCATACTTCTCTGAGTTGTTTTCATTTTAGAGAATGAGAATGTGTGGGTTTTTTTTTTCCAGGTGGGGTTGGATACAATCAGAGACACATGTCACTGTTGCTAAGTAAAAATATTTTACATCTCTCCCTTTCTCTTTTATTAATTGAAAAATTAGGGAAAAGTTTATGACCAAAGAAAAATAAGTGAATTATGGGCAAGTGAAAATTCCAGGACACATTCTAGTTTAAGTTAAAAGAAGCATGGCTTACGTCAAACCCTGAAGAAACTAAAAACAGAAATTGCGGTGTCGTTATCAGAAAAGTAGCGTTGTTAACAACTGGCAGTCTGAACAGTTAAGTCTGTTTCCAGGTGTGATACGTTTCCAGGTGTGATGAGTAAACACAAGTTAGTTCCCCAGATCTCACTAGTGTGGATAGCAGGGTCTGATGGGAGCAGCAACCAACTCGACAAATGCCGGCATTTCCAGTGGCCTAATTTGTTTATGACTGTGATGGGCAAGCAAAACCCTCTGGACAGAAGGGCTAAGTAAGTGACATGAACTTGAACCAGGGGAGCCACTCACCAAAGTGGGGAGTTGATATAACACCCACAATGCCTGAGGGAGTGTGAGAAAAACTAGGTAATTGCTTTCAAACTTGGATTTCTGTATTGTCTACTTTAATCTCAAAATAAGGTGTAATGCAATACCCTCTGCATCCCTGCAAAAACAAGGTGGCCCCAGCCTCCCAGAGCAGGCAGGGGAAGGTCACTGGGGGCAAATGCCACTTCCCACCTGCTGTCCGCTGTAAATAAGCCTGCAGCCCACACCAGGGGCCAATTAAAAGGAATGGCTGTTGGTTCAGTGTCCCAGGAAGGCATCAGGTGGAGTCTAGTCCTTGGCAGTGATCCCAATTAAAGGGAGTGGTATAGTTTTTTTCTATCAGGGGGCCAATTAAGAAGACAGAACCACATGGCCACACCCTCTAATACAAGGCACTCTGAACTTGGGGAAACACTGGGACCCTGGAGGAGCTCTGTCAGTCTCCCTGGGCTAGAGCTTCTCATGGCCATCCCCAGATGGGGAAAGAGAATGTTTTTTTGTGCGTCTTATTAGACAGGTTTCTTCTTTTTTTAAAAGATTTTATTTACTTATTTGAGAGAGAGAGCGAGAGCAGGAGGAGGGGTAGAGAGAGAGGGAGAGAGAGAATCTCAAGCAGACTCCCCCGCTGAGTGGGGAGTCCCACACGGGGCTCGATCCCAGGACCCTGAGATCATGACCTGAGCCGAATTCTAGAGTCGGATGCTTAGGGGTGCCTGGGTGGCTCAGTCTGCCTTTGGCTCAGGTGATGATCCTGAGGTCCTGGAATAGAGCCCCCATCGGGCTCCCAGCTCAGCGGGGAGTTTGCTTCTCCCTCTCCCTCTCCCCCTCCCCCTGCTTATGCGCGCTCTCTCTCTCTCTCTCTCTCTCTCTCAAATAAATTAATAAAAAGAGAAGAGTCAAAAGCTTAACAAACTGAGCCATCCAGGCTCCCCACCTCCTATTAGCTTTCTAAAAAAAAAAAGTATTTTTAGCTAAAAAACTATATACACATATAACTTTTATACATTAAAGTTATATATGTGTATATATATACATATATATGTATATAAAACTTTTATGTATAAAAGTTATATAAAAGTTTAAATATAAAAACTATATAAAACTTTTATATATGAAACTACATAAAAACTGTATCTATAAAACTATATATATATATATATAATATATTCTGAAAGGTCAAGATGTTGCACAATATGGCTTCTTCGATAGAGAAACTAGCCCCAAATGTTAGCTTTAGTTACTCTGCCACAATTAAGAAGGCGGAGGAATGTCTACAGAGCCAGGTGGAAGTCCACCATGGGGCAGTGGCTAACATTTAGTGGTGCGTGGTCCAGCGCAGCATTAAGCGCTCATGGCAGGCAGGATGTGGTGTGGGGGAGGGCACAGTCTGAGAAGCCACACACACACAAAAAAAGTAGATTTTGCTGGCCGGGTGAGCCTCCCCCCCCCCCAGGGCTGTAGGGGCTGAGGACAATGTCCCCCAGGCTCAGGAGGGCTCCATTCAGGAAGGGGGTGCTGTGATCCCCTCCATTTCACAGAAAGGGGAGACAGGGCACAGAGAGGTGAACTTGTCTGAGCACCCACAGCTTATAGGTGACAGGTGCTTTCAACTAGCATTTTTTACCATAAGCTTCATCTGTGGTTTTGGTTTCTTTCTTTCTTTCTTTCTTTTTTTACATATTTTGAGAATCAGTTTCAAGAGCAACCAAATTTCACGAAGTCATCATAGCCAAACACAATGAGGGGCTCCAGGCGGAGAGAAGGAGGAAGATTACTAAAGAGAGGAAACAAAATCCAAACAAACAGATTATAGGGGCACCCACCAACCTGATTTGCCTGGGATTCTATGGGTTACAGCACATTTTAGTACCCGCTCCCCCCCCGCCCCGCGTCCCAATCGAAACCCCTCAGTCCCAGGCAAACAGGGACAGTTGATCATCAAACTCACGGCTCACCTTTGACCCATACCCAGCAACAACCTAACCCCGACCCCAAGGGTCCAGAAAGTCCCCGATGGTGTTCCGACCCTCTGTCTGTTGCCCAAAGCCTCTGAGCCCCGGACTGGCTATTTCCGCTTTCAAGGGGCATCATCTTACCGCCCTACCCCCACCCCGGAGTCTTCAGCCTTTCGTGGGGGGGCGGGGCCTCCGGGCCAGACAAGGCTGGGCACCCCGGAGAGGAGCCTGAGGCTGTCAGCCGCCGCCTAGGATGGGGGGTGGGGGGACGGCGCCCAGTGGTCCAAGTGCCCGGTGCCCTGGGCGGAGCCACGGCCATCTGACCCCCAGAGGCACAGATACACGCTCCCTGCTTGGGTTTCATGGATTCCCAGCCCAGCTGCGTGGTGGTGACTGGTAAGACTATTTTTCTGCTTTCGCATTTGCGCTTTTAGCCTGACCGTGGAATGTGCACTTGCCTGATCTGCTCATAAAGGGTTCCCTCTTGGGGAAAAAAGGAGTGGCAACTGGTAGTGCCAATAATTCCAGATGGAAGCTTGCTTCTCGCTTCTTGCCATGCCCTACTGAAAAACAGCTGACAGAGAGGCTTTTCCGCTCTGGTCCTCTCCTTCAATTCAAAGGTACCTACCTCTCCTTCAATTCAGATTCAGACCTTGTCCTTCCGCCCAACTGGGGAGGAATCCGAGGCTGGCACCTGCTGTCCCTGAGTCTGGGGCCCAGTGGGTCCATGTGGCATCCCCTGGGGTACAGCTCCATAGCAAGGCAGGGGCAGCTGGGGATCCAGAAAGGATGGGGCCTTGTAAGGCTTGGACAACGGTCCACCTACAAGAACTACCCCCAAAGGAGAAGACAGCCCCCAGCAGGCGGACTGAAGAGCTTTCAGCCGCTCAGGAAGCCCTGAACACCACCGGAGAGCCTCCAATTGGAGACCCTGAACCCCAAAAGATCAACTTGGGAGTGTTGATCTCCTACTTGTTGATCTCCACTCCTACCTTTCTCCAGTTCACCCCAAATCAACCCCTGCCACCCCCAGTCATTGTCACAGCTGGTCCCAGAAGGGTTTGATTTCTTTACAAAGTTCCTTCTTTCTTTGATTTCTTTACAAAGTTAGACACTTTTGGCATATTTTAAGTTTTTTGAATTGTGTGAAATGAAGGAAACAGGAGACAAGGATTCCTATGGGCATGGAAAATCGAAACGTCACTATCTTAATATTTTCAGGCTATAATCAAACCCCTGTTAACCTTCTGAGGAAAAGAAAATTCTTTTGAAAACCTTTTATCTCCCTTGTTCTCGTTTGTGTTATTTGGGGTATAGAGATTGAGTGGTTCAAAATATTCTTGAATTGCTAAGGAAACTGTACCCCTGATGAATGCAATGCTTGTCACAAATGAAATATGAATATTGAAGCCCAGTTGGCACATCTTCAACTCATGTGGACCCCTGCCTCTTGGCCTGTCAGCTTGTGGTTTGCTGGCAAACTCTAGATTGTTTGATGAAGTACCTGATCATCAGCCACCATTTGGGAATGCCCACTGGCTTCTAGAGTGTGGCCTGCCTTTATTAAAAATGCTTTGAACTGCCAGGGGTAGTCTCTTCATGTAATTGGATTTGCGTGGAAATCTGGCCAAGACAGTTGGCACAGAGACTGATGGGGGTGGGGGAGGACAGGGCTCTGACAAACGGCCTCGGGTTCAAGGCATTTCGAGGGGCACCAATAAGAATAGTGGGCGGCTGAGAAAACCTGCATCCCTCCATAGGGCCTCCCTTGATTGCGAGAAGGTTCCTCTGGCCGTATGCAGATTTCACCCCGAGGGCCTGCCAAGTTTAAAGTGTAAGGTTTGACCCTACAAAACAAAAGCTTCAAACCTGTACTTGCTGAGTTGTTTTTCCTAATTAAAAACAGGTAAGAGATGATCTGACTATTTTGATCTGAATTTGATTCTAAAGCAGAATGTGATTTGTGTGTGTGTGTGGTGCTGCAATTTTAGTACAAGTTACCTGGTTTCTCAGTGATTTTTTTCTGAATCTCAATATTTTCTAAAGTTTTTTTTTTTTTTTTTTTTTTCCTGTCTGCCCCCAGTGGCAGCTACAGTCTTATTCTATAGGAGTCAGTCAGTGTCAAGAGGACACCATTGGCTTCCTGGTGTCAGGACATCCTGTCCAAAATTTTGTATTGCCTGAGAAAGATTGACCCCTTGTAAGCCACGCTTGTTAGCGGGTCTAGACTCAGAGGCTCAGAACTTCAAAGGCACCATCCTTTCTAGGACTGGCTCCTCCTCTAAAAGCCTGAGCTCCTGGCAGCCCCTGGCCTCCCCTACAGGGGCAGGGGTGGGGGGTGGCCCTGGAGCTCTGAGCAAGGGCCACTCTGAAGGAGAGATAAAATAAGACGTCCCATGGGTGTGGTCACTCCTACACCGTCTCTTGATGGTTAATTTTAGGTGTCACCTTGACTGGGCCACAGGGTGTCTAGATATCTGAGTTGAAAACAAGCCACTTCCCCCACCTCAAACTCCTGACCACCATTAAGCTGTTCTGCGCCTCTATAATGATGTTATTTTACAAATATTGTATAAATGGCATCATGCAGTATGTATCCTTTTGAGATTGGTTTGTTTTCACTCAGCATATTTCCTTTGAGGTTCATCCAAGCTGTTGTATGTATCAGTAGTTCCTTTTTTTTTTTTTTAACAGCTTTATTGAGATAAAATTCACATGCTATACAATTCACTTAAAATAGACAGTTTTCATGTGTGGCTCAGTCAGTGGAGTGTGTGACTCTTGATCTCGGGGTTGTGAGCTTGAGCTGCATGTTGGGTATAGAGATTACTTAAAAATAACATCTTAAAAAAAACTAAAAATAAATAAAATGGACAGTTCAATGGCTTTTAGTATATTCATAGAGTTATGCCTTCACCACACAACCAATTTGAGAACATTTGAATTACCTCGAAAAGAAATCCCAAGCCCCTTACTTATAACTCCCTAATCCACCCTGATGTAGGAAAGATGTTAGGGTTCAGAGCTGTCAGCCAAGAAAGAATTCTTGAGACGTCTTTGGTGCAAAAAGGTGGTTTTATTAAAGCCCAGGGACAGGGCCCGTGGGCAGAAGGAGCTGCACTGGGGTCAGGAGGAGCGGCCCATCATATACTTTCAAGTTGGGAGAGGGTTAGGGATGGCATAATTCTCTAAGGAATTTTGGAAGCAAGGTTTCCAGGACCTTGAGGGGGCTAGCTATTGTTGGGAAAAGGCCATTTATTACCCTCTAATAAAACCCGAGTCATGAGACCCTTCAGATGTATATCGGTGGGCCATGTGCTTGGGGGATGACTGCCAACACGTATCTTGGGGAGTAGAGATAAATGAAGTTTCCAAAGGAATTTTTATGTGTTAAAGACTTACAGGATTCTAGGGATCAGGCGGAGATCGCCTTTCGCCCTTAACAAAGTATTAACACTGAGGCAGCTGAGCTCCTAGAGGAATGTCTCTCTGCCTGTTTCAAGGACTTGTCAGTGGGCTGTAGGTAGTAAGGAAATTTAATCATTTTTCTTCTGCCTTTGTTTCCCACATCACCCCCCAGCATGCCCCCCACTCCAAATCTACTAACCACTAACCCATTTTCTGTCTCTCTAGATTGCCAATTCTGGGTATGTTGTATAAATGGGGCCATACGCCATGTGGTCCTTTGTGGCTGGCTTCTTTCACCTAGCATAATATTTTCAAAGCTCAGCCATGTTGTACCATGTATTGGTTCTTCACTTCCTTTTATCGACAAATAATATCCCCCATTGTATGGATTGCACATTTTGTTGACCCATTCATCAGTTGATGGACACGTTTGTGTGCTTTCTACTTCTTTCTTTTCACTGCTGGGTAGTAGTATTCCATGATCTGGAATTCTTGCTTTATTGTTCACCTCTTGAAGGACATTTGAGTAGTTTCCAGCTTTGGGTTATTACAAATAAAGCTGCTGTGAACATGTGTGTACAAGTTTCTGTGTGAAAACAAGTCTTCATTTCTCTGGGATAAATAGCCAGGAGTGCACGTGGTGGGAAGTCCACTTTCAGTTTTATTTTTTATTTTTATTTTTTTTAATTTTTTAGTCCACTTTCAGTTTTAAAAGGATCTGGCAAACTATTTCCCAGAGTGGCAGTACCGTTTTACGTTCCCACTAAGCAATGGGTATGAGCCAGTTTCTCCTCATCCTTGTCAGCTTTTGGGGTTATCGGTATTTCTATTTTAGCCGCTCTTCTAGAAGTGTGGTAATATCTCATTGTGGTTTTAATTTGCGTTTCCCTGCTGGTGAGTGATGTCAGACATCCCCTGCTACACTTGTTTGCTGTCTGTACATAGATCTTCTTCAGTGAGATGTCCCTTTGTGTATTTTGCCAGCTTTCTAATTGGGTTGTTTTTTAATGTTGAGTTTTGAGAGTTCTTTATATATTCTACATACAAGGCCTTCATCAGATGTGTGGTCTGTAACTGAGTTTTTCTTTTCTCCTCCTGTCCATAATTTTCTTTTCATTCTCTCAAGAGGCGTTTTTGGGCAGCAAAAGTTCTCACTTGGGTGGGGTCCAGTTTATTAACATTTACTTTCATAGATCATTGTGCGCCCTTGGTGTCAAGAACTTGCCTAAGGGTAGGTCTCAAGATTTGCTCCCTTTTTCTTCCATAAAAGTTTTATGGTTTTCCTTTTTTCACTGAAGGTCATGATCCACTTTAATTTTTGTCCACGGTGTGAGACTGAGGTTGAGGATTCATGTTTTTGCCTCTGGGTATCCTGTTGTTCCAGCCCCTTTTGTTGAAAAGGCCACCCTCCTCTGCTGAATTGACTTTGCACCTCTCCTAGCAAACAACTGGGCATATTCACACAGGTGTGTTTCTAGGCTCTTAAAAAAGCATGCATTTTCACCGGACACTTGTGCACTTTCTCAAGCCTTCCTAGCTTGAGGGTGGGTCGGCAGCTCGTTCCTTTTTGGCTCCCCCACATTGCCTGCCACAGAGAACTCTGAAAATGCTCCCAGATTGGCGAGGTTGCATTCTTCAAGAAGGGGTGTGTGTGGAGTGCTCAGAGCCCCCCATGGCCCTGGGAGCATCAGGAAGCTCCCATGGGAATTTGGGGAGCAGCCCAGGTGTAGAGGCCCAACTAAGCCTGACCTGAGCTAACCAGGGTCTCTTTGACTTCAGGTTTTGGACCCTTCCGGAAGTACCTGGTGAATTCCAGCTGGGAAGCAGTGAAGGTAAACGCCCATCAGGCCCAGACCCTGCAGCTCAGGGCCCCACCGATTCCTTCTGTGGCTGAGAAACCCAGTGTGCAATGCCCCTTGGTAGCCAGGTCCACATCAGAGGGGAGAAGACAAATACTCAGGACCCTGGCAAAAGGACTAGCCTTTGGTCCTTGGGTGGTGCCTAGCCTGCCCCCAGGTGGCCCTTCTGGCTTTGTGGTAAAGAAGAGATTGTGGGGACACTCCTGGGAAGGACGGGGAGTGCCCAAAAGCAGGCTCTGCTGCCCCAAGAGCTAGGTTCCCATGACCCCCACCCCCTTCTGGCCCTGGGGCCTCGGGAAAGTCCTTTCCCCCAGCCTCAGTTTCCTTATGCATGAAGTGGGTGGATAATAGTGCGGATGTTACAGAGGAGGAGTAAAAGAGACAAGCATGTAAAGCAAGTAAGCGTGGAAGTCTGTAAAAACAGCTTTTTATAGCACCTGGCACAAGGTAGGTGCTTAACAGTGGTTGCTATTATAAAGGACACGCCTTTTTTATTATTTAAATTCAATTTAATTAACATATAGTGTATTATTAGTTTCAGAGGTAGAATCCAGGGATTAATCAGTTGCATATAACACCCAGTGCTCATTCCATCAAGTGCCCTCCTTAAGGCCCATCACCCAGTTACCCCAGCCCCCCACCCCCGTCCCCTCCAGCAACCCTCTGTTTGTTTCCTATAGTTAAGTCTCTTATGGTTTGTCTCCCTCTCTGTTTTCATCTTATTTTATTTTTCCTTCCCTTCCTCTCTGTTCCTCTGTTTTGTTTCTTAAATTCTACATATGAGTAATAAAGGTGTGTCCTAATATCATATGATTTCACTCATATGAGGACACACTTTTATTTTTAAGGAAGTAGCCGACCAGGAGAAAGCACGTGCTGGGACGGGTTGAGGAGGGGTCAGGGTCTCATGACTAGAGGGGACCACCTCTCCTCCTTGAAGCAAATGCCTCCTCCCAGTCCCACGTTGGGTGTCACTTGGTGGCTTAGAACACAGCTGGCTGTTATTTCACACTTGACAGTCAATTTCCTGCCTCTGTTGGATCAAATCAAAGGTAGGGTCTTGAGTCTATTCTCCGGGTTCCCCAGTCAAGCTGAAAATGCCACAAAGCTGCTTGAGTCACAGGTTTGCTGTCAATAGTATTGCTTTTCTAGACTATCCGCACAGATGCAATCAGGGAAACTCATGACTCTTGAGTTAGAATTTGGGTTGTTTTGTTGTTGCTGGGTTTCTTTTTTCCAGCCAGAAAAAAAAGCTCAGAGAACCCCAGACTCACTGCCAAGTCTCACTGCGGTACACAACATACCAGAAAGGCCAGGTCAGGGCTTTCGTGATCTCCTGGGTGTCTGTAGCCTTTTCCTCGAAAAACAGGGCTTTTTCTGCTGAATGTTGGATGGCCCTGAGCCCTTCTATTTCTTTTTGCAGTCATGAAAAAGGGAAATGAGCCAGGCTGCCTGAGTTTGCCTTCCAGCCTCAACAACTGCAACCTTTGGGACCCAAAACAAGCCCCCCCCCCCTCAGCTTTTCTCTGCCTCCATTTCCTCATCTGCAAAGTGGGATGGTTGTCATGACTATGGGAGTTAACACATGTAAAACCCTTAGAATGGGGGCACCTGGGTGGCTCAGTGGGTTAAGCATCTGCCTTTGGCGTGGGTCATGATCTCAGGGTCCTGGGATCGAGCCCCATGTTGGGCTCCTCACTCAGCAGGGAGTCTGCTTCTCCCTCTCCCTCTGCCTCTGCCCCCACTCATGGTCTGTCTCTCAAATAAATAAAATCTTTAAAACAAAACAAAATAAAACAGAAACAAAAAAACCTTGGAATGGGTCAGGGTACACTGCTGATGCTCACAGATATCATCTTTATTACCAGGAAGCTATTCTATCAATCAATCTTCTCAGCTGTGAGCTAATAGATTCTGAGTTTGGAGAGTCACACAGGAAATGGAATGATGGAGAGGATTATTTGAGAGACTCAAGGTTGACCAATAAAGCCAGAGAAGCAGGGCAGAAACAGAAGCAGGCTAGGGGCTTCCAGGCAGCAGAAATAGGATGGCAAACTAGGTGCTCTGAGGAGCCCTTCCCCTGCAGATAAACTAGATAGGACAGAACTTCCGTGCATTGCTGGGCATGCAGTACAATGCTTTCCAGGAAAGCTTGCATACATGACATCACATGCATGTATACATCACACATATGAAGGGCTGCTGCCTGAAGGAGAGCCACAAAAGGCAGTGGGGGCCTGGGGAACACCATTATCAGCATTCAGCTTGAGATGAAACCAAGACTTGAACTGTAAGCTAGACCCTTGGAAGGGGGTCCTGTGGTTTCTAGCGCCCCAGCTCCCAGCAGAAGCCTAGGCAACTTCTCTTGAAGATGTAAAACCTCAGATTCTCCACAAACTGAGATCAACTAAACAGTGGTTTCCATTCAGATATCACCAAATACATAAAGAAACTGACAGCTTTGAGTAAAAATCAGTAGAAGCAGATTTAGAATCTCAAGAACGTGAGATGCTAAATCATTCTGCTAGACATCATCATAAAATAGCATAACTGTCTGTGAAATATTTAAAGAAGTAAAGATGGAATCACAAAAATGAGACTATCGGGGGGAAAAAAGACTATCAAAAGGTCAGGTAAATTGAAAAAGGGAGTAAGAGAGCTTACAGAAATTTAAAAAATTTGTTGAGGTGAAGAATTCAACAGATGGCTTATATGGCAGTTTAGAATTACGCTAACTGAAAGATGCCAGTCACAAAAGATGACAGTGTAGGATTCCATTTAGGTGAATGTCCAGATGAGGCAAATCTGTTGAGACATAAAGTAGGTTAACGGTTGCTGAGGGCAAGTGCGGGAGGATTGGGGGAAATAGGGAATGACTGTTGATGGGTACAGGATTACTTCAGGGGTGATGAAAAGATTCTAAAATTGATGGTTGCACAACTCTGTGAATATACTAAAAATCATTGAATTACAGACTTCAATTTTTTAAATTATAGACTTTAATTGGGTGAATTGTGAAATATAAACATAAATATACATATATATAGTAGTTTACAGAGTGGTGAAGAGAAAATTAGTGAACTAGAAGATAGATCTGAAGATATTATTCAAAGGGCAGATTTAAAAAAGGTGGGCAAAGAAGTGAAAAAAGAAATTAAGAGGTATGGATAATAAAATGAGACATTCTAACATATGGCTAATAGGAGTTCCATGAGGAGAGACTAATGAGAATGGAAGAGAATCAGTATTCGAAAACAAGGATTGAGACGATTCTAGAAGTGATGAAATACATGAATCCACAGAGCTAAGAGGTACAAACTATAGCAAGCAAAGACTAACAAAATCCACACCTACGTACACAGTAAAACCACACAAAACCAAAGACAAAGAGATCTGAAAAGTTGCCTGAGAGAAAAGATAGGCCACCTGTAGAAACTGGCCATACAGTGAGACCGAGAGTAAATTTCTCTAAAACAATAGTAAAAACCAGAGAACAGTGGAGTAGTATCTTCAAAGTGCTGGGGGGGGGGCGGAAATGTCAACCTGAAATTGTTTTTCAAGAAATTATTTTTCAAGAACAAGAATGAAATGAAGATGTTTTCATAAAAATAAGCACCAAGAGGGGCACCTGGCATCCGGAAGCATAGAGCCCCACCTCGACTGTCACCTCATTAGCATAACAAAGACACTCCTACCACTCGGGAAATTCCAGGGGTTTTGAAGCTCTGTGCTTGGAACTAGGGACAAAACCCAGATATATTCTTTCTTATACCACAGTTCCCAACAGGGGTGTCCTGTCTAGGGAGAGGAAGTGGCCCTTAAGTAAAATCATTAAAACTTGAAGTGGATTTGGAGAAGCGCTACATTGTGAGATACTCTGAAGAGGAAGAGATTCACTTCATTCTGGAGAACATATGGAAGAAAGGAACCTAACGCAAAATGAGAGGAAACTACTCCCCACCCCCACGCCAGAGGTCAGTGGGATGGCCATCGGGTGGAGGCAGGATGAAGGACAGACTGATTTCTGGCAAGTGGGAGTAAGTTCTCAAGCCACTGTGTGCTGGGTACCACACGGGACACTCTAGGCAGAGGAGCTTGTGGAGTTCTTCCTGCAGTCCAGAGAAATCGATATTTATTCCCATTGTGCAGGTGGGGAAATGGGTGCGCAGGGAGGTTGAGTATCTGGCCCAAGGACACATGCCATCTAGATTCCAGTCTCAGATGGTCCTGGGGAGTGAAGTCCAGGTTCATCCCACTCTTACGCCTGGGGGAAAACAGCATCCGGTTCAGAGGAGGAGGACCACTTCCAGCACAATAATGCCTTATAAACTTCCTAGAACTCAAGAAACATCTAGAACCACACTACCCAATGACCCCCGGGTGAGCAAAGTGAGGAGACACACCCAAACGCCTTAGCCCTACAGCCATGTCATCATGGCAGACCCTCTGCTGTGAGCTCATCTCCGCCCCCTTCCCAGCTCTGAGACAGGGACAAGGCGACCCGCTGCTCAGTCTCCTAGCTCAGGAGGTACCACAGTGGTGATGACCAGAACAGAAGCCTCCCTAATAGCTGATGAGGAAGCGAGCCCAAGCCCGGCTCCCAGCACCCACTGCCACCCCCATTGGCCTCCTCCTCCGGTCCCTGCTCTGGGTCTCTGGTTTCTGCTCCACTCTTCTTTCTGGCTTTTCTCTCCAGGGCAGAGTCACTTGTGATTAATTTAGAGGCTCTCTTCATTCTCAATCTGCAGGATCATTCTCACTTCCTGGGCTGCCCTGGGTCATTCCGTGGCCTCCACTAACAGGTCTACAGATTCCATTCAGTGTTAGACTTCCTCATTCTGGTTTGGAACCTCACCGGTAGCATCCACTCTAAGTTGCCAGCAAACTGCCAACGGAACATCCTTTGCAGGGCTAATCATCTAAGCGGCCATATTAAGGCAAAGGTCCAGCCTAGTTCATGTACATACGTTTGACCCATTATACAGATACGGAAACTCAGATGGGCGAAATAATGACAAAAGGGCGCATAGCTCCCTAGGTCAGTATAAGCACCACACTGTCAGTGGGGACCTCTATCAACATGTCCGCATCCCCACAGAGGGCCTAGCCTGAAGCATATGTTTCAGTGGCTAGATTCATGAATGAATGCTATTCTTTTCTTTTTTAAGATTTTATTTATTTATTTGAGAGAGAGAGAGAGAGAGTGAGAAGCACAAGCCAGGAGAAGAGGCAGAGGGAGAGAGAGAAGCAGGCTCCCAGGACCCCAGCACCATGACCTGAGCTGAAGTCAGACGCCCAACCAACCGAGCCACCCAGGCGCCCCAATGCTGTTCTCTTCTTTTCTATCCCCATGCTCTCTCCTAGCAAAGTCAGCCTTGTCAATATCACGGGCGATGCTTTTTTTTTTTTTTTAAAGATTTTATTTATTTATTTGAGAGAGAGAGAATGAGAGATAGCACGAGAGGGAAGAGGGTCAGAGGGAGAAGCAGACTCCCTGCCGAGCAGGGAGCCCGATGCGGGACTCGATCTCGGGACTCCAGGATCATGACCTGAGCCGAAGGCAGACGCTTAACCAACTGAGCCACCCAGGCGCCCCTCACGGGCGATGTTTAATGCGCACTTACTCCATGGCAGGCCTCGTAAGTGGGCATTATGGAATCACAGGGAGGAAAAGTAAGTCTTTTTGCACACTTACAGCATCTCACCTCTCTTAGAGGTGAGCTATTAACAAATAACAACTTGAATGCATTTTTGGTGTAGTTGCTCTTAAATGTTTTAATTCAAGTAATCTCTACACCCCACGTGGGGCTTGAGCTCATGACCCTGAGATCAAGAGTTGCACGCTCCTCCGACGGAGCCAGCTGGGTGCTCCTTGTTGTAGCTGGTCTCAAATAGGAGAAGAGTGTTTTTAAAAAGAAGGAAAATATAGAAAAATAATATAAATGCTAGAAGTCACAATGAAAAGAGGCATTTCCTCCAAGTTCCCAGAAGGGGGACTTAATACTATTTATCAACAGCATCTGCCAGAGTATTTAACATCGAGCTAGCCCATGGTGGGCGCCCCTCCCTCCCTGCCCGTAAGTTTTATCTAGTGACTTATGAATGCCAGGGCTGCATCATTATCTCCTGGTTTTTGGATACTTTAATTCTGGAGCCAGGACCACTTCACATTCTTTCAAAAGGAATTATGTCCTTAGCTCTTCTACAAGTGCCTGAGCCTGGAAAGGCAGCAAATAAAACAAAAGTTTTGTAAATCACACCACGGATCAGTTGGGCCAAGACATTATGTAACCACACATAAGATAAACCTAGCCTGGGTGGCCAGAGGGTCAAGGTTCTTGCCAGATTTCATAAACTTGATACAGAATAATTTCTCTTTCCTCCAAAGATGAAGTGGCGTCATGCCTTTATTACATGTTGCTTTAAAAAATCATAATAATAAAGAATAAAGGGCAGCGCATCAGAAGAGTTCAAGAAGCACCGCACCAAATGGCGCTTTACAGTGAAGGATGGGTCCTGCACCACCCACCTGGGGACAAGCAGAGGACTGTTTGCCTTTCTGAGTAAAAGTCAATCGTTTCTTTGACTCATCTATATCTTCTCTTGTAGGAGGCCTCGATTCATCTGTTAGACCACTGCTTTGTGGATTATTATTATTATTATTTTAGGATTTTATTTATTTATTTGAGAGAGAGAGAGAGTGAAGGGGAGGGGCAGAGAGAGAGGGAGAAGCAAACTCCCCGCTGAGCAAGGACACCCCGCCCCGCCATGAGGGGCTCCATCCCGGGACCCTGGGATCATGACCTGAGCCAAAGACAGATGCTTAACCGACTGAGCCACCCAGGCGCCCCCTTCCTCATGATTTCTTAACATGTCTTCTCTTCAGTCTGATGACTGTAGTGTGAGCCCATTTTATTGGTGGGACGAGAAGTAGCCTTGTTCCTGCACGTGCTGGCCCAGGACCTCATGAAGCAGCACTGTCCCCTCATTCTCATTTTGCAGTGGAACAAGAAGTCACCAGAATAGCGGGCACATGTGAGCACATGGCAAGGAGCCTGGAGCCTGGAGCCTGGGCAGAAGGCTTACTGCTATGGCAGTGAGAGCCTGCATAGGAAGCTGGGTTGCAGAGAACCCCCTGGAAAAAGATGAGTAAAGAGAAAACCCACACGTTGGTGGGTTTTCCATGTTCATGAGAGTGTCTGCTGTGGTTTCACAGTCCTCCCCATAAACACTGCGCTTTTATTAAAACATCCAGCGAAATGCGTTTAGTCTGCTTACTTGGGGGAGAACTTGCCATTTACAGACAAGTGAGTCAAAGGTTTAGTTCTTGCTAAACCCTAAATCCATTCCCACGTTGATGGCAGGACAACCTGAGGAATCCAGAGTAAGATCTTTCAAAATGACAACAGCACGTTTCCATGCCTGTCTGTGGGTCCCCTGCCCCCTGCCCCCCGGCAAACGCAGAGTCTTCAACCCTCTCCCAGTGCCAAAGCAGGGCAGACTCTCCGACTTCTCTCCTGTCTGTTTAAATAAACTTTTTACTTAAAAACACACTGAGGTGAGGGGAGCCTGGGTGGATCCATCAGTTAAGCATCGGACTTGATCTCAGCTCAGGTCCTGATCTCAGGGTTGTGAGTTCAAGCCCCGCAAATGGGTTCCATGCTGGGCATGGAGCCGACTTAAAAAAAAAAAAAAAATAGGGCGCCTGGGTGGCTCGGTCGGTTAAGCGTCTGCCTTTGGTTCAGGTCATGATCCTGAGGTCCTAGGATCAAGCCTCATGTGGGGCTCCCTGCTCAGCATAGAGTCTGCTTCTCTCTCTTTCCCTCTACCTTCCTGCTCGTGCTCTGTGTCTCTCTCGCTCGCTCTCTGTCTCAAATAAATACATAAAATCTTAAACAAATAAAATAAATAAAATAAAAACCACATTGAGATGTACAGAAAAGTTGTGACAGTAGTACAGAGAGTTTCCGTATTTCCCACACGTACTTTCCCCCTTAACATCTTACATCAGTTTGGTGCTTTTGTCACAATGAATAAACCAACGTTAACATATCATTAACTAAAGTCCATAGTTTATTCTGCTTTCCCTAGTTTTCCCCTAGTGTCCTTTTTCCTGTTCCGGGATCCCATCCAGGTTATGACATCACACTCAGTCCTCCGGTCTCCTTAGGCTCCTCTTGTCTGTTACAGTTTCTTAGCCTTTCCTGGTTTTGTGGCTCTGATAGTTTTGAGGTGTACTGGCTGGTATTACACTCTGCCTTCAGTTAGGATCTGTCAAATGTTTTTCTCATGATTGGACTAGAATTATGGATTTGGGGGAGGAAGAACACCAGAGGTCAAGTGCCATTCTCTTCCCATCATATCAAGGACTCATCAATATGACTGATCACCACTGATGTTGACCTTGATGACCTGGCTTGTCAGGTTTCTCACTTTAAATTTGTTCTCCGCCCCCACCCCCCGTCCCCCGCCATCCCCTGTCCGTATTATACTCTGGAAGGACAGCACTAAGCCCAGCCCACCACTGGAGAGGAGGGAGTGACGCCCCCTTGAGGGCAGAGTATCTGTATAAATTATTTGGAAGGCACCTGCAAGCAAGATTTGGCTCTTTCATCCCCTGCCTATGTATGTGTTTATTTCATCATTTCTTTACATCGGTATGGACTCCCGGGTATTTATTTTATACTTTGGGTTATGGCCTGTTTCCTTTCAAAAGTCCATCTTCTCTCGAAACCTTTCCCACCTCCCTTACAATCCCTGATCACTGGAGGCCCCTCTCCTCCAAAGGAAACGCATGGCTCCATATTTCATTTTCCACCATGTGCTTGGCTGGACTGCGTTAAACTAAGGTGGGTGCTTTTTAAATAACTGCACTACTTTTATGTGTAAGTCTGAGCATGTTCTCCTGTCCTCCTTCACATTCACGCATCATATTTTATTGATGCAAAAAGCCACTGGGAAAAAAAAAAAAAAGCACCTGGGCATCCTCAAATTAGATGAATCTTCCAGTCAATTGCATCTTACCCTTTGCCATAGTTGAGCAGAGCTTTTGCTTCCTTGGTGGCTCATCTGATAATGCTTGGCGTTCCGTCTCTGAGGCTTAGATTTGATGAAATTCATCATGTCGTTTCTGGATTACACATTCTATCGGCATGGAAAGCACTCTGGCCTGTTTATCTTGCTTTGTCGAGTCTAGACCAGAACGTTGAGGGGATTAACGCTGTATTTGTGCTGCTGTAAAATATGATGGAACTATATCCTGCAACACACACAGTCCAACACCAGGGGAAAGTACGCAAACAAGCATGACCTTGGAAATCATGCTGCTTACTCGGGGCCACCCGGAGTCAGATTTGAGGCGCCTTTTCCTTCTGCGGTGGGACAGAATTTGGAGGAAAACTGACAAAAAGCTCTTGGACCTACTTTTTCTCTTCTCCACCCTCACTTCTAGTCACATTAGAAGCATGTTACAAATCTTTTTCTTCTTTTCTTAAGATTTTATTTATTTATTTGAGAGAGAGAGAGCGCACGAGCGGGGTGAGGGGCAGAAGAAGAAACAGACTCCCTGCTGAGCAGGGAGCCCGATTTGGGATGTGGGGCTTGATCCTGGGACTCTGGGATCACGACCTGAGCCGAAGGCAGACGCTTAACTGACTGAGCCACCCAGGCGCCCCAGCACATTATAAATATTAAAAATAATGTCAGCATTACAACAGGGATGTGCACCCGGGATTCCAAAACCCATGGGGGCTCTTTTGGGCTTGCAGGCTGAGAGGCAGTTTGAGAAGCCCTTGGGTCAGGTCCTGGCCTCTGCACTCATGTCTATAATCATGGAGGATTATGCCACTCCCCTGACCAGCCCCAGTAAGGGTCCTTCCTCTCGGGCGTGCTCCCTGCTCTCCTACCCCTGGCCCCGGTGCTCACGTACACGCTGAGCCCGTGTTTCCCATCTTGAAGGCATTTGCAAAAATATCCAGGCAGGGACTAATGAACCCAAAGAACCTATGGTGGTCAAACTTCAGGCACTGGGTCCCCCAGGGGTGGGGAAATGTTTGGGGAGCCACAAGATGCATTTTGGGTATCACTCCTCAGGCTGCTAGGGTCACCCTCTTTTTTGCCACTTGTAAAAATTATTCTTGTCCTTTACCTGTCTTGGTAATTGCGTTTGAAGAGGTCAAATTTGGAATCAGAGAGCCATTTAGCAGTTATGGAATAAGCAACCAATTAATTGAGGTCAGTTAATCCAGAAGACGTAACAGCCCCACACATTTATGCCCCTAATGACAGCACGTCCAAAATACATGAAGCAAAACAAGTAGAAGTATAAGGAAAATACAAAAATCCACATTTTTAGTCAGAGATTTTATTTTATTTTATTTTATTTTTTAAAAGATTTTATTTATTTATTTGACAGAGAGAGAGAGAGAGAGAGAGAGAGCGCATGAGCAGGGGGAACGGCAGGCAGAGGGAGAGCAGGACCCCGGGATCATGACCTGAGCAGAAGGCAGACAACTGACTGAGCCCCCCGGGTGCTCTTAGTTAAAGATTTTAGTACCCCTGTCTCAATAAGTGATAGATCACAGACAGAACATCAGCAAAGGTACGTAAGACTTGAGTCTTACGTACCATCAGTCAACTTGCTCTAATTGACATTTATAGAACACTCCAAAAGATCTGCAGAATACGCACTCTTTCAGGTACATATAGAACATTTACCATACGTTCAAGATAGACCATATCCTGGGCCACAAAACAAGTCTGAAGAAATTCAGAAGGACCCAAGTCATGCAAAGTATGTTCCCTGGCCACAGTGGATTTCAATTAGAAATCAACAACAGAATGATATCTGGAAAATCCCCAAATATTTGGAAACTAAATGCACTTCTAAATAAGCCGTGGCCCAAAGAAGTCAAAAGTGATATTAGAAAGTCTTTGGACATGAATTAAAATTAAAACAGCATATTAAAACTCGTGGCATGCTGCTAATGCAGAACTTAGGGGGAAATTTGTAGCACTGAACAACAATACTAGTAAAGAAGAAAGGTCTCAAATCAATGACTCAGTTTCTATTGTAAGAAACTAGAAAAAGAAGAGCAAATTAAACCGAAACTAAGGAGAAGAAAGAAAATAAAAAGATCAAAGAAGAAATCGGTGAAACAGAGAACAGAATCCTAACAATGAAAATCAAAGAAACCAACACCTGGTTCTTTGAGGGAAAAAAAAAGCAATAAAATTGATAAACCTCTAGCCAGACTGATCAAGGAAAAAGAGAGAGAGAAAGAGAGAGAAGGAGGGAGGGAGAGAGAGAGACAATGATTTCTATTGATTTTCAAGTTCATTTACCACTGCCTGGCTTCCAGCCCTGGTTCCACACTCGAACTGCTCCCATCAGTCACTAATGCCTCTTTTTTTTTTTTTTCCAGTTTGCTTGATCTCTCTGGGGTCCCAGTAATCTTTGTGGTGGATACCGTATGGTTATTGTTCCCATTGTACAGGTGGGAAGACTGTGGCCCAGGTTGACCGGGTCCTCCATTCTTCGCCCTGTCTTGGCCTGCAAAGCAGCTGTGAGCATTCAACCAAATACAATAATGACCTGTAAAGTCTTAGTTCGGCTCATATACATCAAATATTTACATTTAATCTTGAGCTTCCCTTAGCAAGATCCTCTCCCAACTGGCTCGCCATCCTCCGAACCCTGCCTCCAGAAGAGCCTGGGAGTCACCACTGTCCCCACATCTTCCCCTGTTCCTGGGGAGACATCCACATTTTGATGGCCCTGGATTTACAATACAGCCTTTATGTGGGAATAATTGCTATCCATATGACTTCTTTTCAGGATCCCTCAAATTCTGAGGCACTTTCAGTAAACCAGCAGCTCAGACACTGTTCCCTTTCGGATTGTCCTGCCATCATCTAAGATGACTTCTAGATCTTGACGCCATAAAACACCAGAAAACTTTCAGATATGGAAAAGAGCAGGCTTCATTAAAATCCCCACGTAACAGGGGGATGGTATCAAACAACCACCACTTAGTTATCCCTCCCAGCGCTGTGGGATGGCTGGGCTCAGCTGGGCAGTTCTTCTGCTGATCTTGCTTGGGTCTCTCATTGGTTGCGTTAATATGGAGGCTGGGGCAGGATCCGGGAGGCACAACTGGGGTCATGGGACAGCAAGGCCTCTGTCCTCCCCACATGAGGCCTCCCCAGTAGGGTAGCCAGATGTTGAAGGTGTAGGTCAGGCCCTGACCCAGCTGAATTCTCTTGGTTAAAATGAGTCACAGGCCAGCTCAAACTCAGCGGGGGAGGAGATTACACTGGGGTGTGAACATTAAAAAGTGCACTTCACTGGGAACTGTCTTAGTCGGCTCGGGCTACTATAATAGGATACCATAGACTGGGAGCTTAAACAACACACATTTATTCCTCAACAGTTCTGGAGGCTGGAAGTCTGAGATCAGGGTGCCAGCAAGGTTGGGTTTTGGGTGGGGGCCCGCTTCCTGTTTATGGCCTCACACCGACTTTCTTTCATGCATGCAGACGGAGTTCTAGTCTCATCATGCCTTTTTAAGGGTCCCTAATCCCCTCCTGGGGGCCCCACCCTCATGACCTCATCTAAACCTGATTGTCTCCCAAAGGCTCCACCTCTAAATACCATCACATTGGGGATGAGGGTTTCAACATACGCATTTTGAGGGACACAAACATTCAGTCCATAGTGGGGGCCATCCTGGAGCTACTGTACCACATGAAACAGTATTGCCCCTCAGAAGAGCTATACCAACTCCCCCTTGTAGCAGCAGGGAATGTGAGTGTGGTGCTTCATACACACCCCAACACGAGTGGGGCAGGGAGGGGTGAGGATGTTTGAAACTTCTGCTAGGTTGATTAGTGTCACACTGTTAATATAAATCCTATTAAACCAGCACCCTTAAATCAAGAGTCAAGGATCAAGGTCGATGACAGGAGTGGGGAGATATCATGGACTCAATTCCTTTTAGTTTCTTGACTGGTCACTTTGTAGACACTGAAAATAATCCCGATGATCATAGATGGCTTCTGTACAGTTGGAAAAATTGTTCCAAGTTTTTTACAGTTGTGGATCTCAAATGGTATGGCTTGTCGCTCATCATGACCAATAGATCGCGTGGGCCACAATATCTCCCACATTCGATTTAGGAAAATAAACTGAAAATAAATGGAAACACCCTCCTTGCTCATTTGGATGACAAAGTGTCCTGGTTCCCACTTCAGGGTGTGCCCCACCAAGGCACTTTGTCACTTCAAATCTTCAGGTTTTGGTAATTGGAAACATGGTTTGATACAATTCTGGAAGCCTAAGTAGGCAGAGTTATTATCACGTTTTGTTTGGAATAATCCTGTAATCCCAGTGAAGAACCCCACCATTGGGGACCTGTGGGGACAGACCGGTCACTTCCTGCTTGGTTCCACAACATCTGGGACACACCTGCATGCCGGGTCCTGTTTCCAGAGCCTCAGCCTCAGCCCCGGTGGTACTGACCTTCTGTGGCGGGAAACAGACCAGAAAGAAGTCAAACCTAAGCAAGACAATGTCAGTGAGTGCAAAGGGCCACCAAGCATGAACCCAGGGCGATAGAGTGGGTGGTGCCTGGGGAGCTCCTCTCACAGACAGGGGCCAGAAGACCTCTCTGAGGAGGTGACATTTCAGCCGGGACCTGAGTGACAAGGAGAAGCCGCCCTGGAAAGTGTTCCAGGTGGAGGGGCATCTGCTGGAAATCTGTGGATAGCATCATCATGGGACCACAGTACCTGAGCCAGGATGAGAGGCCGAGGGGAAGTCGAGGCAGCCTGCTTGTGCCTCCATGTAACATACCCAAGTTCCTTTGACTATGAGCTTCCAGCGAAGTAGAAAGCAGACGTGCCAGAGGAATGTTCTTCTGGGATGAGATTGCTTGGGGTTAATTGTTCAGCTCTGTCATTCACTGGGAAAAAGTCACGTGAGCTGAACGGAATGAGGGTACATTTCTATTCTCTTGCAGAGACAAAGTTCCCACTGAGCAGCCTCACAGAGTCCGGAGGCCAACTGATACTTGGAGAGCAATTCATTTTGTAACATGGCTCTCTTGCCAGGGCTATGTGACTGAAGAAGTACCCCCCTCCTGGCTCTGGACCCCACAGCCACCCCATAGGCATCAGAGCAGGACCTGCCGCCCTTCCAGCCTGAACAGCCCTCCCAAACACCCTTGACTTTACTGTTATGAGTCATGCTGATGGTCTGGGTAAACCCCGGCTCCTGGCTGCTGAGAAGACCTGGGGCCTCCATAGGCCCTGGGGGCGGGGGTACCCAGAAGCCTAAATCCCCCCAGGCTCCCGGATGGGGACTGGAACCCCCCCCCCCTCAGGAGCTGAGGGGTATGGTTGACAGCCCATGAGGGTGTGACATCATTCTTAGGACAAAACCACTGGAGATGCCTTCAGCCAAGTCCAGTGGCAGTCTCTACAGACCTTCCTTTCTGGCCAACTCCCCACTGCTATTCTTTGGCTGGACAGAGGGGACGACTGGCTCCTGTCCGGTCATCACGGGCCAAATGCAGCTGAGAAACTTATAAGTTAAAATGCAATATCCCTAATATATAAAGAGCTTCTATGAATAGAAGAAAAAAAAAAGGTGAATAACGCTATAGAAAAACGGGCCAAAGATGTGAAAGGACACTTTACAGAGAAAGGAGTACAAATGGTTCTTACCCATGTGATGCTATGTTCCAACTTGTTCATAGGAGAAAAGCAAATTAAAACTACACTAAGATCAGATTGGCAAAAATCCAAAAGTGTGACAACTACTCTGGGCGGCTGGGAGGCTGATGGGCATTGTCATGATTTGCTAGTGGGAATGCAACATGGTACAATCCCAGTGGAGAGGAATTTGGCAATACATGACAAAGGGACATATGCTTATAGCCTAGAATCCAGCAAATTCCTAGGAAGCTCTCCCAAAGATATGCTGGCAAATAAGAGACATATGCACAATGAAGGAGAAATTATATAATAAGAATGGAGGGGTACTGAATAAATGTTCCATACTTGCTTATGATAATAAAAAGATGGAAGGATAAATCATAAAATTAAAAATTGACTTCCTAAGGAGGCGAAGGGAAGAGACTAGATTTCTCTGAGTAAAGCTTGTTTTGTGGATTTAACTTTGGAAACATGTAGGGTATTTTGCATGCTAATAAAACAAAATTACATTTTCAAAAAAGCAATCCATAGAAATTAAAAGCAAATTGAGTTAATAAGCCTCAAAGTGTATCTAGTTAGTGACATGATCACACAGGGAAGACTGGTTTTGAAACACAGCAATTTACTTTAAGGATAAAAACAAAAACAAAACAAAAATATCTTCCAACTTTTCAGGAATGATATTGTTGGAAATGGAATTAGTATTATTACTCTGAGACCACTGTATATAGAGTGTGGGATAAAGTAAAATGTGCATTCGGGGATATTCAACCTCTTGACCTTCCTGGACATGGCCAGTAGGGTTTCCCAAAACACTGAAAACACCCCGCCTGTGTCAAACACCCCCTCGGGGGACAGCATCACTGTGAAGAGTCAATGCAAGGACAGACGTAATGTCTCAGTTTTACAGATAAGGCATCTGAGGCTCCTAGAGCCTAAGTCACTTATCCAAGATCAAGTCACGTCTGGAATTGAACCTGCATCCACCAGGCTCCAAGCTTCCTCTCTCAACTCCTACAATGTACCATGTCCTCCAACTTGACCCTGGTCTCTCCTGCCCACCCTCTACTTGCTCTGAGGACATTGTCCCTCTGTGGGCATTTCCCCTTCACGGTAGAAACAGGGCAGCACAATGGCTGGTGGAAGGAAGGGCTCAAAAACATACCGAAATAATGAATGAATGAATGAATGAATGAATGAATGAATGAATGAAAACAGAGAAAATCGTCTTCTTTCCTGCTTGGACCAAAAGCTAGGAGGAAAAAAGAAAGGAGAAATGATTCCTTTTTTTTTTTTCAGGTTTTTTTTTTCGTTTTTTTTTTTAGATTTTATTTTATTTATTTGACAGAGAGAGAGACACAGCGAGAGCAGGAACACAAGCAGGGGGAGTGGGAGAGGGAGAAGCAGGCTTCCCGCCGAGCAGGGAGCCTGATGTGGGGCTTGATCCCAGGACCCTGGGACCATGACCTGAGCCGAAGGCAGACACCTAACGACTGAGCCACCCAGGCACCGCTTTTTTTAAGATTTTTAAAAATTTATTTATTTGACAGAGCGAGAGAGCACAAGCAGGGGTTGTGGCAGAGGCAGAGGGGGAATCAGGCTCCCCACTGAGCAGGGAGCCTGATGTGGGCCCAGGACCCCGGGACCATGACCTGAGCCAAAGGCAGATTTTTAACCGACTGAGCCCTCCAGGGGTCCCAGGAGAAATGATTTTAAAGGAAGAACCAGGACCCCAGAGACGCTGAGAGGCCTGTGTGTCAGGTGGTCCCCAAGACCATCCTCGGGCCCCATAATACACCTGACAAGGACTCTGAAAAGCTGTTATACTCACAGTTAGAGTTTTACTATAGCAAAAGAATCGAGATTAAAATCAGCAAAGGGAAAGGGCCATGGAGCAAAGACCAGGAGAGACCAGGCGTGAGCTTCTGTGCATGGTCTCCCAGGGGAGTTCTGGGGGTCCGTGTTACTCTCCCAGCAGTGACCTATGACAGCAAGTGTGCAGTGTTTTCAATCCAGGAAGCTCATCCGAGCCTTGGTTTTTATTGAGGGTCAGTCCTAGAGGCAGGCAGTGCCCACCTGGCTGACCTCAGCACCACTCAGACTCCAGAGCAGAGACAAATCACACTATTAGCAGAAACTATTCAAGTTAATGTGATGTGACCCAGTGCCTCAGAGATACAAAACCACTCTTACCAGGGAGAACATCCCAAGGGCTCAGAGCTCTTCTCCCAGGAGCCAGCCAAGGGCCAGTCCCGAAGACAGGTCTTCCTTGGGAATGTGTAGGGTTTGAGCAGCCCAGGCTTCTTGAGGCTACCCTTCCCTTTCCAGTCCCTAACCAGAGGTGTGCGGCCCCCCACCCCCCCACCCCGAGGTCATTCCAATACTTCCTACATCAGCACCAACTTGAGGATCCAAAATCATTTCCATAGCGGGGTTTGCAAGGTGACCCTCTGGGGTATATAGGATGAAGACATTAGGATTTCTGTTTCTATGTTTGTTTTTTTTTAAATTATGATGGAAAACATAAAATTTACCATCTCCACCATTTTTAAGTGTACAGTTCAATGGTTTTAAGTATATTCATATGGTTATGCCACAGAGCTCAAGTCCTCTTGCAAGAATGAAACTCAATACCCATTGAAAACAACTTCCCATTGCTCCCTGCCCCCCCTCCCCCCGGGGACCACCATCTTACTTTCTGTCTCTATGAGTTGGACTACTTTAGGTCCCACATATAAGTGTGGAGTCACAAGATTTGTCTTTTTGTGACCGACTTATTTCACGGAGCATCACGTCTTCAAGGTTCATCCAGGTTTATAGTGCATGTCAGAAATTCCTTCCTTCTTAAGGCCAAATAATATTCCATTGCTAGTGTATACCACACTCTTGTTCACATCCATTCATCCATTGATGGACATCTGAGTTACTTCCACCTTTGGGCTATGGTGAAGAATGCTGCAGTGAACGTGGGTGTGCTAATATCTCTTTGAGATCCCGCTTTCAGTTCTTTTGGATGCATACCCAGAAATAGGATTGCTGGATCATATGCTATTTCTATTTTTCATATATGAAGGGACCACCATACTGTTGTCCACAGCAGCTGCACCATTTTACATGCCCACCAACAGTGCAAAGGGTTATGATTTCTGCACACTCACCAACACCTGTTATTTCCTGTTTTGTTTTTTTTTTCCACAGTGGCCATCCTAACAGGTATGAATTTTTATGTTTTTAGTCGATGAAAATAATAAAGAAATTAACCTTGACTGATACCTCATAGCTAGACCACTCCTGGCCTTGGTGTGTATGTGTGCAGGGAAGTGAATTGTAACACTGCACAACATTGTGTAAAAAGTAAAAGAACACATTCTTCAGAGGGCCAAAGGAATGTGTCACCCTTGGGGTGAGGGATGCCACGGGTGCTAGAGAGGTCCTCCCTTTCTGACTCACTTTATTACAAGTATTTCAGCCAAGTTAATTGGTTTCAGGATGATATTATCCAGTTTTAATAAAACTAATCTTTAAATTATGATCAAGGAACCCTCACAAATATAATCTGCAAATTATATTTTGCAAATATAATCTGCAAAAACCCACAGATAAAAGATAACGTGATTAATGCGAACCTGAGTGAACATGCGGAAGTAACTGATACCCTTCCTTCTCCTCCAAGGAGCTCTGTACCAGCCAAGGTTTTTACATAAAAACAATGACCATCTGATAAGACATTGCCTCCCCTTCTCCCAAAATAGAGGAGGAATTAAGAAAACCATTGAAAATACAGATTTATATCCACTTAGGAATAATGAAGCCTATTTGAAGGGTGTATCGTGCCTTGAGACATCAAGACATTAGCTAATGATAGTGTGTGTGTGTGTGTGTGTGTGTGTGTGTGTGCGCGCGCATCTGTGTGCACACTAAAATCTTTTATTAATACGGGCACATGATCAAAATATTTGGACACAACTGCTCCAGACAGAGGTTTGAGAATTATGGGGGTCTCTGTTTTCTATCACTGCCTTTTTCAGACCATGACCCACGAGTGTGGAGGAATAACTTAAGAGGAGTATGCTAGGACAGTTGTCACATATGGGGAAGGGAACTTGGCATTGTTAAGGAAAAGAGAGTGACCTTTTTTTTATTTTTAAAGATTTTTTATTTATTTGGGAGAGAGAGTGTATGAGCATGGGGGAGGGGCAGAGGGCCAGAGAAGCAGACTCCCCGCTGAGCAGGGAGCCTGACGCGGGGCTCGATCCCAGGACCCTGGGACCATGACCTGAGCCGAAGGCAGACCCTAACTGCTTAGCCCACTGAGCCACCCTGGTGCCTGGAGACTGACCTTTAAAAAGAATCCCAAGATTTCCCAAATCACTTATGATTCCCCAAATTACTTAAACAGTTGACCCCACTGTTGTGCTAACATCTCCTTTGTAGCTTCTTCCCAGAATTCCTCCCTTCTTTTAATCGTAGCCTCTCTGGTCCTCAGTTTCTTCATCTGTAAAATGGGGGCATTGTTAACACTTCATCAGGAGGGTTCTGATGAGGTGCCGGGCATAGTGCCCTACACAACAAGCATTCTCCAGAAGCAGCTAGTCTGATTAGCGAACTTTTTTTTTTTTTAAGATTTTAGAACCAGAAAAATAGTATATACATACCCATTGTAAAAATCTTAAGAAGACTATAAAAAGAGACGAGAGGGGCGCCTGGGTGGCTCAGTCGTTGAGCGTCTGCCTTCGGCTCGGGTCATGATCGCAGGGTCCTGGGATCGAGCCCCGCATCGGGCTCCTTGCTCAGCAGGGAGCCTGCTTCTCCCTCTCCCACTCCCCCTGCTTGTGTTCCCTCTCTTGCTGTGTCTCTCTCTGTCAAATAAATAAATAAAATCTTAAAAAAAATAAGACAAGAATTGCCCCTACATATGTCAATTATACTACAGTAATAATAATAATAATAATAATAATAATAATAATAATAAAAGAATCTAACTCTTCCTTCAAGGAATACCCATTTCAGTATGTTTCCATGAATGGCTACAGGAAATAGTCTGAGATCCTGATTTTTTTTTTTTTTAGCTTATTTCTTCTCAGGGGTTTCCCTGTATCAATAAATTCATTGTAAAGGGAGGGAGAGAGAAGTGTCTGCACACATCTCCAAGATTCACTCTTGGTTTCCCGGGCACTATTCTGCTAATCCTCCAAGCCCTGGTCAGAGCCCCTCCTCCGTGCAGCCCTCTCAGACTGCAACTCCACGTGTACAGCTTAACCTTTACAGCAACCCATATGAAGGAGGTCCCGTTTTACTGTGGTTTACCGATGGGGAAACTGAGGCTCAGCAAGTTTTGATGACTTGCCCAAACTCACACAATTGGGAGTGGAAGAGGCAGGGTTTGAGCTCCTTCTCTCTTACCGCCCCCCCCCACCAGCTTCTGGACCCCAGGGGGGGCCCAACCCAGCCCTTCCTTCCCGCCAGGATCCTGTCATCACCTCCCGTTTCTAGTCTGTGTGTCCTCTAAGAATGTGACCCGCCAGGACATGCCAAGCCCGGAGCAGAGGACAGCGCTGCAGGCTCCTGGGAGTTTTGCTTGCGTGAATGAAGAGACGCATCCTTGCTTGCTGGTACTAGCCCTGAACTCTCATCTGATAGGGGAAGCAATCACATTTTGGAAAAACAGCAACTGTTTTTACAACACCAGTTGGTGCCCCAGCCTCGGTGGATTTGAAAAAATTCAGAGAGCAACTGGTGTCTTTTTCCCTCCCTTCGGTTCCCTTTGTTAAACTGCCATGAGTTCCTGGGGACCGGATTTCAGGCAACACGGAGACAGGAAGGCGTGGGAGAAGGAGGCAGAAGGCAGGCTCCCTGCTCCTCCAGGACCTTTGTACCTGGTGAGGTTCAGGCTTTTTTGAGGGATTATGGGCCCTGCCTGGGCGCTCCGCGTCCTGCTGGGCCTTGTCATTTCTCTGGCTGGCACAGCACCCAGGATTCTGCCATGGTAAGCGTGGTTGTGCCAGGCTCTGTCTCTCCCCTCCCTGAGCACAAAACACTGTGCACTTCTGGCTAGGAAAGTGTGCCAGTCCAGGAAGCACAAACCCCTGGCTCCCTCCAGGTTTGCACAGAACCTACACTCTCTTTGCTAAAACAACCAGCCCTTCTCGGCAGAGAGAGGGCCTGCCTTCCGCTTATGCAGAATGTTTGACTCACTGCTTCTGACAGGCCCCAGGCTCATCAAATTCTACTAAATGTCACTTTAGTAGAAGAAATAAATCCTTGCAATGACTTTCTCAATTATAATTAATACTTATAAGCAGTGATCCCTCATATAAAGTCCAGACTGTGTGCCAGGCACTGTGCTGGACACTTTTTTGTGAATCCCCTCATTCAATATTTGTGAAAACTCCTTGGACTTTTCATTCTCCCCATTTCACAGATGAGAAAACTGAGTTGCACCCAAGCTAAGTAACATGCCCAGTGGAAGGTGGCAGAGCCAGGTCTCAAACCAGCGTCTTCCTGACCCCATGCCTTTCCCTGTGGCTTTGTAGTTGGGGTCTGGCTCTATCTGTGTCCCCCTTCTGCCCTGGGCCCTCATCGTTCTAGGCTGAGGCCGGTGATGAGCACCAGCTTGGCTTCTTTTTTGTAAAATGCCTTTGTCTGCCATGGGCACTGGGTAGGTGGGCCAGGACACCAAGTGTGTGTGTGTGTGTCTGTGTCTGTGTGTCTGTGTGAGAGAGAGAGAGAGAGAGAGAGAATGAGAGAGCGAGCGGACTATCCACGTGAAGCAGTGCCTGGAGACTCTCTTGATGATTTTAAGTTAGAAAAGTTTCCTCAATATCTCAGGTCAGCTTCTGACTGCCGTCCCAGGCTGGGTGTGGCCCTTTCAAGCTTCATGAGGAGCTGGCTGGCTGAGTGGGCATGTATCTGAGACTCAGCTGGGCCCTATGTCATTACTGACCGGAAGCCCTGTGTTACCAGTCAGCTCGAGCTGCCATAACAAAATGTCATAGCCTGGGTGGTTTAAACAACAGACATTTATTTCTCACAGTTCTGGAGGCTGGGAAGTCTGAGATCAAGGTGCCGGCAGATTCGGTTTCTGGTGAGAACCCTCCACCTGGCTGGCAGATGGCCACCTTCTGGCTGTGTCCTCCCGTGGCAGAGAAGGGCAGGCTCTGGTGTGTCTTCCTCTCCTTTCAGGACACGAATCCCCTCCCGGGGCCCCCGCCCTCCTGGCCTCATCTGTCACCTCCCAAGGGCCCCGTCCGCTAACACCGTCACACTGGGGCGTAGGGCCTCAGCCTATGAATGTTGGGGGGGGGACACATTCCAGTCCGCAGGACCCGCTTAGACTTCTACCGTCCCCCACCTGTCCTGGTGACCTTGGGGTGGCCGCAGACTTCCCAGGGTCACCCGGGCGGCTTGGCCAGGGCCCAGGCGAGGCCGGCAGCCTGTGGAGGTATAGCTGCTCTCCCGTCTGTCCTGTGTCCTCTGTCGGCTTTAGCTGTCGTCCAGCCCCCGCCCCTCCCTCAGCTCGAAGGGCTCCGGGGGACCCAGCAGGCCTCCGGACTCCAGCCGTACGGTGTGGGTGGCAGGGGTCACCTCCTCCCGGGGGAGGCTCTGCACTTGCAGAGTCCCTGGTGACAGGGCAGACCCACCAAGCTGCAGGCTCTTCCCTTGTCAGGACGACCCTGGGGAGAAAGAAGAGGGTGACATGCTAGTTAGAAAGAGAACACACGCCAGGAAGACACTGAAGGCACCACCTGAACCAGTTCAAGTTTGAACGGGTCCACAATCCCTTGTGTGCAACTCTCATATCCAAAGGTCTCTGGACACTAGAAGTTTTTCTTCATTGACTGGGTGGCAACAAACGGCCTGAGCTGACGGGAGGCAGCACGTGACACCTGTATTTATTCCACGCGAGTCCGTGTCTGTGTGCCCTGGGCTGTGGTTTCTATGGGGCCGGCCACGGAGCTGGGCCCTGGCTGCCGACTTCCCCCGGACCCCACGGGGGGCATGCGAGCACCAGCCTGCAGTCAGGTGCGCCTGGGCATCGGGTGGGCCGCTTGAAAGGCAACATGCGATGAGCAGAAGCGGGATGCTTTAATCTCCTGGGCATCGTTTTCCAGATAAAGAACAAAAACACAGAGGTGTCAAGTCGAATGTCAAATGCCGTTCATCCCACCCCAGCTCTGGGGATTCCCAGGAGGGTGACAGTTCGGCTTCCCGGCACTTTCTGCTTTGGCCAGGGTGATGCCATCATCGCGGCCTCAGATGGGGTCAGGGGCTGAGCGTCCTTATAAAACGGGGGGACCTGGACTCCGAGGGAAGAGACACTGGGGAGGCCCAGGGCTGCCCGGGGCTCCCCGAAGCTGGAAGAAGCAGGTGGGGTCCTCCTACAGGTTTAGAGGGAGCACGGCCCTGCCGACCCCTGGATTTGGGACTTCTTTCCCACAGGCTTGGGTGATAAAGTTTGGTATTAAGCCACCCATTTTGTTACAACAGCCACAGGAAAGTCATGCAAGGGAGCTCCCCAAAGCCGCCCCCCCGGGACCCCGGCAGCCGCTGGGAGACCCATGGGATGTCCAGGGACTTGCTTCCTCTCTCCTCTCCTCTCAACTGGCTTGGCGTGAGGTGGGTGGCAAGAAAAAGCTGAGGTAGGGAAAAAGCAAAAAGAGGGGGCCCCCGCTGCGGCCTGCTTTGGTCTGGGCTTCCATGTGCCAATCCAGAAGCGGAACCGCATTGCTCTGCGAAGGGGAGTCTCTGACCGGTCACGACCGAGCCGGCTGGGTGCTGAGCCCGCCTGGGCCTGCCTGGCTCAGGGTGGATGTCCCCATCCCTTGGGCATCGTGTCTTTGCAGGCTTAGTGATAATTACTCGACATTTCCACTGATGACTGGGCTACAGCCGCTTCTCGGAGGTGGGGAGGGGCGGTTAGCTCTGAAAGCAGATTCCCAGACAACTCCATTTGGTTCTGGGGCTCCTCTGTAGGCTTTGCTCAGAGCCAGACCCCGTGAGAACCCCACCAAGTAGAAGAAGAAACTAGCGCTTTGCAGATGACTGGGTTCTGAGAAGCAGCCTGGAGCCAAGCCACAGCCCCCTCACCCGCATGACAAAGGCAAAGGTGGCCTCCGGGTGATGCCTGCCTGCTCTGGGAGCCTCCGAGGGCCGGCCAGGCCCTGTGCAGCCTCCCTGCTCCCGTCTCACTCATTCCCCACAGGACAGGGCTCAAGGGGGGGGGGGGGACACAGGAGTTGGAACCCCCTTGGTCTGTCTGGCCCTTGGAATGTCCACCTGGAAGCTCTGCCTCCAGGCCCCCGCCCCACGTAACCTGGCCCTCCTTCCCGCCTCCCACCCCCAGAGTCAGGCAAATGAATTCTCCCCTTCAGGCCCCAAATGCGGATGTGATGTTGGCACTTTCTTTTGGAAGACGACAAAGCTTGAGCCGGGCAGGGGAACTGGGCTTCTGGGCGGGTGTCCGGTGGGCAGAGCCGAGCACCTCAGGATGGCCGAGCTGGTTGAGGACAGACCTGAGACACCAAAAGTCGGCCAGGAGTGCCATCCTCCATCAGAGCAGTGGACACTGACCTGCATGGGGGCCCATCATCCCTGCCTGTCTCCTCTGAAGCCCAGGGCAGGGCCTTGGGTTGTCCCCTCTATGACTTTTGGGCAGGTCTGACAAGCCCGACTGCAACCTCTGTCCCAGGATGCATGCTCCTGGAGGTCCTAAATTGCCAGTGAAGGGAGGCAGGAAAAAGAGAGGTGCTAATCCCAAACCATCCTGGTGACCAGCACAGCTCCCGGAGCAGGAGAAGGACTTGGCCTCTAGGTTCCCGACTTAACGTTTCCCAACCGCAAATAGCACAGGCCTAAGATCTCACTCCCTAGCTTTCTTCCTTCCAAACTCCCACCTGTGAAGGAGGGTGCTCCCTGACCTTGGGTTTTCTCCACAGCCCTTCTTTCCTCTCTCCGCCTACCCCCTCCTCCACCACTCTGTCTGGATCTCACCGAAACCCATGTTTTTCAGCCCTGACGTGCCACTGTCTTCCCAGAATCCTCTCTGTGAGCTCCAGACACACAGAGCCAAGGAACCGGGTCCCTCCCCTTCATACTCAGCATGTCCAAAGTCAACCTCATGATAGCCCCCAGCCCACTTCTACCTCCATCCTCTCAGGAGGCAGCTCTGACCCATTAGCTCCTCGCGCACAATCCTTTGATGGCTCCCTTTTGCTTTAACTAAAGTCCAACCTCTAGCTGAGCGCTCAGTCGGGCTTCCACAGACTTTTCTAGCTTCTGTTCCCACCCTTACCCACGCGCAGTGCCCCCTGCTACACCATTGGTGGTGGTGGGTTACTTGTTAAAATGCCTGGGGGTGCTACAGGCAGTTAATGCTCAGCTCAGAGTCCAGGGGTGCTAAACATTCTGTCCTTGGAGGTGCAGGACACCCGGAAGAAGGCCTCCCCCGGCCCACACCCACTGCCCAGCGCCAAGTCACACCACGTTTCCCAAAGGCTCAGGCGCTCACGCTCCCCCAGGCCTCTGAAGCCCCTCTGCCTGGCACGCCCTTCCCCAGCTTCTTCATCTGGCTCACTCCCATCTGTTCTCTACATCTGCCCTGCATCCCTTTTGGGGACTATGTTCTGATCAGCAGGCTGGGTCAGATATGCCACCGGGGTACCCATATCCCAGTGGGAGAGGCTTTCGGGGCCTTGAGGGGCAGGAACCGTGACCCTCCTGCTGGCCCCTCACCATCATGTGAGCTCCTTGAGGGCAGGGTCCAGGCCCACAGAAGGGCCCTGGGAAAAGAGTGAGTGACCCAAGTGTTAGCTTTTCAGGGACTCCCCCACTCCTCCATCAAGAAAGGTGAGTCTACCTGCTTCTTTCTGCAGGAGCTGTCCAAGCTGGGCCTGAACAGTGACATGGAGGTGGAGCTGCGGATTCTCCAGCTACCTGTAGATTACAGGGAGGTGAAGCAGAGGGTCACCAGAATCTGGGAAGACCTTCAACCGCAAGTAAATGAAGGCTGAGGAGGCAGTGAAGCTGGGGGGTGGGGTGGGGGGGGAGATGACGAGGTGGAGCCCCAGAGCCTGTGGACCCCCGGACCCTGGTTCTAGGGTTGATGGCTGAGGGGTGCACCCCGCCCCCGTGTCCCACCAGTAAGGTCCCAGCCAATTTTCTAAGGTTCTGGGTCTGTTTGTAAAAGTTTAAGCTGAAACACAGAGTGGATCTTGGAAGAAGATTCTGGAGAGAGAGAAGGAGGACAATAAATGGAATCTTTATTCCTCGCCAGGACTCAGAGATAGTTTCCACCCAACCGATAGGCCCCTGGGTTAGGTCCCAGCCATGGCCATGCAGGGCAGGCTGCCTGTGAGGTGAAGCGAGAGACAAGGACCTTTTGGGCCTGGCAGGGCGGTTGGCGGGCAGCCCGTCTGGAGAGGTCCCATCTTCATCACACCCAGCCTTTTTTATCTGAACAGAGTCATTATATAAAAAACTGGTACAAATGTCCAAAAACTAGGAAGACCGGACGATGAGATTAACACAACACACACCACCATGCCGTTGAGACAACTGTCCCAGGTGTTTTGATAATATGCTCCACAGCTGTTTTTTCAAAGAGGAAAAATAATCAGCTCAAAAAATCCTAACAATATTTTATCACGTGGTTACTAACTTCCTTTATTAGAGTTTCATACAAGAGAGGGAAGATTCCCCAGAAATGCTAAGCTGCTCCCGTGCTAGTCTTAGCTACCAGGGGAGCCCGCCCCCCGGGGGAAAGAAGGGGAATACATTACCCTGCAAGAATATTTGCCCCTATAAAACTAGTTAAATTAAATGCCACATGGGTTTCTATCCAGTTGTTTTTCATTCCCGCACATCCATTAGGGGCGGTCAGCGGGGAAGCCCGGAGGTTGTGTGCCAGATCTGGGTTTTGCGATGCTTTGCACCCCTGCGCTCGCTCTGGGCTTGGCCCTTCAGCCACATCCGGGGAGCAGAGCAGGCCTCAGTTTCCCTAATCTCTCGTCCGCCGCGTGTGCAGACGCAGTTCGCTGTGCACATCGGCCTGGACGCCTCCGCCAAGGCAATCGTTCTGGAGCAGTGCGCCAAGAACCGGGGCTACCGGGACGCGGACATCCGGGGCTTCCGGCCGGCGCGCGGCGAGTGCCTTCCGGATGGCCCGGAAGTGATCGCGTCGGAGGTCAGCATGAAGGCGGTGAGCAAGCGCGTAGAGGGCCACGTGGAGGGCGTGGAGGTGACCTCTTCTCGAGATGCGGGCAGGTACGTCCCGCGGGTGTGGGGGGTAGAGGAGGGGGAACGACTGCAGTGCCTCCTCTGACCAGGGTCTCTCCCCAGATGTCCCCCTTCCGCACCGGGAGGCCATCCTCTGCGGTCCGGCTGGGCACTTGCTCACGCCGTGGCACCCCAGGGCGGCTCCTGCAGACCACCAAGATGTCGTCCCCACCCCCCCGACCCCACCCGGCCCTTGGTGCGTGGATAGAGAAGAGATGGGAAGGCATGTTTTGAGAGCCACTAATGTTTTGCGGATGCTTTGTTTTTCTTTATTGCGTCCCAAGTTGTGAGTTAACTATTCCGATTTAGCCCCACATAGAGATGAATTTGCTTTGGTTCCTCCAAATTCTGACCGCCAGGTAGTTTCTCCCCACCCCCGCCCCAAGAATGAATGAACAAGTGACTCAGTAGACACGAATGAGAGGGGTTTGGGGTGTAAAGGTGTTCTGGACTAGTTGCTTGAAAATCTGGTCCCTTTCCAGGCTCTGCTGCTTGCTGATTGTGGGACCGTGAGACCAAAAAGCAGTCCCTCCCCGGTTCATTCCCAGCGACTCTTCTTTCTGAGGCAGAAGAACAAAACCTAAATCTCCCTGGGTGGCAGTCCAACTTCCTCATGTTTTGGGGGTGCTGCATTATCCCTTATGCTTACATTTCCCTGGGGTTAGAGGCTTTTCCGGGGAGTAGTAACACGGCATTTCATGTGGTTGCAGATATGTCTGCGATTACACCTACTACCTGTCTTTGCATCATGGAAATGGGTATGCGGCACTCATCCACGTGCCTCCGTTATCCCGTTGGCTCCCAGCCAGGCTGCTGGGAAAAGCCCTGCAAGTCATCATCCAGGACATGCTGGAGGAGCTGAGAAAGCCTGAGCTCAAAGCCTGGTTTGCAGAAAACTCAACAGCCGTGATTCCAGCCCGGGGGAACCAATTGGGGGACTGCTCCTTTGGAGAAAATTAAATGTTTCAATCCTGTGTGCAGAGTTCAAGTGTGCTTTGAGAGACTTTTAAAAAATGGCTTGTAAAACAGTTTACACAGAGGGAAAAAAGCTCTGAATTAGCCCAACGAAATCACAAAGGGTTATTTTATTGTCAGAAGAAAGAACACTCTGAAAGGCAGACATTTCACAAGGGATTAACTAGCTTCAGTTATGGTTTTCATGACAATAAAATGAAATCCTAGTAATTTTTTTTTTCTCTTAAAAAGACCGTGCAGGGGCCTGTGGGATCCTGCCCAGACTGCTAAGACTGCAGACCTGTTGGGCAGAGCTGCCTGTGATGGGTTGATCTATGACCAGGGGAAAACATGCAGAGCGGCCGCTCGGTACCCCCTCCCTGGCCTCCACCCTCACGCATCCAGGTGCTGCGTGCAGCTTTTGACCCCTGAGTCTCTAGTGTTTGGTTTTTATTTTTCTACTCTTTTTTAAAAGTTGTGTGTAATACATAACATAAAATTTACCCTTTTAACCATTTTTCAGTGTTTATGGGCATTCACTTGTGCAGTCATCACCACCATCTATCTCTAGAAATTTCTCAACATCCCAAACTGAAACTCTGTCCCCACTAAACAACACGCCCCCTCCTTCCCCTAGCCCTTGGCAACCATTATTCCACCCTCCATCTCTGAACTTGACTACTCTGAGGACCTCGTATAAATGAATCACACTATTTGTCCTTTTGTGACTGGCTTATTAGTTCACGGAACATAATGTCTTCGAGGTTCATCCATGTTGTAGCATGTGTCAGAATTTCGTTTTTTTAGACGGAGGAATATTTCATTGTATGTGTAGACCACATTTAGTTTATCCAGTCATCCTTTGGTGGACACTGGGTTGCTTCCACCTTTTGGTTATTATGAGTACTACTATTGTGTACACTGGTGTGCAAAAAAAAAAAAAAATAGGTCAGAGTGCCCAGTTGCGGTTGTTTTGTTTCTATACCTAAAAGGGGAATTGCTGGATCATAAGGTGTTCCTACGTTCAAGGTTCTGAGGGTCCGCCGTACTGTTTTCCATGGCAGCTTCCCTATTTTATATTCCTAGCAGTAGTGTTTGGTCTTCAAGCAAGGGATCATAGCTGGGTTTGGCTTCTCTGCCATATTGGGTGTTATCCCTACTTTTTGGAAACAGAATCGCCCCTTTTCAGCTATCATGTTGCCTTTGGGCAAACACTGCCCTGGCTCTTGTGCCAAGCTGCTCAAAGCCAGGTTTTGCTTGTCTCGTGTTTTCTGGGGCAAATATGCATTGAGATGCATTGGTTTTTGGAGGAAGGGGTGGAAGGTGCCAGTGGCTAAGCTCTGGGAAATTTGTTACGGTGTTGTGCTCACAGCTATCACTTTCACTTAATTACATGAAAAAAAAGGTATTGTTTACTTAGTGTCCAGATTCTTACACTAGAAGGAAAAGCATTTGCAACTTAATAACAAAGGAACCAGGCAGGCCTTGCTTGGTTTATCGATAGCTCTCCAGCATACTTGAGCCTTTGGTACAGGCTCTACAGGACCCCTTTTGCAAATGAAACTGGCTTATTTGACGTAGGACAGATCAGAGTCACATTGGAGCTGATCAGAGCCAGCCAGGTGGGGTGGGGTGGTATGGCCCGCATGTGTAGGTCCGGCTGCAGGGTTGTTAGCATAGAGATCCTTCTGTGTTTGTAGGCAAACACCTGCCGCCCGGAGCCCTGTCCCCCTCCCCCATTGTAGCTTCTGTCGCAGGCCAGGGGCAAGCAGGGGGCCTCAGGGTTATTTCAAGCCATACACATTTTACAAACTTTCAGATGTCATCCCGTGAGGAGGCCCGAGCTCCCTCTTGATGAACTGATGAACGTCTCCATCATCTCTCCCTGTGCGACCTCCGGTGTTCTTGAGGAGGACTCCCCAGAGGGCCCGTGCGCCTCCCGGTCTAGGCGGCCTGCCGTCCCCCGTGCATATGCACTGGGGCCTGTTTACCTGTGGCTGGCCGGCGGGGGGTCGGGGTCCGTTTGAAAGCTGACCCAGCGTCAACAGGTTGAACTCTGGGTTGGTCGCTTAATAGTTGGGGGGTCTTGGGCATGTCTGTGTGTTTGCTCATCTCTAACAAATAAAAACCCTTCCCGTGCAGAGCTGTGAACACCTGCTGAGAGAATGGATGTGCGAGTCGGTCAGCGATGAGCGCGTACGGGGCAAACACACCCCTTCCTGAGTCTGGGCTGCTAGCTGGACCTGTGAGGAGGGCGGAGGCGGAGATAGCCCGGCTGGCTCTGTGGTCTCAGAGTGGCACGGTGGGGGGAGGCACTGGCCTCTGTGACCACCCAGCACCTCCATCCTGAGAAGAAAGTGCTGTAGCTTCCGGCGGAGGACAGGTGCCCAGTGCGGCGCGGCTGGCTGGAAGCCACTCGGCCGCCCGCCTCACCGGCAGCCCGCCCGCCCGTCCGAGCCTAGGGAATGAGCCTTGAGCCTGCCCGGAGTCGTCAGTCATCCAGTGACGGTTGAGGTCGAGCGCCAGCCACCGCGTGACAACGGTGAGCACAAACCCCGGGGCAACACCAAGAGCTTGTGAGAGCCCTCTCCCTTAGAAAGGCCTTTTGTTTTTAGGTCCAAATATTTGTGAGACTCACCAGATCTTAAATAACCGTGGCCTTTGATTTACTTCCACCGCCCACACCTTGCTATTCAGCCCTTTATACGGTGGCCTGACTTTGTTGCAGGAGTAGAGTTTCCTGTGATCCAAGTCCAGTGAAATGGTCAGCTTGCCTTCCCGATGTGTCTGTGCATCTCTGGTCTGATTCCAGAACACTTAACAACTTGCTTCCTTTGAACATATATTCACATTTCTCATTTCTTACTATGGCCACTTCCCCGGGCAATAAAACGATGGCTGGATTGTAGAGGCCCCGGGACAGGCCAAGATCATCAGCTAGAAAGTAACATTCTGAACACCTCCAGGGAGCCACATCCTGTGTGTGTGCTCGCTTGGTTCTGCCCCGCATCCCGGGTAGGTATGCTGGCTGCGAGGTGCCAACAAGGACAGGGAAATGTGAAGTGTGAGTCCTTTGCCCCAGATTCACCTATAGCAAACCTGCCCCGGCCTGACTTTTGTCAGTGGAGGATACAGGAAAAGTCTACAGATCAGTCAAAAATGAAGTCCAGATTTCTATATCTTATGTATTCAAATTTTCGAGCTGATTTAGAGGAGTGAGAAACAGAATAGCTTCCCTGTCTTCACCAGCAGTTTGCATGCTGGAAGGTTCAGCTGTCAGAAAGCAAAGCAAAGCCTTTCCACAGAACAGCGCCGAGCGACATGTGTGGGCACACACGCCACACGCGGCTCGGCTTCCCTGCCTCAGAAGCATGGTGATTCTTCCAGAAAGGGAGGGGACCAAATCAGAGACCAAAAATGCATACAGAATTCTTTTATTTAACTTAAACCATGTAGTACTTTACCTACTAGAAAAAAGCAGAGTAAGAGAAACTAAAGTTGCCTTAGCTTCAGCCATTCAAAATAGACAAAGTTTCTTTTTTTTTCTCATAATGTAAAGAATCCAGAGTATATCGCAGTAACAGGAATAAATTCTTACAACAGAATATACAAAAACATTTTGAAATTTTTTTCATCTACTGATTTTTTTATATAAACAGAGGAATTTATTTTTAGGAATAATTTATACACAGAAAGTCATTTTATGTAACAAATTGGCCATGTTATTACCTTTTTTTTTTTACTTTTTTAAAAAACTTTTTTTTTTTAAAAAAAAAAACTTAAAAAATCAGTATTTTTGAAATGCATCCATTGAATTGTGCCTTCTTGTTTAGTTTTTTTTTTTTTTTTTTTGTCCCAGAGGTAGACATACTCTGGCAAACCTCTCCCCTCAGCCTCGCTGGCTTAGAAAGCAGACAGGTGTTTTTGCCAAGCAACTATTCCACCTGTGGCTGTGTCTACGCAACGCCAAACACCTGAATGAACAGTTGAACGCAAAAAAAAAAAAAAAAAAAAACCTAATTGTTTCTGGACCTTTCTCCCATGTAGTGCAAAACATCCAGATGTTTCTACCGATGGAGATTCTGTGGAGAAGTAGAGACATGGCCAGTAATCCATTGGGAGCTAGAGGAAATAGAGTCCAACTGAAACACATTTGTGTGTGTGTGTCGTTTTTACTTAAAAGGACTTGTTTTGGACTAGAAAAATGTGTCTTCGGTGTTCTGCCTTAAATAAAATAAATAGGGTCTCTTCCTTGTTAGAACAAAGCGCAAATCACGACCTGAGGCATGTAAGCGAACGGCCCGTGTGCGCCAGAATCGTCATCGTTCGTGTGACAAGGCTGTGTGCTGCGCTCACTGTGAAGCCATCAGCTGTGCCCTCAAGGCCTTCCCTGTCCAGGCAGCGCACCACAGCGGCGACAAGCAGCCCAACCCGCCGGAGGCTCCGCAGCACCACGGGCACCGCTGGGCTGCCACGCTGCGGCTGTGTCCTTGGCCAGTGAGGTTCCTTCAGTCTGTTAGAGTAGCTACACTCCCAAGGGAAATGGCCAGTCAAAGATGAGCCCCTTCCCAACCAGAGGGTTCTGGAAGACCAAGACACTGAAGATACAGAACTACTTCTTAAATCATCTTTCCTTTGTTATAAACTAGGGCACAAAGCATTGGGGGGAAAAGAGGGTGAACCACGGCCTGGGTCAGGGAAAAATCCTTTTTTTTTTCTTCTTTTTTCTTTCTTTTTTTTTTTTTTTGGCATATTGTAAAGCTCGCTAGGAAACAGGTGTCCTAAAAAAATGGATCACAAACACACATTTGCACACACAGAGAAAAAAAGTGTCTTTAAATTATTTTCGGCAATTATAAACTACAAACATTTTATAAAATTATTCTATGTTCTTACAAAAATGCAATGAAACATTTAATTAGTTCTTGTAAACCAGATCTTCGTCAACTGACTACCCGTAATCTACTGGACTTAAGAGCCCTATTGAAAACGCTAATGAGTGACTAATTAGAACAATGTTTACCAGAAAGATGTGGACACACACAAACGTGGACATACAGATGAGTGATCATTATGTTCTTGCATAAACAAAATAAAACAAAACCCTAAAGTCATGCCCCAGAACTGACAACTGACGGGTGCGGTGCAGTTCGCGGTCTTGACCGATTTCACTGAACTCTGTGACAACAGTGTCCAAAGGAGGATGTTCGGTTTCTTGGTCAAAACCAAATGCCCACGGATGACTGTTGAGCCTTGATGTGGTCTGATACCTTCAGAAACCATCAGGTTCAAAACATGGCCCACACTTCTTCCCAGCCCCGTTCCCCTTCTGCTTGCCAGTCTTTGCTTGGCCTCACGTCATGACCCGGTTACAGTGGTTTCCTACTGTCTCATCATCCCACCGTCAAGGAGTGTCCAGTCTGCTTTTTCTCTAAGTGATCAACGAGTCAGCTAAGCTGGAGGCCTGAAATGAAACCCTCTGGCCTGTCCAAGGTCTGTATCTTCAGCATCTCTGGCAACAGAGGTTCAGTCTAGACAACATCCTCTCTTGAAATTCTCATTTGTACCACCGACTAGTCAGAGGGGAGTAAGAAAGGTTGACTTTCATCACTGGTGCTTACAGGGTGGATCTGGTCCGTATCTCCCAATGCTGCTTAGCCCAGGAAATAAAAAAAAAACAGCCGACAAACACAAAAGTAACAGTAACAAAAGAACAAACCCCAAACCTTACATGTATTAGTGGGACTGCTGGAATGGGCCAAGGCATACTGTGGAGCATTACTGCCAACTGGAGGGTGCCTGTGTTTTGGAAAGGAGTTGCCGTTGACATCGGCCACCATAGGGGGACCCAGCAGTGACAGCTGCGGACCTTGGACCGAGCATCCTAACCTCCTCACCGATCTGAGCTCGTGTGACCTTGCCACGACAGCAGCCTGCATCACGCACAGCCTCCTGCCTGTGGAGGTGAGCTGCTGAGAGAGAGGCTTTGGTGGAACAAACTGGCCTACAGTGTGGCATCGTACTTGGCTCGTCAATCTGTTATCCCAACCAAAGCACGTCACCTCCTGCCAAGCATTTTGCCGTCGGGTGGTTCCACAATAAGCACTTTTTTTCTATTTTACCAAGCCACGTTTCCTCCCATCAAAATGTCCCAGGTCCTAAGCAACAGGCTGGAAGGAGAGGCCAGTGTTGGCCACGAACATGGTCTTCTATCTTCCATGGAGGAAGCTCATTCCAATTGTGTGTCAAATGTCGTGACATCCCATAAAGGAGAGCTGGGGTGGTCTGGGGCTCACACAGCTGAAGTTCGACAGTGTCTCCAGAATACACCAGCTCCTGCTGCCTCAGGGAAGGGCTGTGTGTGCTAATGTTTTAATGCGCACATCAATTCGATGATGTGCCTCAGTGGTTCACGTCACTTCAAGCAGTGTGAGCTGCTATCAGAAGGAGGTTGCATGGAAAATGCCACAACTCAGCTTGATTAGATTACTTGGAGCATACAAGAGAGAAAAAATCAAGAAGAGGTGGGAAAATCAGCACAAAATTAGGCTAGAACTGTGGATAGATGATGCCTTAGGATAGTCAAGGTGGGTGGTTTGGTCCAGTAAAATGACTGCACCATCACACAAGCAAAATTTTCTTTTATTTAAGTGTTTCTGAAGCATTTGTTATGGGCACTACACTATTAGTGTTTTCTTTCTACCTAAAGAAAATCCACCTACATAAAACAAAAACAAAGGGACACCAACAACTCGGGACAGTTTAAACAAAACCCTTATAACCAGCTGAATGATCTGTAGAAATCCAGTTGCGGAAACCGGTAGGTATGTGCAAAAGAGGAGCGGCCACTATTCCAAGGGGTCACCTACAGTGTGGAAGAAGAAAACCCTGATCCAACAGTATTTCTCAGTGACCTTAAGATGCCAGGGGCCTTGGGAAAAGAGGGTAGTGTTCTCGCAGGAGGAAGCGCGCTCCTGAGCTTAACCGTGGTGCTGGAACGGAAAGGAGCCATCCCCACTTCGGGCAGACCCCCAGCACCTTTCCCGGATGGGGTCACCAGGGCCTGGGGGAGCAGCTGCTGGAGTCGGGCTATGCGCCCTCCACCCCTGTGAGCAGTGGGAGGGCGGGATGGGGGTGCGGCCCTGGCGGGAGACACACCACCCCGGAAGGAGGCTGGGCACCCTCCACCAGCCCTTTCCAGCCCGAAGGTTTGGTCTCTGTTTTCCCCTGGGGGAGGAGGAGATGAGGGTGAAGTTGAGGAACAGTCCGGGGGGGGGGGGGGGGCAGACACTTGTCTCCTCTGTACAACCTGAATGGGCCTGCAGGTCAGGAACCTCTGCATTCCCCCGCAGGCCTGGCAGACCGAGCCCTCAAAAGCACTGATGTGGCTGCACCACTGAACTTGACCCAGTGCAGCGACGGCTCGATCCCACCTCGGGCAGGCCTGGCCCACGGCGGCCAGAGCAGCGGCTCACATCCAAACATCGCACCTTTCCAAGTGGGACTCTAACCCAGAGACTGACGGGGGAGGGGGGGACCCCCCCTCCCGGGGTCCTTCCTGTCCTCCCAGCCTAGGAAACGAGTGCTCTTCCAATGACAGAGTCTGTCTGTCCTTCAAGCTGCACGGAGTCCCTTTCAAAGCCAGCCAGCCCCGGGGGCAGCCGAGCGGCCTCCCCGCTGCGTGCCTCTGCTCGCCTCCCAGCAGAGTGCGGGCGCCCCGGGCCGGGAGGAAGGAAATCCTAACACCTCACAACCTCTTAGGAAACCAAGTCAGGAGAAGAACGAAAGCAACACAAAACGAGACATCTCAGAAAAAGGCAAGCTGTCTGACGTGAGTGGAGAGGGGGTATTAGTGTTGCTTCGACCCCGGACACAGCCTGGGCTCTCCCTGCCTCGCCTGGTGCACGTGGCCTGCGGCGTAGATGAGGTTACCAGTAGCAACGGCACGCTGTCAGGCGCTGAGAAATGTGAGATGTACCCTTGTGTACATATACACATATAAAAAATAAGAGTGAGGTAGATAAATGTTTGAAAACCAAAACCAAAACAAACCAACAAAAGCAAAAAAAACCCAAAACTGTCCTGTCTTACACACACACATACACACACACACACAACCCTTTTCTCAGTATTTAAATTCATAATGGGGCTTCTCTACAGTGATTGAAACTGGTATCACAAAATAAATTAAAAGAAAACTCCTACATATAATACCTTCTTAATTTTTTTCTTTTTTCTCATTTTTTTTTTTTAAGGGAAAAAACTATGGGACAGAGGCTTGAGAAAGTCGTAGGGCTGAAGCTACTGACAAGCAGAAAAGCACTGCGCACTGGCTTTCTCGCCTTTAATCTCCAGTCACAACTAGCAATCGTCATATTTGAGCTTTGTTCTTACTCATAATTCAAACATTTCCATCCCAGAAGCAACTCGTGTGCTGTCATCACTCTGGTGAGAAGTGCTAAGAACTAAACAAAACAAGACCCCCGGGCCCCGAGGACTTGGATTCCTGGCCAAGGAAAAGCGAGCCAGCGCCAGGGCTCTGGTCCCCGGGGAGTGAACACAGGGCTCCCCGGCCACCGCAGCAGTGCTCGCCCCGACCAGGGCCCTCAGGCCGGCAGACCTGGGCGGGGGGGGGCTTGCTGCCGCCCCGAGGAGGCTGCCCCTGCGGCCCCCTCCCCGCCAGCACCAGGAGGTGCCTGGGGATTTTCAGGTTCTTAAAGACAGGTAGGTTGGTCTGGAGGGTGGTGGTGGGAGCCACAGAGGGGTCCGCTGGAGCCCGCTCTGCTGCACCCTGGGACTCAGCAGCTGTTTCTCATGGGATGGAAGGATTAAATATCCATTAAAAAAAATAGTAATCCAAATGCCTAGTTTCTGCAGTTAAAACTGCTGTTGTACCCAAGAATTAAAAAAATAGATATATGTGTGTCACAACCAAAAGGTGAGGGAAAGAGAAGGTGAGACTTTCCAACGAGGGTGACTATACACACGGAACAAGGATGTGCGAAATATTTAACCTTTTTTTTCTGACCTGAGTTTGTATCATGTCTTGCACTGTACCAGACTCCAGCGCTGTGTGAGAGCAGGCTGAGGAGTGGGGTGCCGGCATGCCAGGGCCTGCCCCCCTGGGGGTGCCCACCTGCTGCCCTCACCAGCCTCGTGCCCACAGAGCCTCCGGGTTAGAACGTAACTAACGGGCAGGGGGAGTGGGGAAGGGAGGGTGTATTTATAAAAAGGCATCAAACAGTTCATGGCAAATTATGTTATAGAAGTATCGGTTGCTGGGAAGAGAGGAAGAAAGTCACGCACGCTAGTACAAAGCATAAGAAGTTTCTTGGAGTGAGCAGAAAGGGAAGAAGGGTAGACCTGAAGGTTTTCATAGATTAAATCCACAAAGATAAAGGACAAAAAAAATAGCAGCTTTTTTTTTTCTGTACAGACGTATAGGTGAATATCTGAACCGTAAAAAAGTTATAAAAGTGACATTAAAGACGATGTGTATGCAAACGTTTCATGGTCTAACATAGAACTGTAAGACCCATGAAGAAGTCCTAGTAACAGAGAAAATGCCAACAAAGCTTGAATCCATTTACTGCTTTTCTCCTTACTGTTGTGGTGGTGTTTGAATTTCTTTCCTTGCAAACCTGCATAAACAGTTGGGCTGAGTCCCTGGAAACCCCTTCCCATCTGTGTCCTGGGGGGCCGGGAGCAGGGCATGGGGGGGAAGTGGGGGAACAGGAGACTGGCACATGGACGACCTTTCCTCAAAGCCTGTCTGCCGGGCTCTCGACAGGGCCTGTTTTCTCCAGAATTCCTGGGGGCTAGCAGGTGGGGCTGGGGAAGAGGGGATTCAGCCTCTCCCAGTCTCCACTGAGAGAAAAATCCCATTCTGTCCACTTCCCCCAAATAATAACCTACTCAAAAGCAACTAGACCTGTGTGAACGTAAGGCTGGAAAAGAACACCAGGGGCGATCAGATGGAGTGCATCCTCAGCGTGGCTCTTAAATGGCGGGACTAGATACCATGCTCGCCCCATGCCTCTGGAAACAAGGAAAAAAGTGTCGGGATCGGGAGGGAGGAAGTTGAGGGTTTTGGCAGAATTTGGCAGCATTAAAATGGTAACAACCTTGAATGAGTGATGGCCCTTTTACAATTTCGTATGTCCCTAAAAAGGTGAAAGATAGTTTAAAAAAATTCCGTCTCAACGTGGTTTTTGTTGTTGTTGTTTTTATAAAGACCTACGGTGACAGGCAGGTGTTTATGGGGGCAATGTGGGGCCACAGGGAGGGCCAGCCAGTTCCTCACTCTGATCAAAAGGGCGTCCCAGCTGGGCTTGGGCAAAGGTTTTTCCCTTAGGAAGCAGAAAGAAAGAGAAAGGTGGGAGAGAAGAGGGAGGGAGGGAGACAGGTCTGAGAGGAGTGACGGGGAAAGCGTAAGGAGACTCGATTCTCCAGTGCTCTGTTGCTATTAAGTGTTGTCATTAAGGTTCTTAAAGGCCCGTGTCAGTTAAGGGTTTGGGTAGGGAAATAAAAAGCTGCTTGCATATTGGAAAAAGGAACACCCCAAATGTGTTTACTGCAGACAAGCTGTCTTCCATGGGCAGCACTGGCAGGCCTGAAGATCCACTGAGGTACAGGAGGCTGTGGATAGATTGTTCGGACTCTCCCCCTCCCCCCGGCCCCCCCCCCCCCCCCCCCCCCCCCCCCCGCCGCCCAGCGTGCACACACATTACTGTCTGCACGGGAATCGGGAGCCAAGGATCAGCAGGTCGAAGACTGGGGCAGGGGCAAGGCCCTCTCGTTCTTGCGTCCCCCGTTCATGTGCGCGTAAGGCTGTCTCTCGTCGAAGCTGGCTCGGAGAACCAGCACGCCAGGGCCCGGGCCGTTCTCGGCCTTGTGTCCTGAGTGTCTGTCGGGCAGTGGCAGGGAGGACGAGGAGGCGGAGGGGTCCAGGGGGACGCTCTCCATGTTCTCGGGCTCCAGGTCCAGCTCCTCGGGCTCGGGCGGCTTGTTCTCCTCGCTGTAGTAGAAGGACACCTCCCGGAAGCCGGGCTCCATCTCGTCCTTGATGCTGCTGATGATCTCCAGGAAGGAAGGCCTCATCTTGGGGTTGTACTGCCAGCACATGCGCATCAGTTCAAACCTGAGGTAAAGACAGACAGGAGATGCGCCCCGCCGCCAATGGTGGCCGTGGCCGTGGCCGTGGCCGCGCAGCGTCCCGGGCCACTTGCTGTGGTCTCCCCATGACACGTGGGCACGGGAGCGCTGCAGGCGGCACTGCCCCCTGAGACTCGGTCTTTCTCTCTCGGGGGCCCGAGGGGCCCTCAGCTTCTCCCGTCTCACGTCCCACCATGGCTTTCGCTTTACCCAGGGCCCAGGACCCTCCGGGGGACTAGACCTAAGTGCTCCTCTCCCGGGGAGGACAACTCCAGGTTCACACAACCGTCTGTCGTCATAGGTATTATGGTGACAATGCTAAGGTATAAAAACGGGTGCTTGGGTGGCACCATCGGCGGGGCATCCGACTCTCAGCTTCAGCTCAGGCCGTGATCTCAGGGTCGTGGGATCGAGCCCCGCGTCGGGCTCTGCGCTCAGCAGGCAGTCTGCTTGAGATTCTCTCTCTCCCTCTCTCTCTGGCTCTCCCTCCACTCTCTCTCTAAAACAAATCTTTAAAAAAAATAAAAACATAGTATTCTATTTAAAGCGTCTCTTATAACCACTGATGGAACCTTATTTCCGGAATTAGAGTGCAGGAAACCTCTGGTGTTTCCGTAGTAAGGGTTAGGGCAGATGGCAGCTCTCCCGACGGTGAGCGCTCTTTTAATCCCGCCTCTGCTGTTTCTGAGCCTCCCCCAGTGGCTGCGGCCAGGCCGGCGGGCCTGCAGAACAGACGGCAGGAGCGCGCCTTCCAAGTCGTCCGGGGCCCTGGCCAGCGCCGGCCAGCCTGCCCGCTGCGCGTGCCACGACACACAGCCCGGCCTCCGATCCGGGCTGCCCCTCCGAACTGAGTGACAGTCCTAGTGACGACCTGCAGCCAGAGCCCACCAAGGCAGCAGGGGCCGGTAGGGGTCGGCAGGGCAGGCAGCAAACACAGCGTGACACCCGCGCTGGGTCTCACCAGCTGCACCGCAGTGGCACTTGGGCCCCAAACTTCTGCGAAGCCCTCAGAGCCAAGTGGACCACTGGGAGTCTTCCTGGCAACGGGAAGGGGCCCCCCCGAGAGCCGGAAGGAGAAAGGAGGAATGAGGTGGTGCGGCCAGCTGACCTGGGCGGGGGGTGGCTGGGCTTTGACAAGAGTTCGGGGAGGCCGGGGGAGGAGGGGATGCTTCTGATTAACCCACAATGCAGACAGACCCAGCTTCGTAGACCTTGGGAGTGGAAAGGAGGGTGACCGAGCAAACATCCAGGCTGGCCCCAGAGCCGGAGGCGGCCACAGTTCCGAGAAGGGACTGGCCAGTGGCCCTTCTAGCTGAAGAGATGCTTTTCAATAAAAATGGCTACATGGAACTCCCCATATTTAGGAAGCACAGAGCACCCCAAATTGGCTTCTAGCCTTTGGGCTGACCACTAGACTGACAGATAATTTGCTTCTGTCTGGGCCCCGGGAAGAAGCCAGGGGACAGGCCAGTGGGACACAGAAACCAGCCTGCAGACAGAAAGCTCCTAAGCTGACGGGGCCAGCTACCTTCAAAGACCTGGGGGAAAAGGTGTCAGGTCGTTGGAGGGAAGACGACATGACCTTGAGGGAGGGTGGGCACAGGAGCAGGCTTTCGGCCTGTGTTGCTGTTTTTGTAAATCATGTTTTACTGGAACAGCCACGCCCATGTGTTCATAGGTCTGTGGCTGCTCTCAAGGGGGGCCAACTTCTAGTTGAGTAGTTGGAACAGAGACTGGCCAAGGAGCCCAAAATATTCGCTGTGTGGCCCTATATCGAACACGTCTGCTACCTGTGCTCTGGCAGCAGAAGATCTGGACGAAATGTGAAGACCAACTGGATGTTCCCCTCCCAACACAGCCCCGTGCCGTTCAGCCCAGCCGCTAGCCGCCGGCCAGGACTGGCCTCTGCCCCCCGCGCTCCGAGACGCACACGGGGCGGCGCACGGGGTTTTACACGTGCCGACTGCTTTCATCCTCACAAGTCCGGGGGGCTGGCGCCCGAGACTATATGCCCACTGCGTAGGCGAGGAAGCGGAAGCCCCAAGAGATGACACAGTTTGTCCCAACAGCGAGGGCGGAGTGGGATGGAGAGCTCGATCAAAGAGCAGGGCTGGGTTCTGACCACCACCCACCTCAGGGAAAGGGGCACTTTCTCAGCCTCAGCAAGAACCACTGTGGTCCCCCCCTGCCCCCCAGGAGACCGGTTCCTCTCCTCGAGTCACAAGTGTTGTTGGGGATTTGCACTGATAAACAGGCAGCTCCTGCCTCGGGTCAGATGGCAAACAAGCCTGCGTTCCCTGACCTCCCATTACTGCCCAGGGAGAAGGACTCCCCCCACCCCCCCGCACAGTACACGAGGCCCCTCTCTATGGCTCTGCCACGCTCTCCTCTCTGGCTGACCGACCTGTCCCCGACTAGAAGCGCGGCTGGGGGCCAGGGCCAGGAGCACGTGATGGGGTGACGGGCCCTGGCTCAGGGCTGCTGCGGCCGGGGGCGGGGGTGCTGAGGAGGTGCCACCAGCCAGCAGGGGAACGACCCGGGGTGACAATAGCACAAACGACCATGTGAGGCCCCAGTCACAGCCCTTCCAGGGCTGCCCATAAAAGGAAGTCTTTTTCACTCTGTAGGATTCAAGACCTTGTTTACACTATCTCCACAAGAAAACTTTCCAGTAGACTCTAGAAGGATTTATGGGCTGATAAAGCTCTTCTGTAAAAAAGCCCCATGTTTTACAACTAGTTGGCTCTGGTGAGGCCGAGCTGTCCTTTCCTGAATGCCCCCTTGTGGGGGCCGGGGGGGGTGCGCAGCCCCTTCACCCCCGGGGGTGGGGGAAGAGATGGACCAGAGCTGCTTGCTGCCCGGCCCTGCGGTGAAGCCGCTTAAGGGAGACATGTGTGACCCCGGAGGGTAGCGTGAGGGAAGAGGGACAACTGGCCTGCCCCCTCCCATCCTGCACACAGAGGGGCCTCCAGATTGCCACCCTACTCTTGGCCCTGCTGGGCATGCACGCAGGTTGTGAGCACGAGCCAAGACGTGAGAGGCAGCCCAGTCCACGCGGCCACCTTGCAACAAAGACTAGATTCCAGAAAGGTCCGGAAGGGCTGGGTGTGCCCCTCCTCCACCTCCTCCTGGCAGCCTGGGGACAGCCAGGATTGTCCCTTGAGCCTCCTCTCAGCTTGGGCCGGCAGGGGGACACAGCAGGTCTGCCTGACCCCTCACCCCACGCCACTCTGTCTTTGGGCTGAGATCAAACGCAGGGCCCAGGTACCGTGGGACAGCCCATGGTCGCAGCACGGCTAACCACGCGAGGACAGCCATTCCTGACTGTTTGGATTCTACTCCAGCACCCGATTCCCACAAAACCAGCACAGGATCACCAGCGAGGAGGGAGCTTTAATCAGCAAGAGGAAAAAGTGCATTTGAAAACTGCAAAACCCACCAGAGTCTACTGAATCTGTTCCAGACTCATCTATGAGTTGGTGACTCTCTGGGCCAGAAACTTCAAATTCTGTCCTGAGTGCTGTGTACTGAGGACTGGCCCTGGCAAGGGTCTGAACGTGTGACACTGGAAGTTTTATGGAAGACCATTTGGCTTCTTGGCCCAGGGCTTAGACTCCGGCACACCTCTGCTCTATCTGTCCTGCAGCAGTAGAATCCAGCCCTGCTACCCGACTTCTGAGAGCTAGGACCATGCCTTACAGTCGTCTCTGGGGTGTCAGCAGTCAGCATGTAGCCAGAGGGGCTCAAGGATATTCGTGGTGTAAGTACAGAGATGTGAGATAGGCTTTGTCATCCTTTTAAAATGCGGAACCACCAGCGAACCACAAGTCAAATCTGATCTCGTGCCACTTGTTAAATTAACTCAAACCGAGTCTCGGTGTTAGACTCGCAAGCCTAGACTCTCTGTGGCTTGGACCGTGGAGCCTTTCCTCTAAAGCCTTAAGCACACGGCGCCGTTGAGGGGATGGGGACTACTGGCCACTCCAGCGGAGCCTACTTCAACTGCTTGTGGGCATCGCCAAGATGCTGATACAGAGCTGAGGGCCCCCAGCAGCCACTGCACACCCCACCCCCCACGTTACCCTGCTGGGATCTGCTCAGACCTCTGGAGCCACACAACTGAAGTGGTCTCTCTCCCACTTTGGAGGCCCAGCAGGGCTTTGGGGCAACTCCCAAGAGCTCGGCGACTCTCCTCTCCTCTGGGACAAACAGGAGTCCATTCTTTCAGTGCCTATGTAACAAAAGAACTCCTCTCCCAGAACACTCCTTTACCTAAGCTCATCAGTAAGTTCAGGACAACACAGACACTCCCCATACAACCAACTCGCCTCCTTTCATTTTGTTATCTTCTTAGAAGGGAGAACAGTTTGCCACAGGGGTTCTGGATGGCGAAGCAGAAATGCCTCGTGAATTAAACATTTAATATCCAAGAGTAACCTCTCCATGTGAATTTCCTGGTCACTCTGTGCTGGGAACAGGAAGTTTACCGCTTTTCCCATGGCAGGTGGGCTGCTTCCCAGGCATATTAAATTAATATCAAAACTCCAGTCACCAGGAGGTAGGTCAACTTCAGGAGTCCCACAAGTTTCTCAGCGGCCAACACTTATCTGAGTCAAAGAGAAAGCTCAAAAAACAATACCTCTCCTCCCACCACCCCCAAACCATGTGAACGAAACACACACCTGGTTTCTCGGACTGTCTCTAAGCTTGCCACAACACCCCAGGTTCTAGCCACCGCCTCTGTTCTGCACCAGACACTTGGATGCAAATTCAGTGGGCATCACTCCTCATACTCCATTACTTAGATTTCTGCTCTGAAGGAAGATTTTTCTCTTAATGGGCTGACAAGAATAGAGTGACCACACTGTTCAGACAGAACAGTACCTGTGAGAGAAACTGGGAGTCAGTGGGCTGTGGTAGCCAGCCCCCAGGGACCCCCACCTCCTGGTATGCATGCCCCCTGTAATCCACCATGTCACAGAGGGCTGCCCCCTGAGGTTAGGCCATAAAGGCCACTGTGGCTTCTGCTCTGCCCTGGAATCACTTGCTCTTGGGCAGGGTGGGCAAGCTACAGGCGCCCATGGCCCAAATCTACCCTACGGGCCGATTTTGTAAGCCCTAGGAGCTAAGAATGGTTTCTATATTTAAAAGTGGTTGAAAAAAAATCAAAATAAGAATAATATTTTGTGACGTGAAAATTATGGGAAATTCAAACTTCAGTATCCCCAAATCAAGTTGTGTGGGGGCACAGCCATGGCTCGATCACATGGTATCTGTGACTGCTTTGGTGCTATGACAGAGGTGAGTGGCTGTCATTGGGACCATATAGGCCCCTGGAGCTGAAAATATTTCCTCTCTGCCCTTCTAGAGGAAGCGTCTGCTGAGCCCTGCTTGAGGAGAAGCCCACTGCCTGGCACTTGGCCACACGGGTATGCCACCCTGGAAGTGGGTCCCAGCCCCAGTCAAGCCTTCTGCTGACTGCAGCCCTGGCCAAGAGACTCGGAGCCCGAGCCGTTCAGCCAAGCCGCTCCCGGCTTCCCAGCCTTCGGAAACTCCGTAGGATGGCAAATGCTTATCGTTGTTTTAAACTATTAGGTTTGGGATAATGTTGTACTGTAATAAAAAACTGGTACAGGTCGGGAGAGGGAGTGTTTCCACGGTAGGCAAGAAAATGCACTAAGTGACCTTTTTTTTTCCTTTTAAACTAAGTGCCTTTTGAGTCTAACTTTGGGTCCTGAAGTCTGAAGAGGCTAATTGGGAAGGTTCTCGAGGGACCTGGGAAACCCCGTTGCCTCCCACCCTGTCTCAGCCACCCCCCCCCCCCCCCCCTATTGCCCTGCCCCCTGAGAAGCAGAGTCTCCTGTCACTGGTAGGCCTAACTCTGAGCCCCATGTCTAGGACCATGCAAATTTCCTACTCTAGGCCCATGCTCAGATGATCAGTGGGTTCCCCTGCCCCCAACACACACACACACACACACACACACACACACACACACACACACACACTCACACCGATGCAAGGATGCTGCTTTCCCTATGGCAGTCGTGGGTCCTCTTTCTTAATTCCGTGCAAACTGTCTGTGGGATAGAACAGGCTTCAGCTGAACAAACATTCAGAAGCAGCAGTTACAGGGCATAGGGCCCAGCTAATGTACTCTGCAGCACAGGGGTGCTACACTGAGTCTCCCCCAGCCCGTGGGCCCTGCAGCTGCGCAGTCAGGGCCATGGGAACAAGGCCTCCCACGTCTACGTGGAGCTGGGGAGGTTCAGTCTTGGTAGCAACCAAGTCCTTCAGAAAAAAACACAAAACCGTGGTTTGTTGACAGACAGTGGTTTCTGCTTCCCAAGCTGTGGCAGCCAGACCCTAAGATGCGCCCCAAGATTCCTGCCCCCGGTGTAAATGCGTCGTGTAACCCCTCACCTGAATGTGGGTTGGACTAAGGAAGATGACGGGATTTCACTCAGTTATTTGAGTTTTCTCATCCGTGGACTCTGAGTTAACCAAAAGGGAGATTATCTGGGGGTAGATGTGGCTTAATCAGGTAAAACAAATGGTAAAAGCAACAGAGAGATGCTCTTGCTGGCTCTGAAGAAGGAAGCTGCTCCGGTGGGAGAAGACCCGCTCTCTGGAAGGACCCCAGTCCGCAGCCTCAGGGCTGAGGTCCTGCGGACAACCTGAAGGGCGTGGAAGAGGGAGGCCCAGAGCCTCAGATGATGGCGGCCCCAGCCTACATCTGATTTCAGTCTGGTGAGACTGAGCAGAGGGGCCAGCACACCTGTGTCTGGATTCCTGACCCAAGGAAACCGGTGAGAGATTCAAATGAGTGACGCTTTCACGACTGTTGAGGCCAGTTTCCCTGGTACCCAGCTGACATGGTATCCGACTCATATTTGCAAACCACCCCGCCACTCTGAGGCCCCAGCCTGAGGCAGCGCTCCCTTGAGGCAGATCTAGGGGTCTTCCACACAGACACGGAGACAACCAACCACTCCTCTGGGATCCAAACATGTCCTGAAAAGCACTTCTGGAAAATTCCAGAATTGGTCCTGAGGTACTCCCTTCTACCCATTGGGATCCAGAAGAATCTCTGAGCCCCACCTTAACGTGCCTGTGGAAACCAAGTGTATCGCCGCCTACCTGTGCCCGTCCCTGCCCTGCCCCCGACGACCCAGCCGCAGAACACCTTCGCACCCTCCTCTGACTCGTTCCTCCTGTGCACAGACAACGCGGCCCTTTTGCCTTCCGCGGCTCTGACCTCCGCCAACAGAGGGGTCCTAAGAACGCCGAGCAGTGAGGCCCAGGACGCATCATGGATGCTCTGCCCTTATCGGACAAACCTCAGGAACATGACGCTGAATGTCTTTTGTTAAAAAGAAGTGCCAGTGCCAAACCACCAGCGCCCAAAGCTGGGCGTGCCCAGGGCTGTGTCTGCAGGGAGGTCAGCTGAACCTCGAGCCAGGTGCCCCACGGGTCACTGCATGAAGCTCCGGAGAGCATGTGGTTTTCATGGCTTAGGACTTCCATCAGCACTTAGCAGGGAAGAAACCCGAGGGAGCCCCTGTGGCGGCGGCGTGCGCGGGCCACCATCGCACTCAGTGCCAGCCATTGCATCGGAACCAGAAGCATAAGGGAGATGGGGTGAAACTGGGGCAGCTCCATGAAGGCACGGGTTCCTGCCATCAGGATGACCCACTTCTAAACGGCCTCCTGGCCGTCACGGCACCTGCAGGGCCCGAGAGACTGGCTCTCAGAACCCCTCACCACCCCCGCCCCCGGGGGTCACTGATCAGGGAACTGGGAGGGGGAGCGGCGGGGGCCCAGGAGGTACATACAGCATGTCAGGGCAGTTGTCCGGCTTGTCCAGAAGACCGCCCTCCATAACGAAGCGAAGGACCTGCTCGTTGGACAAGCCCTGGTAGGGCTGCTCGGCCAGCGTGGCGATCTCCCAGAGCACGACGCCGAAGGACCTACGGGACACAGGGAAAAACGTGAGGGCTCAGAAAGCCGAGGGCAGACCGCGCAGCCCTTGCCTGCCCAGCACCCCCCGGCCCCGGGTGCCAAGCGACTGTCCGCTGAGCGGCAGCTGAGCGCCTCCTGCAGTGTGCCCGGCACTGTCTTCTGCGGTTGCTGCTCATGTTCCCCGCACAGGAGACGCAGCCCCCAGGCACGGTGGAGGAAGCCGGGGTGGAGGGGGTTTGCCGGGTCCCCCGAAGGGCTAGGAAGCACCTGCACGCTCACGTGAAGGCCAGACAAGCTGAGTTGAGGGCCCCAGCCAGGCCGCCGGCAGGGCAGTGTCTCCCAAACGTGCTCTATCCTGTCATCAAAGGCAGATCCCCAAGCCCTGCCGGGACCCTGGTATAGTGGGCTCGCATGCAGCCTGCCACAGCCAAGCCCGTCACGCACTCTCCGACCGTGGAAACTTGGGCGCAAGGAGCTCTCAGTGCTGCCTGCGGAGTAGCGTCTCCTGGTGAGTTTTTAAAACACACCGATGCCTGGGGTCCTGGATCACAGTTCTCATTTCATTGGTGTGCAGTGTTGGAAAGCTCACCGGGGATCTCCCAGGTCCGGTGGGGCCAGTGGGGAGAGAAGCCCCACGGGGGCTGGGGTTGCGGCTGGCCTGTGGAAGGCTCAGTCTCAGGACGGGGGGTGGTGGGGGGAAGCGAGGAGGGCAGTACTGGCTGGTTATGGGGCTCACGGGCCGCCAGGCATCCTTAAGCAGAGTTTAGCCCAGGCGCAAAAGGGGCTGAGGAGTCAATTCAGCAAGGGGAGCAGTGAGCAATTCTGCCAAGCATGCAGTTTTGCCTGTTGGTTTAGAAGATCCAACTACTGGAAAACAAATGAAAGTATATATACACGCACATAGAAAGTTCAGGTGGATAATGTTGAAAAAAGCGATGCTGTAATCTGCAAAATAAAGGTGACTTCCCAACACACGCTGCCATCTTGCACACATTTTCCTCGGCCTATTTGCCTTTACATTCGGTTCATTTCGGCAGAATAAAGCAGGCTTGTCAGCAGCCAACGGCCCAAGGGGCTTCCGACGGAACCCGGCAAGGCCAGGGGCACGGGCAGATCCACACCGAACATTCTGGGGCCCGGCACTTCCCACGGAGAGCTCTCGGGCCAGGAGTGCCTCCGACTCTGTACCAGAATGTTCTATTCATTGCCTCAGCTATAGCTCCTTTGCCATGAACAAAAGGTTTCTGTGCAAATTGGTACTAAGAGCAGATGTGAGACACAAATATAGAATCTTAGCGGAGGACTGACCCAGCCAAGATCCTTTTTAATTTCCAGTGACCAAGAAACAGTCTTCAGTATTGCACAAGAGATCCAGAAAAGCCAAAGACCCAGAGGCCTCGGTGCGGCATTTGGAGGCTGGGGCCCAGGGCAGCTAGCTTCTCCATCAGCTTCGGCGGCGGGGGAGTGGGGGGAGACCCACACGTCCCGCGGGGCTACGGCTCCTCACCGTCCCGTCGGCTAGGCAGGACAGCCCAGGAAACGACAAGCTTGCTGTTTTTACTGGCTGTGGGCCTCGCCTGAGGGGTCACCTGAGAGCACGGTTCCCTCGCAGAGCCACACGCCTTGCACAGGCTGCAGCAGCCCGGCCTTGCTCACCAGCGCCCGCAGCGACCCTTTCTGCCGCGGGTGCTCGGCCTCAAGCTCCCGGCCCCTTGGCTACCCAGGAACTTCCCGTGTTGCGACCTCACGCCTGTCCCGCAGCCCTGCTCTTCTGGTCCCACTTGAGCAGTCCACCCCAGGTCCTCCATCCCTCGGCCTCGTCGGGGCCCAGCACCGTGCCCGTGGTCCCCCTCACCGGGCCAACAGTACCCCCCGTTTGGGCGCTGGCACCTGACTCCACTGCCTTACTCTCCAGCTAACATGAACATCTTATTTTATTTTTTTAAGATTTTTATTTATTTATTCGACAGAAAGACACAGCGCGCGAGAGAGCACAAGCAGGGGCAGAGGGAGAGGGAGAAGCAGGCTTCCCACGGAGCAGGGAGCCCGATGCGGGGCTCGATCCCAGGACCCTGGGATCACGACCTGAGCCGAAGGCAGAAAGGAGCGTACCGACTGAGCCAACCAGGCGCCCCAAACGTGAACATTTTAAAACACAGTGCCAGGTCACGCTCCTGTGACACGCTTCCTTCAGAAGCTTTACATGTCTTCGTAGAACCTGAAGGATCAGGCCCAAGCCCCTAACACAACGTTGGTCTGAGGCCTTACTTGGTTTCTCTCTACCCTAATTCCCTCAAGGGAGTCCCGCCGGCCTCCACAGGCAGCGAGCCCAGGCCTGCCGCCAGGGCTCCCTCCCCGACCCCCCACAACATTCCCACTGACTGGAACCTGCACCCTCATGTCCCCATCGGTGACAATTCATACTTTAGGGTGCCCTACGACCCCATCTCTTCTGGCTAGGCTTCCGTGACTCTAGCCTGTCAGGATTGCTTCCTCTTCCCCGTAAGACTTCACCCCTCAAGGACAGGGAGTGTGTCTCCAGTCACCCTGTTCTTGCACACGCCGAGCATGTCCTGAGCCTCATCAGGTCCTCGTGATCACACCCGTGAAATAACACAGCAGGTAAGACGCCAGGCTCTCCCCCAGATGCCTTCCCTGGAGTGACTCTCGTGTGACATCCTTGTCGCTTGTCAGCGAGGGCCACTTAATGCTGGAGTCCGGTCATCCTTCACAGGATGTGACCAGCTGTATGGAGTCTAATGGACGGAGGCCGAACCATCTCTACCCAACACCAGGATGGCCCCTGGGGCATCACCACTTGTCACAGGGGCCGTTTAAACACTGATCAAGCTCCTGCAGACCCCGTAGGGCATGCAGACATTCCTAAACACACCTCACCCCTCACCTCACAGATGGAGCAACCAAAGCCCATCATTTGGGATGAGACGTCCCATGGTTTGACCAAGGCCACACAGCCAATCAGAAATAGGCAAAACCCATGTGCTTTTCAAAGCAGGTAATTTGCCATGTGGCACTGGTATTAATGCCATCATATAAAACCAAGTCATGAATTTTGTGGACACATTTCTTCCTGAAACACTGGACAAATGCCTTTGTGTGACACCTTTCCTCATTATGAGCACTGTTCTCCCCCAGAGAAGGGACAACTTGCTGTGAATCTCACAGGTCAGTGCCAGTGCTGCCTGGGGTCAGCATTAAGCAACTACGCCTCAGCACACCAAGACGGGATCGGGTCAGTGTCCCACCCGCCAGCAACTCAAGACCTACAGAGAGATCCACGTTCCCTGCTCTCATTCATTAGCCACTAAAGAAGCAAATGATTATAAGTGCGTGCAACCAGCCCTCGATATTTGTGGCAGTTTGGAAACCTTAGTGAGTCAAGACATGAAGACTATTGTAGGCTGATCCAGATGCCCAGGAAGGGAACACACTCGTGTCTTCTAACCCAAAGGCTGGGATACAGCCCTACAGAGGAGCTGTAGAAGGAGCCAACAGTGTCCAAGAGCCTGGAAATAAAATCTCAAAGGGCCACAGAAAAATATGGAAATGTCCAAACTAGAGAAAAGTGACCACCTTCCTTGTGACTCCAAGGCCCATCTTATCAAAACCAGAGCAGGGTGTGCACTGTGCCACAGAGAAGGGTCAGCAGGTATCACCAAGAGATGGATGTAGGCATAATAGGAGCAAGACCTGCAAAGAACAAGGATGTCTTAAGAAGTAGGGTGGTCTGTTTTTGTGAGGGAGGGAGTAAGCAGTCCCTAGAGACGTGAGCAGAAGCTCAACAACTAGCTGTCAAAGGTGCCATGGATGGGACCTGGGGGCTGGACGTGACCACAGGGATACCGCCCAAAACTGAGATTCTGGGTCTCCTTTACAAAGTCAAATAAAATTCTTTGTCTCTCTTTCTAGATTTTCAACTGTTTAGGAATGACTATGCTATGGAACACATTCTAAAATGATTGGGGCACCTGGGTGGCTCAGTCAGCTAAGTGTCTGCCTCTGGCTCAGGTCATGATCCCGGGGTCCTGGGATCGAGCCCCCCGTGGGGCTCCCTGCTCAGCAGGCAGTCTGCTTCTCCCTCTCCCTCTGCTGCTCCCCCTGCTTGTGCTCACTCACTCTCTCTGTCAAATAAATAAAATCTTAAAAAAAAAAAAGAAGAAAAGCCTTTAAAAAAAATGATTTCCATTCTTTCGACAGGGAAAGCTTTAAATTCTAGGCAGCTGAGAAACCTTCCATATTCACCAACAGCCCGGCTGGCCTACCCTACCTACCTGAGTTACCCTCAAAGGCTGTGTTAAAAAAAAACAAAAATCTAAAGTACTCAATGCCTGGACACTGAATGGAATGAATACCAAATACTCACTCTTGTTTATATAAATATATTATTGGTTCATAACATCCATGCCATCAAGTGGGAGAACACTGGCATTATATGTCCCTTCGTTGCTGCTTGTCGCAATCATTGCTAACCAGACTTTGAGCAAAATTAGCCCGGAGACATTAATAACTCTAGTTTTATCTTCCTATTCTGCCCCTTGTTTTCCCTGACTCTCACAGCTTTTTCTATTTTATCACACTGTAAGCTGACCTCGGAGCTTTTGGAGGTATGGAGGCTAGAATAATCAGACACATGAACAGACCCAGGCCTGTCCTCCCCCCATCATCTCTACATCTAAAAATGACGGTGAGCACTTTGTCTTGACAGCAAAGAGATAAGTATCTTGGACAGGCTGATTGCAAAACAGGTCTCCTACGTGAACTCGAGAGGCAATCGCGCTTTGCCGGGTCATATTCAAATGCTATTTCCAATTTGCACCTGTCTTCAAAGTAAGATCCAAGGCCCTCGAACTGTGAAAGGTTCACGAGGTTATAAAAAAAGACGATGTCGGTCACTATTTAAATAGCTCCTCTATGTGGTCATCCAGGCATTTGGAGTAAACAATATCATTTCTGTAACACATCAGCAATGGGACCTCCTGAGAGGACAGCCAAGAAAGTAGCTGATGTGCTAGAAGGTAGATGTGCCAGGACCTCGGCCTGCCAAGGACCTCAGTTGTATTTTAGAGCCTGACCTCCTCTCTACAATGTTGCTGATGAATCACAATGAACAGTACTACTGAGAGTCCTCTGCACTCCTCAGCTGGTAAGCCTTTGACACCAAGATACATTTATTATTAAGGGAGACATTTTGCTTTCCATACCATCCCTGGGTCAACGATGATGGTGCCCACGGAAAAAGGACAGACAGCAGATGGGAAGGAGAAAACACATCCGGACTTGTGAGCTTTGGGTCTAAATAAAGTAACGTCTGCAATCTGAAGTTTTAATTAGGTAAGGCAGCCGCACACACACACACAGTGGCTGTTGGGAAAGAGAAAGAGAGCAGGCAGGCAGGGGAGAGGTGAAATTCTCGGACTCCTGGTGCCCTGTCTCCAGGGCTCCTGGCCCCTTAGTGAGCAGCTAAGGATCGAAAGAAATGTTGGTCCTATAAATTCTTTAGATCCCACAAATGCCCTCAGCTAGCCTGCCCACAACAGGAACCCTTAGACAACACAGCAGTGTGGCCCACATAACACTTATTAGCCGAAGCTCAAAATGGGGTAAGAGTGAACAGAAAACAGGAGAAAAATAAAGCCCTTGAGACTGAGCCAATGGGATCTGTGGAGGCTGAAGGGCTCCGGGTTTGTGGTATAGGAAGTCTCTCATACCAGACGTCGGAGTGAGTAGTGAAGACTCCATCCTTGAGAGACTCGGGGGACATCCAGCGCACAGGCAGCAACCCCTTTCCTCCTTTCCGGTAATAGTCTGTCTCGTAGATGTCTCTCGTCATACCGAAATCTGTAAGGTGGAGAGAAGGCGCCAGAGTGACATACTCTGAGCAGCTCTCAGGGCAGAAGCAAAGATGTCCCGTCCCTGCTGCAAGGGAGGGCCCTACATCCACATCCAAGGGGGAGCCGCACTTTAAGGAGGCTGGACTTCAGTGTTTGCAGTTGTATAAGGCAGAATCAGTAAGGCATAACTGATTAATCACAATGACAAAGAAATACCAAGAAATCTTGGCTTTCAAATGTTTATAATTTGACTCTTTAAAAAAGCTAATTCCAGAGGAGCCTGGGTGGCTTAGTTGGTTAAGCGTCGGACTCTTGATCTCATGGTCGTGAGGTGGAACCCCGAGTTGGGCTCCGCACTCAGCAGGGAGTGTGCTTGAGATTCTCTCTCTCCCTCTCCCTTTTTCCCTCCCCCTGCTCTCTAATAAATAATCTTTTTAAAAAAGTTAATTCCAAATAAATAGTTAATTTCTTTATTCATTTAAAACGAGAAGCAGTTACACATTATCAAGTCTTACAGTTTATCAAGAAAATATGTACTGTGTAGACCAAAGGTGACTTATATATGGTTTTAAAACCTGGCGAAATAAACAAGGGCATGTTGACTCTTATTTACTCGGTAGCACTGCCCCACTGCCAGAGGAAATAAAATAGTTTTGCTGCTTAATATGGGGGAAAATATTGAAAGTACAAATTCACAGGGAAAAAAAGTACCCAGTAAGATGCCTAGGAGATGCTATTTACTAGGCCCCTGGAGCTATTACTCAATAATGTTTTTCAACATAATACTCCTACTCATTTTTGAAAATTTCTTCCATTTTCCATGTCTCTAGAAGATGTCACATAATTACATTTGATGGCAGGCTTGCTTTATAATCCTAAATTATTGCTTCTTTGTCAGATTTTGATTTTCCACTCAATCATACAACCTTTTCTTACAGGGACTCTTCCGTTCACCTTCCCAGGAGAAAGGGCTGCTCTCCCCTCTAAAATGTTCATTCATGTCTCTAACTGTGCCACAAAGTGGTGAGGCTACAAAGCAAACATAGGGAATAAAGTTCCTCGGACATTAACCAACACAATTTACTTGTACTGAGCTGAGGGCCATCGAACTGCCTCTGGTAAAATTACCTGTCATGTTTGTAATCCATGAGACACTGGGCATAGGAAAAACAGGGTTTTTGAACCCTAGTGAAGAATAAAAATGAAATGTTGAAATCTTATCTCAGAATTAATCCAGGGACATGCAAATGAGAAGACTTGCCTTTACTTGCACAAAAAGGACCAAAAAAAAAAAAAAAAAGGAAATCCCAGAAAAAGAACACAAGCTATTTCTTAACACAAAAGAAAAATTTCAAATTTTAGTGAGAAAAACCATAAGTACAAAGAAAATGGCACGATAAATGTGCTGCCTGGTTAAACGGCAAATATGGTCCTTGCTGACTTGGACTTCAAATGGCAAGTGGCACAATAGCTCTCCCACTGTGATGTGAAACCAGGAAGAGAGTAGCCTGACCCGAGCTCCTGCATGTGCCAGGGAGAGGGTAGGAAGCACGATGCCAACGGCCGGAGGAACCAAACATCTACTGAGGACCTGCCCCATGCCAGCCATGCGCTTAGAGCTTCCCTGCACCCACTTCTTCCCACCATCTCATGGGTCTGCTGTATCAGCATGCCCATTTCAGAGGGACAGAAACTGAGGCTCACAGAACTTAAGGCACTTGGCCCGAGTCTTATCTGTTATTGGCAGAACCAGGATTTAAGCTCAGGCCTTCCGGGTTCCCTAGTGCTGGGGAAGGGGAGCTGGTTAGCATCTCTGTGGGAACAATCTGAGTCCCCATGAAAAAGGGAGGGGAATGGAAAGGGAAGGGGGAAGTGAGCAGGAAGCACAAACAAAGCCCAGACAGCAGCCAGGGAGGCTCTTCCTTGGAAACCCTGGAGCATGACAGCCTCTTGAGCTTCAAGGGGCACCAGATGTGTGGATGCTTCAAAGGGCCAAATCCAGGGACACACTGGTGGCTCCTGAGTAATTCTGATGACTAAGGGATGTTTACTTTATGACGTGGCTCCACTCATCATCTCTGTCTCCTACAAATGAAAAATCACCCTCATTTATAACTATTCTAGAGAGGATACTCATTGTTCACAACTAAAGGGCCAAAATAGTTCATTCAAAATCACTGCTAAAGAAAAAAATTATTGCTAAGGAAAGGTGAGCATTTCCAGAATAGCTCAAGAGCTAGACAAAAAGGTTAGTTTTATTTTACTTTATTATTATTTTTTCTGTACTTTGAATATATCATGCCATTCCCTTCAGGCCTGCAAGGTTTCTGTTGAAAAATCAGCTTATAGTTTTACGGGTTTCCCTTGTATGTAACTGTTTTCTTTTTTTTTCTTGCTGCTTTTAAAATTCTCTTTATCACTACTTTTAGCCATTTTAATATTATGTATCTTGTCGGGGACCTCCTTGGGCTGATTTTGTTGGGGGCTGTCTCTGCTTCCTCGGTCTATTTCCTTCCCCAGTTTGGGGACATTTTCAGCTATTATTTCTTCAAATAAATTTTCTTTCTCTTCTCCTTCTGGAATCCCTATAATGTGAATGTTACATTTGATGGTGTCGCTGACTTCCTTTAACCTCTCCTTTTTCCTGTTCCATTTGGTTGCTTTCCATTACTCTCTCTTCTAGCTCATTGATCTGTTCTTCTGCCTCCTCTACTTCTTATTCTCTCTAGTGTATTTTTAATTTCAGTTATTGAGTTCTTCATCTCTGATTGCTTCTTTGGTATATTTCGTATCACTTTGTTGAAGGTCTCAAATGAGATCCTCCACTCTTCTCAAGTCCAGTGAGTATCTTTATGACGATTCCTTTGAATTCTCTATCAGGCATATTGCTCATCTCTGATTTGTTTAGCTCTGTTGCTGTGATTCGGTCCCGTTCTTTCGTTTGGGACATATTCCTCTGCCCCCTCATTTTGTCTAACTCTCTGTGTCTGTTTTTATGTGTTGGGAAAGTCAGCAAAGTCAAAGAGGTTAATTTTAAATAGATTTTGGATGTAAAGTGTCCCCTACAGTTTCTCAGGATAAATATTTGATGTTTTTCTGAACCATCATCATCTCATAATAGGAAGATAAGGGTTCTGGTAAGAGCAGGTGTTTTCCTGAGCAGCCCTGAGGTTGTATGTGGGTCTTGTTCTGTTTTTCTTTAATCAGGATTAAAAGATCAAAGCAAAGTCCGAACCTAAAGGCTGAAATGAATTTCTAACTAGTGGCCAGAAATGCAATCCAACCTTTTTTTTTTTTGGTGTTTGAGTGGGTGGTGGCAATAAGAGGTCTAACCAGCAGGTTGGTCAGCTAAGTATTATAACAGGGCAAGAGTTTAGAGGTTGATCAACTTGGGTGTGAACCCCAATAAAGGACTGCCACCTCCCTGTCACAGGGATTGCCACGTCCCTGTCACTGCTCCTGCTCTGTGTAGGTGCCTTCACCATTAGGGGACCTCACCTCTTAGAAAACTCCATGGACCACTGGGAAGACAAAGCTCCTTTCGGCTGGGAATATTGGGGGAATATTGGTAGTTTGGATGGTGACTTTTATTCCCAGATCAAAATAACCTGAGGATGTTGCCTCAATTATTTCTGTAACCAATGCTTAGAACTTTTCTGCCAAGAAATGCCTCAAGTGCTGGGAGAGGCCACCTCAGGGACCATGGCCTCAGCCCATCCTTGCCCACTACTTGTTTCGCTGTGCCCACATGTGCTATCGGGATTTGAGCCAACCCGCCCAGGTTTGTGATTGACTATCAACTGGAGATAGCCACATTATTCCCAAGAGCAAGACTGTACTCATGGGATGCACTGGAAAACCTCTTCACAGGTAGGCTAATGCCAACTCGGTCCCTGAAACATGTGTGAGTTGAGTTCTTGCTCAGATCTGGAAAGCTAAGAACACACCTCCGATTTTGACCGTGAAATCTTCGGCCACCATGCAGTTCCGGGCAGCAAGGTCTCTGTGGACAAACTTGTTGGCGTTGAGGTATGCCATGCCATCTGCAATCTCCCCAGCCATCTGGATCATCTTGCTTAGGCTTGGAGGTGCTAGGACTGGATTATTCTGTTGGAGATTAAAAAAAAAAAAAAAAACCTCAGGTGAGAATTGAAGGAGCTTTTCCCACCCTACGTTCTTTCAGGGTGTGCAAATCCATCTTTGTTCAATCTGAGCACCACAGGTCATTCTGCTAAGAAGCAGGACTTGCTCAGAAGGAACATATTATTATGGAGACCATAGCATCTGCTTCGTGGTAAAGTCATGCGCTTGCTCACTGACCACATCACACAAAGCTTCAGAGAGAAACACCAATTAGCACAACTTGGGACCAGCATTTTCTATTTTGGGTAGGGCAAAAATTATTTAAAGTGAAACTAACAATTTCTCGTATTACAAATTCTTGGTTACTCAAATTTTTATTAGTTCATATGTTCCTTTTATTTCTATAATCAAAGTACAGGCAAAAGCACGGAGAGAATATTACAAAGGCTATGTGGAAATAAGCAAATGTATCTCCCAAACGGACACTGTATGCTTTATTTCCCACATAAGCGTTGTTATAAATTATCTGATCTTTCTCTTTCTCTTCAACTTTCTTCTAAAGTACAAAAATATCGAGATTGATGTTTTCACCTTACAATGTGGCATTCTTTGGATTATTATTTTCCGTGGGCACCAAGGAAAACAGGCACTTGCCATTTAAGTCCAGGTGAAGCTTATTCCAGAGGGGGGTGAATATAAAACGGTGACATGGAACATGGATGAGCATTTCTTTCTTTTTTTTTTTTTTTTTTTTTTTGCAGAGGAGGGCAACACACTGGCTTTAGAATTAAAGAGCAATGCCTCCAAATAATAATAATTAATCCATTTGGAAAAAAGTTTATATAAAAATACGTGCCCAAATCTAACCTTAAAAAAAAATACAAAGCCAATCAGCTTGCCACAGGTTAGATGCTAACCACCTCTTGCTCGTGCTAGCACAATAGATCATACCTCAGTTTCCCTGACTACAGAGCATCTGTTACAACACTGCAAAGCCAAGTTGCTCTGACAGGTCCCACATGCCACCTTCCCAGCTCAAACCCTGTGGACCATGGGCAGAACATGCCTGGGTGGGATCACCGCTGGGAGGACGAGCTGGGACCATGCATGGAAAGTGCCTGCCAGGGCCTTGACCCTGGACAGGGTCTGTGCTTGGTGGAGATTGGGTTTGTCCAGTGACGTGCTAGTTTCTGTTGCAAGCTACCTTCTAGAAGCAGGGTAACAACCCTCCAGGTACTTCCCGGTTAGTTCCCTATGCTTGACATACATTTACCTTCTGAAGAGACTATCAACACTGTCTCTGGTGATTTAAAATACTTATCACTGAGTTTCCTGGAGAAGTGACATGATGTCCCCAAGGGTAAGCCTGAGCCACCACTTTCTTTTACACAGGAACCTTGTTTAGACAAGCTGTTTCCCCCATAACCCCTGCCCCTCCAGACCCACCGATGCCTTTTAACCTTTTCGGGGCTCTAGATATGCATGGTATGCTAGGAAATCTGTTGGTGAAATGTTAAGTTTATGCTCATGATACTTAAGCTGTGGAGTATTAAGTATATGTGTTTACTAGAAGTGGTCATTCATAACTAATACGAAAAACAGACTCAATGAAAGGAACCTGGTTGTAAATATCGGAGGAGAGGGCTGCCATTTTGTCAGCTCATGGTGCTGCAGTGCCGTTCTTTCAGACATTTCAGAGAGCGGAAATCTTTCATTTGCTCAGAGCTACTGAAGACATGTATACACAAACACCCACATTTAGCAAAGTAAATGAGCAAATCTTCACTTGGGGAGAAGATGCCAAGTAGAATATAATGAATCTGCAGGACAAGCATACATATTTTTATACTTGACATGAGTTCGGAAGAACAAGTTTAAATCTGACAAATCTAAGAGTGAATTTTAGATCTGAAAAGGACTTGGATAATCATCTTGTCCAACCCCCTTATTTTACACGTGAGGAGCCGAGGTGCAGAGGCCCGCAGCGGCTGCCTGAGGACGGCAGACAGCTAAACAGCAGAGCCAGGACTGAGACGTGTCCCAAATGTTTATTCTGTGCCTGAAGTCGGGGACGCAGGGAGTGAGGGTTCCATACTTTTCAGAGGTGCCTTGAATGAATCTGATAAGAAATACGCTGCCATGCATCTCTAGCCGCCCATCTGATCAAGTGGTTTTCCTTCACTCTGGCTTGTGAATGACCAAAGTGAGCCAGGAAAAGGCATTAAGATCCAGGGGAGCTGGGGACCCACGGAGGCAGAGCAGAGGGTGGGTGTGTTGTACCCTGCTCGCAGGTGCCCCAGGCCACACTCGGCCTCGTGACCCTCACAGAACCACAAGCATCATCTGCTGTGAATAAAGGAAGCCACATGTGAACAGGTGCTCAGAGCTCAAATTAAGGAACTACTACATAGGGGATAATTAAGTTGCAGATTAAAAGAAAACAAAAGATTAAACTCAAGCAGAGAAAAGCTGTAGAAATTCAAAAAGGGTAGAGAAAGGGAAGGATTCTGGCAGGGGCAAGCAGATACAAAGCCTACTCAACTGGAGCAAAGTTAGGGTGAAAGTAAGGACTTTGAACGCACCGAGGTGGCCCAATGAAAGGCAGATGTTGCTGGGATTATTTGTAAGTGTTTATCTACTGGTTTATTCTTAGAATTCCTCACTTTCAAGTCATGCTTCCATATGATAAAAAGCTGGCTGTGGGTTCCTGCCACAGAAGGGGAGATGCCATGGTGACTAATGAAAAATTGCACAGGATTTCAGCCGGTTTAGACTTTGAAGCTCATAACACAAATGGATCTTTTTTACTAGACGAAGCAGAGATTGTGCAGCTGAGGCGATTATCAGTCTGCCTCAGAATTGGGCCTGAAATGCGGGTGCAGAGTTTGAGAAACAAGGCTTCCCGGCCTCCAAGGCGCAGGCTGTTGACAGTGTGGGGTGGGGGGAAGGGGCGTGTGGGTAGAGAGGGGGCTCATGAGGGAGAGGCTGTCTTGTGCATGGAGCTGGGTGGGAGACCACCCCGGCACAAGAATCGCATCCATCTAACACTGAACTCTGACAAGCATTTATGTTAAGACTGCCTGCCCCAAACACTGACCCTAAACTGGGTGTGGCTGTTCCCTGGGGTGAGAAGCCGAACACGACGGGGTGGGAGGGGAATCCACTCAGGGACCAGAGAGGAGCGAGTCCATGCTAGGAGAGAAGTCAGCGGAGGAGATGGTTCCTCCTGGCCGGGGAGGTGGGGGGCGGCGGGGGGAGGTTCAGGGAGCGCGGGCGGTGGAGGAGGTAACTGGCGGTGGAAAATGGAATGCAGGAACAGACGCACGGAGGCATTAGGGAGGGGGGTACTTGAGGAATGGCAAGTGCCTCTCACAACAGCTCACAGGGCCCCCTCTAGTCAGGGAAATCTTTCACATAAAGGACCTACAACCAAGCATGCGGCAAGAAACATTCGATGCTGAGAGTAAGTAAATTTAAAGACACCATATCTCCTGGGGGAAAGGACGGATAACGTGCAAAGTCGGTTAAAACCAAAACTGACCTCTATTTCTGGCCTCAGAGACCTGAGATAGCTTTTGAGATCCCCCCGTGTCATCAGTTCCATGATGACCAGCGTCGGCTGGCCCTGGGACACGACGCCCAGCAACCGCACCTGGGAGGAATGACAAAGAGAAGGACTCAGAGGGTGAGGGTTACCCGTGACTGTCCCCTCCCACGCTTCTCTAACTGTCTGGTGCTGGGACCTGCAGAGCCCAGATGGGCAGGCCCCAGGGGGCTCCACTGGCCGGGGTCTGCCTCCTATGCACAGATGTCTAAGGGCAACCATGAGGTGATGGGGGCCTCTGGAAGGTGGGAGCCAGGGGGGTGGAGGAAGACACCAAACTCCCCAGGTGAGGCCACAGACACCCTGCGAGGCTCCAGGGAAGGGTTCTCCCTGTGTCAGGTTCTGGCTTCCTGGGGCTGTCTCTTACCACATGGTGACAATTGAACTCCTTCATCACTGACGCCTCATTGAGAAATTCAATCCTTTCACGCATGCTCGCGGCCTCGTTCACTGTTTTAATGGCCACCCTGGTTTCGGGCTCATCTTTAACCACGCCTTTGGCAACTCCTTCGTATACCATCCCAAATGAGCCCTGCCCCAGCTCTCGGCTCATGGTGATCTTCTCTCGAGCAACTTCCCACTCGTCAGGTACATACACTAGAGAAGAAGAAACCAGAACTGAGCCAGGTAAGGCAAGGGACCCCCTGGGCAGAACGTGCTTTTGAGGGAAAACCAAAGAACACAAGATGCCACTTCCTAAAGCCCACAGAGAACACTGGGAACAATGACGCAGCTTGTCCCGAAATTTCTGTCAGGCAGCAATACGGTCAAATGCTGGTATTTCTCAAAAAAAAAAAAAAAAAAAAAAAAAGTAAATAAAATCTTAAAAAAATTCTGGTATTTCAAGTCTTCAAGGATTCTGCGATAATCTGAGGATACTAACAGCAAAGAAGAACCACAAATGAGTCCAATTTGAGATGTGCTAAGTATAGAATTCACAACAGGTTTCAAAGACTTAGGGGTGCCCAGCTGGCTCGGTTGGAGGAGCGTGTGACTCTTGATCTTGGGATTGTGAGTTTGAGCCCCACAGTGGGTGGAGAGATGACTTAAATAAATAAAACTTTAAAAAACAAAACCCCCCAAAACCCATAAAGTCTTAGCACAAAAAATCATGTGAATATTTCAATAGTTTTTGTACTGATTACATATTAAAATTGATAATACTTTGCATATATTGGGTTAAATAAAGCATATCGTTAATACTTATTTCACTTGTTTCTTTTATACATTTTTTTTTTTATATGGCCACAAGAAAAACTTGAGGTTACATATGGGACTGGCATTATATTTCCATTGGGAGCACTGTTCTCATCTAGACAAGTGTCTCCAGCCTCATCAAAGACCCCAGGGTGTCTTTGATGGGTGTACAGAAACAACTGAGCTCTGGCCCCGAGGAGCATTCTGTGGTGAGCAGGGTGGAGGGACAGCCGATGAGCAGAGGGGTGTCCCCAGGGCTCTGGCCTGGGCTCTGTGAGCTCAGGGACCTCCCACAACCAGGGTGCGAGGGGCTCGGTGGTGGGACATGCTAAGACAGAGCCCAACTAGGACTTCTCCAGCCCCGGCTTTTGGTCAGTCTGGTTTAAGGAATTAAATAAGTAATTCCAGGCAGGCAGGAAGGAGAAAGAAAGAGGGAGAAGGGAAGTAAGAAAGAAAACAAAACAAAACAGAGGATCCGTCCTGCAACCCGAATGGGCAGAATGAAAACTAAATTACATCTCTGAGGAGTGTCCAATATGGCCTATATTAATGAATCTAGAATTTTCTCTCATACATATTTTTGGATTTCACATTACATGTTTTGGAATTTCATAAACGGAAGTCTACCCTCTGCATGGCTTAGGTGCCACACAGCCCCGGAGAAGAGGCTGATGCTTGCTTAGGAGAGTTAAGTATGCAAGACAAGCCTGTAGATAAGACTCCTCATAATACCCCTCAGAAAGTATAAAGAGACACTGCCTCTATCCATTTATCTCTGAAAATCCAGGCTTGCTTTTAATCAGAATTAACTATGTCGCACACCATAAAAAACGGAGTTAAAACCAATCACATTCCTTCCTTGGGAGGTCCCTGAAGTCAATACTTTGAATCCTTTTCTCTAAATTCAATCCAGCAGCTCTGACTTGAACCAGCAGTCCTAAGCCCCTCCAGCCAGCCTCAGGTTATGGGCACAACGTTATCAGCACTTCCCTCTAGGGGATTTTCGGCGTACTCTGGAGAATGGTGACATGCAGATTAGCTTTTGGAGAAAGGAGTTTTTAAAGCATTTGCGAACTGCAATGTCATTTTGTTACCCCTTGAGGATACTAGCTATAAGGTGCTTGTCAAAAGGCCAAATAAATTAAGTTCAAATGAGGTGATGGTGTTCCTACCTGTTGGCCTGGGTGACAATGAGTTGGGGTTTTGTTTATTTTATTTTTAAAGAAGAATCAAGGCATATTATGAAAGTAGGTCTGGAAAGATACACAATTTGAATTCAATTCACCAGTACTGCCTGATATTATCGTATTAATGCTCTTTCCGAACTTCCTGGATGCCTCGTAGTCAAAACTACAAATGCCCGTCTCCTGCGCTTCATTTCAAAGCAAAGCAAAGTCTCTGGAATAGTCTTATTCCATCTTTACAGAGAGGGAAAGTGGCTTTGCATTTCCCCCATAAATTCCATTGGGTGTGTGATGACTCCTTACCTTACTTTTTAAAAAAAAGCTATCATTTATACAAACAATGCATAAAAATCTTTTTTTTTAATAAGGATCCTCTCCACAAGTAACTACTATTTTAAGTTTGGTTGTGTATCCTTCCAGAATGTTCTCTATGCCTTATATACATACATACATTAATTATAGGAATACAGAGGTGTGTGTGTGTGTGTGTGTGTGTGTGTACATACAAACATATATGTGCCTATTAAAAATAAAACTTTGTGAGATCTTTAGAGAATCAGGAATAATGTCATTATTCTGCACTTGATTCCTCCTACTCAGGGAAGGCTGCTTTTGATTGGCTTTACGGTAAACAGAACTGAATTAGAAACTATTAAAGAAATCACAGCAAAACTTTACACATTTATATAGTGCTTTTGAGTGTCAAAGTGTTTTACTTAAGTTTTTCATTTGATCAGGATAATCAATCAGAATAATCATGAATCTATCTCCTATCTCCCATACATTTACATCGACTTTCACTTCACCGAAAGCCGAGAAAGAGGCAAACACTTTTTCTAAATGCATCTAACCCGATTTCACGCACTTATTCATTCACTTGACGAACCCAATCCAGATACTCCTGTGGGTCAGCTTCCCCACCCGCCCCAAGGAGCTCACCTCACGGTGATGGCGTCACACTGTCCACAAGATGCCAGAGACTGTGTCACCCCGACTTCTCAACTGCCTCACTATGTGACCTGGGCAATCTTCTCCTCTGCACCTCCCAGCCTCACCTACACACAGGCGGGCCTAAGAAAAGCCACTTTACAGGGATGTAGGGACCTATGGGATGGCATTTATAAAAGCCCCCAGCAAAGTGCCAGGTAATGGTGCTAGGACCAATGCCCCACGCTGACTGACTTTGAAAGCTCTGGATTCAAGCCCACGAGGGAGAAGAGATAGCAAACAAGGGAAAAAAAAAAAAAAAAGAAGAAAAGAAAAAGAAAAAAGAAATATCCATGGAGTACAACCCAACTTCCAAGTCAGACCTTCTCGGGCACTGAACTAAATGGCCCTCATGAGTTACTACCCGAGGGTATGTGAATGGGCCGTGAGGGTATAAATTGTGTGATCCCAGTCAGGAGGGGGTGAACAGAAGAACTCCAAGACAGAAAAACGCAGGGAAGCCATGAGTGATCAAAGACAGTCACAGCGACACCAAACTCAAGCTGAAACAAGTTGAAGAGGACGGTCTGGTCAGCTGCGGCATACCCTCTGACTAGATGTCAACAATTAAAACAGCTTTGGTCATTCTAGCATAAAATTTTAGGCGATTAGGCAAATTGATTACTGCGCTGACCAGTCATCTCTGAAGCCTGTCTTTCTTTGGGGCATTCCGCACAGTCCCAAAATTTTCAACATACTCAGTGAACTGCTGAAAACTTTGAAAAAAAAAAAGTGTTAACTAAGACGTATTTTGAGGCCAAAGTTTCCTCAAAATAATGCAACCCTCTTCCCCCTAAATTAGCCACACTCCCGAAAGCTCCCCGATCTGGGATGTCCCCAGGCAGTGACCCTGGCTTAGACACTTACCGTCGGCGGCGCTGAAGTACTCTGGGTTCACGGAAGCGTACAGCACTCCATTCCCCAGCCTGCTGTTATTTCTGTCAAAAGGATAAAATTCAGGTTAAAAAAAAAAAAAAACCCATCTCCGCACATGTCATATTTGCGCTATCAGTTTTATTTGTCCTGTTTCATTAAGTGGCTATCCAGAGGAAGGGAGCGAGGGGGCAGTTCCTGCCTGTCGGCTCTCATCGGGCCCCGAAGCCATCTTGCTAACACGTCCTTGGGCTTCTTCAGGGGCCTCGGATTAAAGCTTTTTATGAAACACTTGTTTCTTTACTTCATCAGAAACTGAAAGGCCTACTGACTGGACAGAAAAGGCTGGGCCCGGTGTTTGGAAAAAAATCTCTGCACGAGCAGCAGTTATCTGTGAGCGAGGGGATGAACCGTACTGGCCCCAATATACATGTTCTGTTGCTGCTGAATCATTAGAAAATGTTCTCTTTTTCCTGCGAGGAACATTTGATGGGAAAATCAGGTTTCCCAATCCATAAAATACTTCCTCAAAATCCTCACGTTTCCCTGCACTCAGGTTCAAACCACCAGACCAGCACAGCCACACAAGGTGTCTGAACTTTTCACAGTCACTCACCTTTTCCTGTGGAAGACATACAACATTATAACCAGCCCTCCCACTATCAACAGGACAGCAACAGGCAGAGCGATGATCAGATGGATGAAGTTTTCATATGTTACTGCAGAAACAAGGGAAATGATAAAATATCACTAGGTGCGCAAGCTGGTCGTTTTTTTGTTTGCTTTGTTTTGTTTTAGCTGGAGGTATGAAAAAAAAAAAATCCCCGAAAATTCCTTTACTGCCCTATCACAAACTAGGAATTCTGAAGGTAAACAGTGTCAGATAGAACAGTAAAAAACTCTGAGTTATTTGGAAACAAACAAAAAAAAGACAAGTGCACACAGAGGAGTGAACTCATTTTTAAAGTACAGTGTACTCTGAAATAACAGTTCAAGTGGTGGGCTCGAGTAAAATAATCTTTGTATGCAATTCAATGACTACTAGTGCATGCATATACACACACACATTTGCAAAATTAAAATGAATGGATTCTCACCTGTAGGGAGCTCAAGCTGTACTGACCCTTGTGTTTAGATCATAAATGTATTATTTAACCTGTTTGGTATGCAACTGGTGTCCTAGTACGCCATACTGACCTTTACCTGTCTTAAGACAGTTCCACAGACAATTTAAAAACACCTAACTGGATGGCACCCCTGGCCAAAGTTGCTCTGATTTCTCCCCAGACATTAGGGTCTGGTTACAAGCCTGACCGCGACATCTGCTCATCACCATCACCAGCACTTAGATGACAGGTGCCAGGCTGGACACCGGGGATGCTGCTGCAGACTCTGCCAGAAACCACAAGTCAGCATGTTCCCAGGTGGCACAACAACTAAAAAGGTGGACCGCCCACACTGCAAGGATGCGGAGAGGAAGGGAGAGGAGAGAATGGAGTCGGGGAAGCTTTGCAAGTGCAGAGGAAATGCTGGAGATGATACTGGCGAGAAGCAGGGCTGGCTCCCAAGGGGCCTGTTCAAGCCAAGCAGTTTGAACCTCATTCTGCAGATGAAAGGGAGCCAGCGTGAGCTCTGGGCCCCGCAGTGAGCCGAGCAGATCTGTGTATGTTGGGATGGCGGTGCCTGAGGTCAGCCTGAATGGAGGAGGCAGGCACGGCCACGTCTTGGAAGGTTCCAGGGGGCGGGAGGGGACCCGGCTGTGTTCTGCATTATCCAGCCCAGACCTCACAAAGAGACCACTGCCTCTTTGCTACGAATGAAGAAGGCTCACAGAGATGAACTGTCCTCCCCAGGGTCACGCAGACAGCAGGGAAGCCATGGTCCTGGGACCTTTCCTGCTCCCACAGCTCAGACCTACCCCCCACGGAAAGTACCCTAGGGGCCATGAGTTAATGGTGGTGGCAGCAGGGGCAGGACTTCAGTGACACAGAAGACGCAGAACCAATGGGGTTGAATGGGAAATGGGTGGCTGGAGAGAGAGAGAGAGGAGGATGTAAGGTTCTAGGCTTGCGTGGGGGGCGTGGATCACGGCGCCACTGACTGACCTTGGGAACAAAAGAGATAGATAGAGACTCTGAGGGCAGCAACCCTGATTTTGGTTCTGGTACTCATGGAAGTGGGAGGCACTCATGGGACACCCAAGTCGAGATGTCTATGCGGAAACGATGGAACTCACTGGGCACCCAGTGATACCCGGTAGAAGTCACGCATCAGTGATTATTTTGCCCCTAAAAATCATCATCATCATCATTATGACTCTTTACGGATTATTAATGCTATTTTAATTTTTAAAATTAAGGACACTTTCCTCAGATCACTCTCAACATGGATGCATCTCCTGCATTTTTTAATTCTTGAAAACACTCTCAACTCTCACTGCCTTTGGGAAGCCAGCCGAGTTTTAGTTTTTCTTCCCAAGGACTACTACTTACATTCATATCACTTAGCCTACTGGTCAGGTTGTACCATGTTCTGTCTGAGTTTCACAATTCAGTGGGGACACGGAGAAACTGGAACAGAGCCGGAGAGGAGCAAAATGATGAAATGGCTAGAAAATTGGTCTCTGCGACTGGGCAACAAGAAAAGGCCAAGAGACTGGAGATTATTTAGTCTGGAGAAGAAAAGTCTGAAGAGTCATTTAATAGCATTCAAGCGCATGAAGGGTTCCTAGGACAGCGGTTGCCAGAAAGCTTGCAAAGCTTCCGTCTCCTCTGAGGATTAAACAAGAGGAAAAGAGGCTACGCTGTAGCAGGAGACTCTTGTCTGACATAAGGACAAACAGCAAAGCAGGCATGCAGATTCCATTTTCCTGCAGTATGTGCCAACTTCTGCTGGAAAGAGTCCATCCAGAGGGGCTCTCGGGGTTCCCAGAGGCATCCCAGCACTCCCAGGGTTAAAGACGGGGTAGCAATGGCAAATGGGAGCGTGTCCCCTCCGAAGGGAAGCCAAGGCTCCTATTTCAAAGACTGCGGCCTGATGCTACACTTCTAAACCTAGGCTCTGTTCCTAAGGGATGGAAGCAGAGAAAAAGAGAACAGCGGAGAAGGGAAAGCCAGCCACAGCTCTGGAGAGGGTTCTAGGCATTACTGTGAAGGTTCTAGCACTGGACTGGGTGGCAGAGGCTCGCTGCCGAGAGCAGGTTAGTGGGCCCCATGGAGAATTCAGACCCTTGTAGCTGATGGAATTCTCTGCCTGAGCGATCTGTTTACCCCTAAAACCTGAACTCAGGCGCAGTTTTAGGCTCATAAAATGTTACCTCAAGGTCTGCAATTCTATGCACGCCACCCTTCTTTTGATATTTGTACTATTAGGATTTTCAAATACCTGTCTTTGACTCTTAGGCGCTAACCAGGTGGACGACTGGATTGGTTGGATCCTGAATTTAAGAACTCAGACGCCAGCTCAGGGCAGCACAGATGTTGGACCCAAGGCGGGACCACGGACGTGAGCACCACCCAATGGACCCAAAAGTGGCACCAGTAAGCACGGTGGACTGCTCTTTCACGTGGGGCAGCGCGGAACAGTATTAGGCCAAATTAGATCCCATTATCTGAACATGAAATCATCTGAAAAACTGGGTTTCTAATAAGAAACAGAAACTCAATGTGGAAATAATGAATACTTATGTCACCAAATAAAATACTGCATTTTCTCGGCCCAGGAAGCATAGGGCCCGTGGTGTACTTACACGTTTTACAACACCCAGTTTTCAAATCTGAAATCCTGGCCTAGTACTGTCTTCTAAGAATTCTGTCTTGTCAACGGCTTGAGTATAAAATGACAACATAGCCCAGTCTCTGTGCCAGACAGCGAGCGCTGTGTGCATTTGATGTGTGCTGGTGCTTTAAAAGTGCATCTGTATTTTTACTGACAGGCAGTGAAGGGGACAGTGCCTCAGTGTGAGATGCCGTTACAAAGACTCCTACCCTGGAACAGGCTGGATCAGATGGCCCCCAGATTTTGGTCACCCCTTAGGATTCTAAGCCCTAAATCCAAGCCCTAACCAGCTGCCCGAATCAGACAAGAGGTGGAATGGTCAATTCGGCGCTTTGTAAAATGCTTCGCACATAAAACAAGTTGAGAGCGAAGGCCTCTTGCTGACACCCCCCCCCAAAAGGGGCTTAGACCCTCTCCCTGACCATCAAATGAGGTAGGAACTCCAAGCAGCAGCTCCCCCTGCTCGAGCTCCCAAATGAGGTGCTGACAGAAGTGTGACCCTCCTGAAACCTGGCCAACTTGGTTCTGACAGAAAATCAGAAAGTCAGGGAGGGCCCCGACAGCCCAGGCTTTACCCAAGCCCGGCCAACCTGCTTCTGCATCTTCCAGCTCCTCCTTCCCCAAGCCTTACTTTTGGCTGGGACGTAGAAGAACACAGGATCCGTCCAGGACCCATTCCCAGAGAGAGAGGTGGCCTGGATCCGGGCCGTATAGTTCCCGGGGTTGAGCCGGTTAAGCTTGGCGCCTCCATACTTCCTGTACTCCTGTCTCGATACACATTCCCGCTGATCCTGGGGAAAATAAAACACAAGTGCCAATTCCCCACAAGCATGTGAGAAATGGGTGCCTCTTGCCGTGCTCTTGCGCGCGTCCCACCTGACAGTGATCCCGATTCGCAGTAACAGGGAAGAAACCAAGTGTTGAATGGCAGTCTTCCAGTAACTGTAAACACTCCCAAGTTCTAACCAAATATATATCTATTTTTTTGGTAATCAAAAAGAGCGCCAGAAAGAGAAAAATTTCTTTCTGGCTTCCGCCGAACGATCGTTTTCGGTAACAAAGTAGTTTCTTAAGGGGGAGAACAAGCCCCCCTCCTCATATACTCTGAGTATTCTCCTCAAAGAGTGTGGAGTTAGTCGAAGGACTTAAGTCCTCATAAAATATGGGGTTAAGTCCTCAGCTAACCAGAAGGTGACCTGTGCTGTCCTGTGGCACATGCTATCAACTGGAATGGAGACACACCCAGTTGTGGACCACTGTGCCAGCCTTACCTCGATCTGTGATCCATATTTTATTTCATACATTAGAATCAATCCGTTGGGATTCTCAGGTTCCGGCCACTTTAGAAAGATGGAGTTTTCAGGCCTCGACTCCCAGGTCACCGGCCCAGGAATGTCATCTGCTCCTTCTGTGCAACAATTTAAACAAACGATAAAGTTGGATTCGGGTCCGCCCCCGCCCCCCGGGGGGGCTACCCTGAGCATGCCCTCCCCCAGTCTGTGTGTGCAGGGCTGAGGGCGGGGACCACATATACTCCCCCAAAGCTGGCTGCTCACACGTAGCATAGGGTTTGGAATCCAAGCAATGTAATGACCTGTGAGTCTCAAGACGCCACGATACCTTTCCTCCCCTCAGCAACCGCGCCCCCTCACCCCACCCCAGAAAAAGCCTCCTGTATCAAGTACAGTCGGAAAGGAAAATCCCGGCAGCTTGAGTAACTTATTTCTGGTATTTGGCTCCTCCCACTCGAGAAAGGAAACTATGTGATGCCGTCAAACACAAGCAGCATCGAAAAGGCGCCTGGTGAGCAGAGGTGGCTGGCAGCAAGCCTCCAGGCGGCGACACGGAGCCCTCCAGGCCTGCATCTGCATGTGGCAAATGCAACTCTGATGCGGGCATGAAGGACGGCCCAAGAGCTGGGCCTGCCGCATCCACCCTTCCTCCAGCCAGTGCTAGCTGAGGCTGGGTGCTTGCACTCTTGCTTCTGCTTAAAGCAGCAAGCCAAGTGGTGAGCAAGAGTCCCTGCAAGTTACAGCCAGGGAAGGCTCTGAGAAATGAGCTGGCTTCTGTCTCTCCCAGAAGGGTGGGGAAACTGAGGCCAGGGAAGCTGACAGCGGCCTTGAGACATGCTGTGCGTCCCCTCCTAGACTCCACTTCTTCTGGGCTCCTTCTCTACTACCTGCTGACCCCGGGCAGGAAAGAGGATGGGCAGTTCACCTATCCTTAAAGATGGATGGATGGCAGTGTGAGTAATAGGCAGCTTCTAACTTCCAAAGGGGAAGGTGAAGACCCAAGAGGCAGGACCAAAGGCTACTCCAGGGGTTGACCTTGAGGAGCGAAGGTCACTCTGAGTCAAGGCAGCTAATGGATTCCACTGAACCTGACGACTCTTGAGGGACCAGGCAAATTTACATGTGTACAAATGGGAATAGGGCCATGGGAATGTACAATGTGAACCAAGTGGGAAGAGGGGAGTTGACCCCGAAGGGCGCTCCCTGCTCTTGTAGGACTTTGTGTGAAGACTGGGTTGGGAATGATGTCATTATGAATGGACTCCATTTCCTGGGCTGCTGGTCTACCATCCTGCCTACAAATGACCACCCGTTCTTTAATAAGCAGGACGGAGACTAAGGGTCATTGCCCTGGATGACAGATTTTGTGTCCATAGAACACAAGCTTCTCCACTGGGCTGTGAGTCAGGAGTGGGGTTCGCTGGATCACACCCTACCTGCAGGCATGGTTCTTGCAAAAACAAAGTTGGAGGCGCTGCAGCCCAGCTTCTCAGCCTCGTGGTTACAGCTGTGGATGTCAATGCGGTACAAAGTAAAAGGCCGGAGGTTAGAGATTACAGTTCTCTCCCTGTTATCCACTCTGCTCTCAAAGAAAGGGTATTCTGTCTCGAGCTCTTCTGGGTCTGTGATATTATAGGTATCTGCCACCGTGGTGTTCCTGCTTCGGCTAGACATGGTGGTGTTGGTGACTTGGGTGATGTCTCTCCGCTTCCTTTCAGGTCTGCAAGGAAGAGAGAAACTTGGCCTGTAAGTGCCTCTACCTCTTTTGTCCCTTCTATGACTTGGGTTAGAGTAACGGAAAGAAAAGAAAAATCTTAACTTTGGATGAAAGGAGCTATTCAGCCCCTTTGGATAAAGACCAACAAATAATACGGGGATTTCCTTCTTCGTTATTTATTTTGCTTTCTCTACTCTGCAAACCTCAGAATCAGCGCACAAACTGCCCCCTGGCTCCCAGAGTGGTTACTCGATTGTATCTAGAGGCAAACAAATGCCTCAGTCACTCCTGGCCCTGCAGCATCCTGGCCCTTTGGTCAGAATGTCCATGCCACCTGGTCCACTGACCTTATGGTTAAGCATTAAACGTGACCACCCTGCTGGCCACACTAAGATTTATTAGGGGGTGAGGTGAGAGGTGAGCTGTGTGGTGTAGGCCCCAGAGGGATGGCTTCTCTGACCCCCTTTGTGGAAAGAAAGATACCAAGCAGCGAGCACTTGCTTGGACCCCAAGACCCTTCCCTCTGGGGCTCCCACTGACTCTCTCTTCCTCTGAGACCCTAGTGTCTGTATTTTTCACACTCCTGGAGGTCCTTCCAGTCTGGCTCCGCCTTACACTGAGCAGTGACCTCCTGTGGCCTCTCCAAGGCCCCGCTGTTGCCAGGGGTAGAGTCACTGTCATGGCCCTGGACTAGGGCTTAGAACAACAGCTACAAAAGCAATAGGACAGCAAAAGAGAAATCAAAAGAGAATGTTCACACCCAAAGGGCAGATGAGGCAGTCCACACAGCTGGACAGGGGGACTGTTCCAGTGGCTACTGTTGTGGGCTTTGGGCTCCCCTCAGAAACCCTGAACACAAGCCCCTCGCATTTACTGAAGGCAAGAGCACCTGAGAGTAAGCACCCAGACGAGAAACAGCCACCCTCAGGCCAACCACCAGAAACAGTGGGAAGCAGGCTACTGTCTGTTCCGCACTGAGACTGTCCGCGGGCGTCACGCATCCTGTGCGCAGGCAAAGGGTGGGGAGGAAAACAGAACCAAGCTCATCCGGGAAAGAAAACCAAGAGCCCAAGGCAAGGAGAAAGATCACAAAGTGGGAATGCTCATCAGTTCTCATGTAGGGGAGAAAGAGAAGTCCCACAGGGAATCAGGGCACCTGGGAAGCCATTTGTGGCTCAGCTGACCCTCAGCAGGCTTCCTGTGGGTCCTTATTTGCCTTGAAGTGAAAAACTTGGAAGGGAAAAGCAGGGGGCTTGGGGAAAGGGCCTCTGGCTCCCCAGTCTGCCTGGCCCATGGATTCCCCTGCACAAAATGCCATCACCACTTTTGTGCAATGGCCCAGTGGGTCCTAACCTAAAACACGAACCATTCAACCCAGATATGCTCATTCCACCAGGTAGAGAACTGCAGAGGCAGGCCGTGCGCAAATGGCCCCAAGGCATTCGCTTTCATAATATTAGGGGAGGAAAGATTTAGGAGATGAGGCTGATCATTTCCCATCCTCACACCCCGCACACCAGTCAACCTTCCTGGAAGGGAAGGACACAAGGAACTACATTTATTGCTGGGGAGATCTTTTTTGACACCTACCAGAACAAATGTCCTGCCTTCTCTTCAAAACCAATGCAACACATAAAACCAACACAACACACCCTTATGTCTATAAGAGAGAAGTTGCTTGGGTTTAATCCACTGCAAAAAATATAATGCTCTGCCCAAACCCCTCCCACAGCCCATCCCCATTTACCTGGGATTACACCTGTTACTAGTGACACCAAGTTAGGGACTGGGGGGAGGGGGGGCCACACGGGACATTATCAGGAAGACAGGTATGGGGCAAGCAGAATGGCACACCCATGATTCTTTGTAAACAGCCCCATTTCCAAATGGTGTGACCAACAGCAAGGATCACTGTCACCATTCCCCACTCCCACCCCATGACACAACTAGCTTCATCGGAAAACCTTGCAGTCTTCAACATCTTCCAACATTTCAGTTACTTAAACCCAACTACATGATTTAAAAAATAAAGGCAGTGGCCAAATGAAAGACATTCACCACCAAATACGGACTCCAGAAAGCAACTTACAAACTCTAGCTTCCATTCTAATTCAAACCATATGGCATACGTTGGACAATGTGTAATATACCAAACCTGACTTGACTGGCTTATTCTTGGAATGAATTGAAAGAGGGGCGCCTAGGTGGCTCAGTCAGTTAAGCGTCTGCCTTGGGCTCAGATCTGGTCTCAGGGTCCTGGGATCGAGTCCCGCATGGGGCTCCCTGCTCAGTGGGGAGCCTGGTTCTCCCTCTCCTACCCGCTTGTGCTCTCTCTCTCTTGCTATCTCTGTCACTATCTCTGTCTCTCTCTCAAATAAACAAATAAAATCTTTTAAAAAAAGAATGCATTGAAAGAAATAAAAATCGTCTTTGGATAGCTTAAACAAAAAAAACCTTCCTTTATGATTCAATCATTCTGCCAGCCAGACATTCCTTCTATCAAAATTGTGTTGCAAATTGAGTGGACATGAGAGTTATACCCTTGGTAGGAGGCATTAAAAAAAAAATACGAACTTCGTATAAATTGTGGCCATTCACCGCAGGCAAATATAGTATTTATATTCATCCTAAGAAAAGCCAGAATAGCGGGTCAGACTTGTCTTAGGAGAGAGAATGTCGGGGGCCAAAGTGGTGGACGCACGCACTTGTCAGGGGGGATTTGGCATAGAGGAAACTTATTTTGAATTCAATAACACAAACACAATGCATTGCTAATATCCGTGTCACCCATAGCCGGCCTTCACATTGCCTGATCTTGCATTCCCCATGTGATGAGAAAGAAAGGTACTGCTTTGCAACTACAAACTGAAAGCTCGGAGCCCTTTAGCAAAACTTCTCCAAAGCCTGGACTCACAACCTGAACTTCTGGAGGGCCGGTGGGATGAGACAGCAACGGAGCCAACAGCTTTCACTGGAGAATAAACAGGTAACTCCTGCCCAACCTGTTTGGGACACTCTCAATCCATCTGCTTCTGTGTCCACAGCAAGTGGCACTAGCTGAGCCTCTCTGCAGGCATGGGGGGGGGGGCGGGGGATAGCCCACGTTGAGAAGCAGTGCTACCAAAAAGGCAAGAGCCCTAATGTGTCAAAATGTAGGGCCAAGTCCCGAGTGGATCGTTCATGAATTAGGCTGTTGGAGAAGTCACTATGCCTGAATTCTAGTTTTTAAACATCTCTGAGCTCCTCAAACGCTCTTATTCTTGGAAGTACACATGACCTACAGACAATCGGGACTAATACTTGAACCACAGCTCTAGGAGGAGAGGTCTCCAGTGGAGCAGGTCAGGGGGACCCACAGAAGGCTCTCCTACCCTCACACTCCAGTGGTTTCAACTCCTAGAGAGGAGAGGAGGGGCAGAAAGGCACAAAGCAATGAAGAGCTTCGTTCTGAAAAGAATGCCCGCCACCCTAAGAGGTCTTTCGTTCTTAATGATTTTTCAAAGTAAGTTGGCTATCTTGGACTATTACCCAAATATCAGGAAGGTCACTTGACAGGAAAAAAAAAATCACTTTAAAAGCCATTTGTCGTTACAACCTAAGTAAGCCTTTAAAGGCAAAGTCATTACAGAATAAACAGAAGCTATGGGCTTCTGGTGCCTCTCGGGGTCGGGGGCAGGAAGAACAGCGATCACAGAACACGCCGGGCAGCGGGCTGGTGGCTGGGGCACCGTGGGGACGAGGAGCGCGTAGGTGCAAGCGAATCCAGCTCCTCCACTCACATTTCAGCCAAGAGGCTGTTTGTAAATGCCACACTATAATCTTCCAGGAGGAAAAGGGAGACGGGGACCACCACTCTGTTTCCATCTCCTTCCCCAGATATTGCGGGTACCCTGATGGACTCCCCTCCATGTTTTGTTTTGTTTTTTTAAACCATTTCTTATTGTGGTAAAATAAAATTTTTGATTAAAAAATACTCAAATCTTGCCATTTTAGCCATTTTTAAGTGTACGATTCAGACACTGATTGCATTCATGATGTTGTGCAACTATCACCACTGTTTCCAACATTTTTCATCACCTCCAACAGAAGCTCTTAGACCCATTAGGGCCCAACTCCCCATTTCCCCCTCCCCCCAGGCCCTGGAAACCTGGCATGCACTTCCCATCACCATGAATTTGCCTCTGGTAGATGCTTCCTATGGGTGGAATTCTACAGTATCTGTTCCTTTCGCATCTGGCTTCTTTCACTTAGCATGATGATTTCAACGTCCATCCGAGTGGTGCCCTTCGTCAGAATCTCATTCCTTTTTACGGCTGAATAACATGCCATTGCATGGCTAGGCTGTATTTTGCTTATCTATTCATCCCCTGATGGACACGCGGCTTGTTCCCAGCTTTGGCTACTGTGAGTAGTGCGGCTTTGCACCTTCACCTCCCTCCGCTCTTTGTCCGCTCCTTCTCAAACCTGCTTGTCAAGGGTGCCCGTGGCACTGGGCTGTGCTTACAAGTTGGGTCGCCTTCAAAACTCACTCTGGTCTTTTCCCTCTTGCTTCACGTCTCCTCAGCTGGGCTTCGAGAGGCCACAGGGAGAAGTGGGATGAGCAGGAAGGGCCCGCACACCAGCTCTTCCATTTGCTCGTCTCCAAGGGTGGGGGCCTCTCTGAGCTTCACTTCCCTGCCCCCCACCCCCAGCCGAGAGCCCACCTGCCCTCAGTGGGAGGCCTTGTGGCCGAGGCAGTGGCACTGACGTGCCCACGGCCCCCCCTTTCCTTCGGGGCTACCTGCCTTCCACAGGCACCCCAGTCACCCAAGCTGGCAGCGTGTTCTGTTCTCCCCCCCTCCTTGATGGCTACAGGGTTCTGCCTTGAGGCTGCTGCCCTACAAACCACCCGCGGGGAGAGCGCGCCACAGAACCCACCCGAGGAGCACCAGCCTGGAGACATTTTCCAATGACACTTGGTACCTGGGCACAAAGATGGAGTTGTGCAGAAAGTTCTCGAAGACTTTTCGGTACTCGGCCTCCTCCTTCTCGGCCTGCTTCTCGGCCTCGGTTTTGGGGCAGGCGCAGCAAGGCCCCTTCTCTCCGCCACACACCTCGGTCTTGGGATTCTCCGTCACCTCTTCCACGTCGATGGTGCCGTCGGCATACTTCCTGATGGGAATTTTGTCTGCTCGGGAAAGAGAAGCCCGACAAGAGCAGACATGAAAGCCAGGTCAGACGGGCTGGGGAGCCGAAGGGGGCAGCCGTCAGTGCGTTTGATCGAGAATGTGGCCGGTTTCCACCGAAGGGCTCCAACCGTTAGGGGGCTGTGTGTTACGTCGGGGCGTGGCTACGTGTGGACGGCGCGAGTTGGGCTCCGGGTCGCCCCACCGTCCCCCCCCCCTTACCTTTGGAGCAGTAGTTGTGCCGGTAAAGGTAGCTGTCCTGAGGCTGCCGCTGCCATCTCACGATGTAGTAACTGAGGTTGCCGTTGGGCAGGGAGGGCGGGTTCCACTTCACAATGAGCTGAGAAGAGGAGTTGGACGCGGAAAGAACGTCCAGGGGAATGGAAGGAACTGGAAAGGTGAACAAAGGACGCTTCAGACAATGGAATGAACCCCGAATCCAGGCAGTCAGACACTCGCGGCAAGGCCACAAGAAGCCACGGGTCGGACTGGATAGGGAAATGGCAGTGAATGCGGACCCGTGAAACAAGAAGTGAACCTTGTTCCGAAATCATATTAATTTAAATGCCCACATTTCTCTCTGTAGTATCTACTCTCAGGTCAGCTCTGTGAAAACAAACATGACTGAGCGGCACATGGAGAAAGGTCGGGGCGGGGGCACGCCAGGATTACCAGTGGGTGGCTTAAAAACCTACAGCTAATTCAAACACTGGATTGCTCTCAGTTATTACATCGGCCGTTCTCTAAATCGCCTGACTCCAGCAGTTCTAGCAAGGGGTGAAATGGACTGACTTGGGTTTCATCTGAGACTCTGGAGCTCTGATAAAAATGGCAAGACGCCAAAATGAAAGGGGAAGTGAGAAAGGGCGGGAGTGTGCGTGCACGCAAGTGTGTGCATGGGGTGTGTAAGAGGTGTGGAGGAAAGCCTCTCAGTTTTATAAGCACACGTCCATGGGATGAATGACATAGGACTAGGAAAAGCAGCCCACAAACCCACACACACACAGCCCCGACTGCAAGCAGTGGGCTCTGTTACCAGCCGGAGAATACTCATTTACAGGCAAAGCAAAATAATCTGGCCAGGCTTTATTTTACTACTGCCTCCCGAACCAAAATCCAGAGCTGCCTTATGTATAAAGGGCCAACGCATCCCAGGACCACTGAAATCTTATTTTCCTTGCGTTCACAAGAAAACAATGATTTTGGGGGGGGTTTTCCAAAGTGCAAGAGACCTCTTTACTGTCTATCACGTAAACAACACAGTCATCCAAGCCACTTTTTAAAATTTCAAAGGGGCGAAGAGTTTAAGGGTACTTTAAAGATTTTTTTTTTAATTTATTTGAGAGAGAGAGAGAATGAGAGACAGAGAGCACAAGAGGGAAGAGGGTCAGAGGGAGAAGCAGACTCCCTGCTGAGCAGGAAGCCCGATGTGGGACTCGATCCCGGGACTCCAGGATCATGACCCGTGCCAAAGGCAGTCGCTTAACCAACTGAGCCACCCAGGCGCCCTTAAGGGTACTTTAAGGCCCATAATATCACAGACAAGGTTCTGAACATCTGTACAGAGTGATGCTTTAGGGAAAGGTTGTGACTTATGCCAGCTTTCAGGAAAAACATAACCACTGGATGCTCGACCACTTTCAGATTGCCAAAGTCAAGTATTTCAAGAATAAACAGCTCACCCCTAGGAGTTTCAAATCTAAGTGTCACAAAAAAGCAGAGGCAGAGGACCGAGTCTTCCTCTGTCCCTACCACTCATAAGGACAGGGGCCAAGATGTAGGGAACTGGCCCAGTTTGTATCGTGCTTAGTTTTCCATCTTTGGGGAAAGGAAATAGGTTTCTTAAGAATTTGTCATATAATTAGGGGCCCCTGGGTGGCTTAGCCAGTTGGGTGGCCAACTCTTGATTTCAGCTCAGGTCATGGTCTTGGGGTCCTGAGGATTGAGCCCCGCATCGGGCTCCGTGTTCAGTGGGGAATCTTCTTGAGGATCTTCCCTCTCCCTCTCTCTCTGTGCCTCCCCCCGCTTGCTCTCTCTCTAAAGAAAGTGAATGGATAAAAAAAAAAAAAAAAGAACTTGTCATAATAAGGAAAGATTCTTATTTTTCCTGAGCTGGCTACAATAAATTACTTCCAAACCTAGAAGAATAATAACTTGTTTTGTTGCCTTTGAGCCTCTGCTACACCACCCCACACCCAGAATCAGAAGCCTGTGCCAGATTTACTTCTATAAACACTTCAGGGTCCATGGCATGATTGTGACCACTTATGGGATCCTTGAGATGGGGAAGGGGAGGGGAGGGGGAAGCAGGCATTACGTGAGCCACAGGTTTTCCCCATCAACACTTTTTCCTCACCGTCTCTGCCATTTAAATTTATTTTGTGCTACCTTATGGGTGTTTTATAAAACGGCAACAATCCCAGGATATTTATCATTGTCTTTAGAAATGATGTGTATTTTCCTGCCTCTAAGCTGGTTTTCATACAGTTGGCTAATATACACAAACGTTTGCTTTCATTAGTTCCAGATTCTGGAGTTGAGAAAAATGAGGTGGTTTAGGAAATGAAGACAGAGACAGAAGGAAGAACATTTTCACCAGTGAATATCTGGAATGTCCACAGCATACTCTGTCTGACGCTTTCCAAATTCTGTCTACCTCTTTGGAACCCTTGCCTCTACAGAATGAAGATGGAAAACCCATGAGCCACATGAGGTAACTGGAACACCAAATCAGCATATGTTCAGTTCCTGGAGAGTCAACTATGAAAATAAAATAGGGGGCTGGGTCCTGGCTGGGTCCTCCAAACAAACCGCCCCAGGCCCCCCTGGAGGACCTGGGCTTACTGGCACAGAGTAGGCGGATGATGGAAGACGGGCCATAAAGATGGCCCAGAAGAGCCTAGGGTATTGCGACTGGGAAAAAAAATGACATGATGGGAGCATTACATATTGATAAGAAAGACATATAAAACACGGACTGGTCCAGGCTTGAGACGTCTCGAAATAGGCATGGGGAGCTCACAAAAAACACGGGATGGGCGGTGTGTGGATACCTGAAGCATTGGTGCGAATGTACAAGATTTCACTTTTGGCCCCACGGATGTGGTCGTTCTCCACCATGGTGAGGGTCACCGCCTTGACATACACAGCGTACTGCGTCCAGGGCTTCAGCCCGTGCAGCAGGATGCCAGGCTCGACGTCCTTGTTGGGAGGGAGGTCCACATCGACCATGTTCCAGCTGTTGGAGCCACAGGCGTCCTGCCCATCATACTCCGTGACATTTTTAAAAGGTCTAGAAAGATAGTGGATGAAGCTCAGAGGAAGGTCTGGGTCTCTGACATCAAAGCTCCCGGAAATCTTCCCTAGAGGCTTAGCATGTCACACTTTCTATAATGGGAATTCTAAGTAAAACAAACACTCCGTTGGATTTGCATAGAAGAGTAAAATGAAGCAACGGGACCCCAGGTTTTACCACATTTACAAAATGCACTGTAGAACTGCACGCTCTGCCTCGGGAAGAGCAAATTCTAATTGTTAACTGGGATTGAAAACAGCGCTCCTTAAGCATGCAGGCAAAGGCTATTTTTCTCTCTTCCAATTGTGGCATTTTTCACCATTAAGAAAAAAAACAAGCATAATCATTTCATGCAAACATCAGCTACTGATGAAGAAACAAACTTTTGGGGGAAAAGGACCTTTGCTACAGAAAAACAGCTTCTACAGTAGAGCTTCCAGAATCTCATTTGCTCGCAAACAACTGTGATTGCTTAAGTATCTTATAATACTCAAATATTTAGCTTCCAGATTGTCTCCAATACTAGCATCAACTCCTTGGTGAGATTACCAGCCGACATTGCCAATGCACTGGGGGACTCTATCAAAGAGAAGAGAGTATTTTGCGCACATGCTTGGGCGGGTAGGGATTCTCCAGCTAGCAGATGAAAGGGCCGGACAGCCCCTGGCCACTGGCTTCTGAAACAGATGTTAACCTACCCTGTCCTCATGACGGAAGACCATGAATGACTCCTATCCATAAATACACTGAACGCCTAATGATCCCGAGACCCCCTTTTTTTCACGGCTATGACCCCGGGGAAAGGGGACCAGATACTGTCATTGGTGGCTCTGGTTCCAACTCTGAGGAAGCCAGTCATCGGGGAAGGAGACCTATAGCATCACAGCGGGAGCTGGATAAGAAGGGTAACTAAGGAAGCTGGTGGAACCACCTGGACGGGGAGGCAAAGAAAGGAAGGGGGAGACCAAAGGAGTTGCTATCTGGAGGAATAAGTCATGGCTGCTGAGGCAGGTGAATATGACCGGAAGGCACAAGAAAAGCCCCCAGCAGATTTGGGGAGAAATCATGAAAGGTTTGGAACATGAAGGTCAGTCTCTCTACATTTTCCTTCCCTAGTTCATGACCTAGAGCAGAGGACCAGGTCTTGGGAAGGGCTCATGGAATAAGATGATAGATCTGTCTGGGGGTCACCTCCAGGGGAGCTGAGCATCCTGCGGGGTGTTCCTAGAGTACGGGTTACAGGGCACATCCTCTATCCCACTTCATGAATGTCAGGACTTAACCCACAGCCCCGCCCACAGGACACCACAGAAACTCACGCTTCCTTGTAGTAGACAGTGAAGCTGATGAGGTCCCTGTAGTCAGGGGGCCGGTAACGGTGCCACGTTATGATGATGCGATTCTTCCACGTGGTCGTAGAGGTGAAATGCAGGATGTCACTTTCACCTGGGGCACAAAGTATATCTGTGAGTGACAGAGATCAATGTCCATTTCCTCCACATGTCTGACAAGTCACCTGCCCTGCCCTATTTCCCTCTTCTCCAAAGATGGTTGTACACGCCAAGCCCCTTCCTGGACTTCTCCGTGGCTCTCTTATTTCTACTAAGAGCCCAGACATTTTACCACAGGGAGCTGCAACGAAGCTTGTTCCTTTGTTTTAGCGCACTTGGTTGCACTTGGACCCGAATCTGTGATTCCTAACCTGACAGGGAAGAACTGCTTGATTGAGCAAGGCACCTGGTCTTTCTGCTGATCCCTAAGACCCGGGCTCCTGAGGGTACCAGGGAAGGTGAGAATAAACCCCTAAGCTGGGCCGAATCTTCTGCGATAGGTTGGCACCTGTCCTGCAGTTGCGGATCTCCGCCTGCTGCAACCAGCAAAGAGAGGCGAATGGCCCAGGTGTGCCACAGGGGGGCACATTTCTGCCTCTAAACTTGGCATTGACCTGGAAGGACACGGGCACTCCTGGAAGGCCTCTGACTGGGGATGACACACTGACAAGAACAGTGTGACTGGCCAAGCCTCCTGTGCACTGTGGGAAGTCGCTGAGAGCTACCGCAGGGACCCTGCTCTGAGCCCTGACTTGTTCCTCTGGCCAGATTCAAACGACCCTGAGAACCAGGGCGGAATTGCTGACTGCTTCCCCCACGGAGACCCGAAGCTCCCCGACGGACTGTCTTGCCCGTTTCTATTTGCCTGAACCCCGACACATACACAGCGGGTGAAGCAGTGGCTGATTAAAGTGAACTTACTTTAACTGGCTAAAGGCAGTTAAAAGTAAGAAGTCAGTGGGGCAAAATGTGCCAGATCGGAGGTTAGAACAAAGTTGCAGTTCCTGCTAATGTGTTATTTAAGGAGAAACCATGATTTTGTTTTCAAAGGAAAATGAATGGCTTCTGTATTCACAATGTGACCGCTCAGACTGGCTGACTTGGAGGAGAAAACACCTGGAAAATGCTCAGCCACATCTGCTCTGCTATGATTCGAACAGGCAGAACGGTAGGGGCTGCAGTGGGTGGGTGAGGGAGAAGGGGCCGGTTGCCAGCATACCACGTAGCTCTGTGTCAGGCTTCTTCCCTCTAAAAGCTCTTCCAGAGCAATCTGAGTGTCTACCAGGTAAATCCATACACCAGCAAAACTAATCAGTCAAATGCTAATGGTTTCACAAGTCCTCCCCTCCCGTGTGTGTGTGTGTGTGTGTGTGTGTGTGTGTGTATGCATGTGTGCAAATCACCTCTGATCATGTATTACTCTATTTTTTTTCCCCTAGTACCCTTCCCTTATTAAAAGCCGATGGCGGAGAGAAAATTTACTTTTATAACCCTATCCAGCCAAACAGAACCACAACATTTTCAAAAGCGACTTGATATACAGGGTTAGATGAGAGACGTGCCGTTAGATCTCAGATACAAGACCTGAAAGTATATAACCATGGCAAGGTTATAATTATGTGGTTCTCAATTTAAAAAGCAATATCCGTTCAGGGAGGTAGGCTCTCTCTATCTTTTTCATGTTGGGGTGGGAGCAAGGAGGAGGCCGAGGGAGAGATAGGGAACCCATGGCCACCGCGTTGGGCTTGGAGCTCAGTCCCCTCTGCCCTGAGGCTTCCCCTGCACCGCAGGAGACTGAGCCGAGCATGCTCCCCGGCAGTGGAGAGGACCGGCTCTTCCTTGCAAAATCATCTCACTGTCTGCCTATGCCTTAAAAGACATTGAGCCCTGCATTCTGTAAGCACTTCCATAAAATACTCCCTTTGAGCAGAAGCCTATTTACAAATGCTTAGCACACTCCTAGGGATGTTAAGGAACAGTGACAAATACGAATCTGTCATGAATTGGCCCCACTACTGACTCTGAAGATACACACACGTATGGGCAAAGTGCTGGTTCAGGAGGCCCCATGCCCCCCCCCCCCCCGCCCCAGTGAGATGAGGAGGGGGCCACCCAGGGAGCCATCATTCTAGATCGGAGGAGGGGCCACAACTTTATTACAGCCATTGGGTCCACTCACAGGAGGCTCGCTCTCCATTGTTCCTGGTGTTTATGTCCCCTTTGCTCTGGCGCCCCTTAGTCCCTGTCACTTCCTCCATGCGGTAAATCTCGGAGACGCACAATTTGGGATTGAAAGCAAAGTACATCTTCCCAGCTTTGATGGTCAGGTTGCGGTGGTCCCAGTCCCACAGCTGCTGCAAGTTCTGGTTGTCGAGGACATAGAAGGAGTAGTTCCTAGAAGCACAGAAATCACCGTGAGTGCTGTTGCTCTTTCCCAGTGTCCCCTCCCACCTTCTGGCCACCCCACACCGGTCCTCTTCTGCACGTGGCTCTGGAACCCGCTGCCTTTGCCAATGAGAGATTTAGTTATTAACAGTGTGTAAGAGTAGACAGTTACTGTTAACAACAGCAACAACATGATTCAAGGACAACATATTGAAATCGGTAAGACACTAATTAATTTTAGGACCTCCATTACCAACAAATAATGCTTCTCACACCAGAGGATATTACTGGAATCATTCTGTAGAAATGCCTTTGGGTATTTCTCTCAGAGCAGAGTAGGTATAATGCACTCGAAATCAGTCCATGGGAGAAGAGATATGCTCAGCTACTCAACCGGAACGGCTTACATATTTGCTGTAGAGAGTCTGCCATTATCCTTAGGGGTAAATCCCATCCATGCCATCAGCGGTGTATGATGGGTTAGGGGAGAGAATGGGACAGGGAGACAGACTCGGTGGTGGACCAGCCCTGGGCCTGCTCCCTCCTCCAGATTCACCCCATCCTAAAAAGCCTCAACCACAGTCCCTAGAGAAAGTGGGGGAAGAGAAATAGCCTCCCAAGGACAGTCCCCTTGGGCCACCCATCCGGGCCACAGTGACCCAGTGTCCAACACTAGGTTAGTGTGCGCAAGGCTTGTTTTCGGAGTGCTGGGCCCCACTCCCAGAGTTTCTCGTTAGTAGGGCTGGGTGGGCCAAGAATCTGCATTGCTGACCTGCACGCAGGTGATGCCGGCACTGCTGGTACTGGGAAGCACACTTGGAGGAGAACTGGTCTAACAGGTGCTGGGTACCAACAAAGGGGCTGGAGGTCCAAAGCTGACCAAGTGAGATATGGGCCCTGCCCCTAAGGGGGTGGACACAGAAGCAGCTACACCTGCCAACTGAAGGAAAGACGGAAGGACAGCCAGAATCAGCAACAGCTATCTCTGGCTCCCCAGAGGGAAATCCATCCCCCGGGAGGTGGCAGTGTAGACAGCTATAGCTGAGGGGTCTGGAAAAAAAATCCAGGCTGTATACCTCTTTTTCTAGGGCCCTGGGGAAACCAGGTAGGCAGGGCCACGCTGCCCATCCAAGTCCTCCGTGATCAAAGGTCTGCTCCCCATGGACCTTGAATCCTTCCTCTCCCCTTCCTGGTCCCCAGCCTCAGGCTCTTTCTGGAGCTCACTCAAGCACTTTATACAGCACAGAGTCTAGGAATTGGAGCAGCACTCTGAGCTATTGCTAATATCCACTGAACGGTCCAACACACGAACTGCAGAAAGGAAAGGATCCAGCCCTCTTTCCAAAGCCAAGATAGCCTGGACAGAAGTCCAGAGCCCTCCTCTGCCCTGGAGGCTGTGTCCATGGGGCACCTCTCTGCACCTGATGGGGTTCCTCACATATATCATACCAGCACCTCCACCCGCCTGGTCGATCCACAGCCTGAGTCTCATTAACAAGAAAGCAAAAGTTATGGTTGTAATGCTGCCAAGCAGACTTGTGACACATGCCTGGGAATTCACAAGGGAGTTCAGAGAGGAGGATCCAGGAGTACAAATGTCATTAATGAGCCACGTAGCCATAGGCAGTTCCCTTAGTACTTTCTGTAGCCATCCATCTAGTTTACTTGTAGGACTGGGGGTGGGGGCATGAACACACACTCAGAGGACAACAAGGGGTATGAACATCTAAGCTTGTTTTATGAGTCTAAGACTCTAATGCCCGGAAGGAGTCACAGAGCTGAGATGGAATCTGCCCCATCAGCCTGAGCCCAAGCCCTCCACAAGCCCTGGGGCCTGTCCACAGACATGCAGGGGGTGGATGTGGGAACCCTGTCTGCACACAGTTCAGTGAGCCAAGTGAGTCCAAAGGCAGCACCTCTGAAACCAAGCTAGCCTCCTCACTGACCCACCTTGAGATCCCTTGACACATTCAAGGCCACTGAAGCAGGTTTGCAATAACCTGCAAGTTGATAATATATTCCTCTCAGGAACAGCTCACTCCCTGACACATATATCCACTGGAAAGGGAACCTAAGAGATTGTCCACATGAATCTAGACTCGGGATATGCAACGCAAGGCCATGTATACAGGTGGGAAGCGCTGGGATCTGGCAAGGTGAGACCTGCCATAGCTTGGGGACAGTCGCCACCCACATCTCCTCTTTCCCCCAGTGCCAGGCTGCAGCTGATGCTGGTTGACCTGAGTCTTCAGACAACTGAAGGCGGGGTTTGCAGCTGGAAACAGATGCATCCCATGTAGGCCCATTCTTGTCCATGAATACTTTCAGCTCTGAAGGACTCTATAGTGCCCGTACAAAGCCCAATGGGTCTGGCTGCTCCCAGGTTCCTCAGCTGGCCCCCAAGGGACAGAACCTCCTTGTTGGTGCAGAAACCTCTAGGCTGGAAGTAAAGGCCCATTAACCCGGTCAAACCTCTGTCTCAACTCAGGATGAGGCTTCTTTTTAGTAAACTAATTTTGCTGGCAGGGAACAGAAACCACACTGAAAATACCTTCTGAACAAAACATGATTCTCCCCATGGGAGGAAGCATGAATTATAAATCAGGAATTTGACAAATGAATGGCAGGCCCACTGAAATTCTGTGTGTGTGATTAATCACTTTGAAAAGGAAGATTATCCTTTTACAGTAAACACAAACATTTTTTACAACACTGAGAAGGCCTGGAGCCAGGATACCAATATCAATAAAACCCAGGCGTTATGGAGCCTCTGTGAGCGACAGAAAAATAAAAATAAAACCCTCTTCAGAATAATAACCAAGCCATTCATGAGCTGCCTGTCAATATTGCTCTTGCTTTTCCAACCCCAGGTTGGGGCCTGGCTCCCCCCAAATTCCCCTTCCATGATCAGGTGACAATTAAGAGACGGTAAAAGGCAGAGACCTGTCTGCATGTTTTACACACACACACACACACACACACACACACACCTTTTCATTGTTTCCTAAAGGAAATGACTATATAAGTCAATTACTCAGTAAACGTCATTTCCTAATTATTCCTAAACTTACTGCCTTTACATTCAAAGAATATTTTAAAAAATTAAGTTTTTATTTTTTCTGTAGCTTACACAGATGCCTGGGTTTTACAGATATCGGTATCCTGACTCCCAGCCTTCTTAGTGTGGCAAAATATGTTTGTTTCTGTACTTGGGTGGGCCCCATCTGACAAAATGTAGACCAACTGAGGTGGGTTAGAAGCAGTCGGTCATGTCCCTGAGGATATCTGTACATTATCTGTATTGGTATTCTGAATGCCTAGTGCACACTATACACAGAGGTGTTTAACTGATGGCTCCAGGCTTGGGGTATCTTACCTCTGAATTATCAAGAACCACCCGCCTCCCCACCTGCTCTGATGAAGGGCAGGAAGGATGTGAAAGCAGAGGGAAGCGAAAGTGCTGGGGATTTGCACAGTGCACAGAAGTCAACCCTGGGGCTAGGGTTTGGAGCATCGCATTTGAGAATCCAAAGATCAGGGTCTGAGCAACATCTCCACCACTTACTAAAGCTACAACACTTGGCAAAGTACTTATTTGGCTTCTCCCAGGGTGGGGGCAATGGGTGTGGAGGCCTGGGAGTCCAGATGATGGGGGTAGGAAGGGATACTCCCCCCCACTTTCAGCCCTTACTGACAAACTGGGGGGAAAAAATCTGCAAATATACAACTGATTATTCCCTTTTGCTTCTCAGAGGAGAAAGCATGGACTCTTTCCGGCTGTCTCTAGGGGGCATCAGAACCCAGCACACAGGGACTGCCTCCAGCACCCTAGCAATCTGCAACAGACACAGAATTTGGCTTTTTCCGCAGATGCTCACACCATATCCAATCTCCTCCAAATCCAGTATTTACACCAACCTTGGGGGTTCAGCAAGGGCGGGGATTTATATTCAAGTGGCACTGGGTACCAAACAGAATCTCAGAAAATGTTTCTTCTTTAAGGGTTTTCTAAATAGCTTAGTTGAGGTATAATTTACCTACCAAAAACTGTACCCATCCTAAGTAGACAGCGCTATGAGCTTCAGTAAATATATGCAGCTGTTCCACCAGCACCATTATGCAGTTTCTGAACATTTCCATGATGTCAAAGTTCTCTCCCTGCCAATGGTGGTCAATCTCTGCTCCTATTCCCAGCCCTCGCCAATCGGCTTTCCATCTCTATGGTTTTGCTTTTGCTAGAAACTAATGGAATCATATAATGTGCAGCCTTTTGTGTCTGGCTTTTTTTCACTTAGCTTAACGTTTCTGAGGTTCACTCATGTCGTTATATTATCGTCAAATGGTATTCCATTGTACTACATTTCATTTATCCATTCATCTGCTGATGGATATCTGGATTGTTTCCAGTGGGGTTTTTTTTGGGGGGGGGTAGGGGGCTCTAGTGAATAATACTGTTACGAACATTCACATTCAAGTCTTGTGTGGGCATGTTTTCATTTCTTTTGGGAAGATATTGGGTAGAGCCTGGAATTGCTGAGTCACATGGTTGAGTCTTTATTTTTAAAAGTCCCAGGGAAGTATTAACACCAGCCCTGTTGCAACCTAATCTGAGTTGCAGGAACGTAGAATGAAGCACCAAGTGTTGCAAAGTCAAGTGGTGGGGTCACGAGTATAGCGATGCCTAAATGTACCCAAGAATTTCAAGTCTTAGAACCCTACTACCTCCATCTGCTTCTAGGCTTTTGGGGCAACGATCCTTGGTGGCACCAAAGAATCCAAAATTTTCCCTCTTTGTCTGATGCCATAAGAAAATAATGTTTGTCCACCTCAAGGAACTGTCCAGATAACAGAAATATTTTGTTTTCTATTCAAGGGTTTAAAGATCAGTCATTTTATAGAAATCTTATACATGTGTATTACAAAATCCACTTCCTTCTTAAACAGCAGAAAAACCTTGATTTTTCTTAATGTCTAAGGTTATTACTCTAGAAGCACATCACGTACACAGGCTGCGTGACATCCTCAAGGAAACCGGGATGTCTGAGTTCTTACGGACAAGCTGATGACTGCCTGATGCCGTCCGGGCCTTGTTCTCCAGTCACCAACTGCCCTGCCGTCTGTTTGGGTGTGATTCTGCCTACGTCTTTCACTGCTCTGGAAATCCGATGACAAAACTGGCTCACTCTGGAGATAGACTAGAGCTCTACTCCAGCTATAATGCTTGAATTTCGTGTTCTGGATGTGACTCAGTGGTCTGGGCTGCTCAGGGGACTTGGAGGGAGGTCTCAGTTCCAGTTTGGAAAGCCAAGGTGGTCAGATACAGAGGATCCCGGCACTATGGATTCATCTGTTCTCCATCAAAACAAAATGCTATAAAACTCCCATCCTATTGAACCAAATGGAGGCACTTATTTATGTTCTCACTTGGCTACAGAAGTTCAAGAAAAATAGTACTTAAAGGCAATAGTGTGACACTTAAATATTTAGGAAAAAAGGCAAAGCACTTTAGGGATTCACATATGAGAAGAAGAAATAACAGGGCATAGCAGTGGTATCCAATCTTGGCTACACACCGAAATTACTTTGAATTTTTGAGAAAAATCATTGATGCCTGGATCCCACCCCCAAACATTCTGACTGAATTGGGAGTGCATCTTGGGTTACTGGGATTTTTTTTTTTTTTACCTGGCCCCACCCAAGATGGTTCTAACATCAAAGTCTAGGAACCACTGGGATAAAAGTTATCTTGGCTTAAACCAAAGACACATAGAAATGAAACTCCTGGGCGCCTGGGTGGCTCAGATGGTTAAGCATCTGCCTTTGGCTCAGGTCATGATCCCAGGGTCCTGGGATCGAGTCCCGCATCAGGCTCCCTGCTCCTTGGGAGTCTGCTTCTCTCTCTGCCTCTCTCTGTCTCTCATGAATAAATAAATAAAATCTTAAAAAAAAAATGAAACTCCTGCAGCTCAAAAGCCTTGAATACATTCCATTGCCTACCTAAATTATAACCTCCACACCCGGGTGCATAACACCTTACGTAATTCTAATACCACCTACCTCTCCAGCATTATTTGCCAAACAGGTCCCAGGATGCCCCAACTCGCTGCCTTTGTTCTTACTGCCCTATCCTGAACTGCCTTCTTCACCCTCTGCTTTCTGAGTGTTTCTGGAAACCCTTCAAGGCCCATCTCAAATGCCACCTCTTCTTGAAAGCCTGTGGGATCTTCTTAATCAGATTCTCTGCCTCTTTTTCATGCCCATGGCATGTTCCTTTTCTTCTCCTCATAGCTCCTTGCAAATTCTGCTTTGCACTATTGTTAGCATTTATGGTTTTTTTTTATTAAAGATTTTTATTTATTTATTTGAAAGAGGGAGAGAATGAGAGAGAGCACATGAGAGGGGGAAGGGTCAGAGGGAGAAGCAGACTCCCCGCCGAGCAGGGAGCCCGATGTGGGACTCGATCCCGGGACTCCAGGATCATGACCTGAGCCGAAGGCAGTCACTTAACGACTGAGCCACCCAGGCGCCCTGTTAGCATTTATGTTTATCATATTCCTTTCTTCTCTGCCTCCCTCTGACTCTTCCCTCCTTGCAGGAGTGAGGAGAACTGGTCAAGGGCTAGAACTTAGTCTATTTCCTAAGTCGGAGAATGCACAATAAAGAACTGAACTGTTGCTACTTGTCACCCCTAATACAAAGAGCTGTGGGGGCATTCATCACAAGTGAGGATGGCCTATACCTTTTTTGATCCTGGGTGAGAAAGGCTGGTGAGAGAACCCAACTCCCACCAAGACAGGCAAGATTCTCAAGCACCCCAGCTAAAGACAGAGCCTCCAAGAAGCAGCATGTAGGAAGGAAAGGCTGGAAGGCCAGCATCCTCAGAGCTACAAGGGCCACTGATCAGCAGCAGGGTGTGAAAACCTAAGGGCCATTTGCCCTTCCTTTTCATTTAAAATGTTAAGGGCAGAGCAGAGGCCTGAAGCGTACTTGAGCTTGGAGGAGTCCCAAACACCTGAGCAATGGCAGGCATCCTTAAAGAGCCCCCACTGGGACATCAGGTTTTACACAAGTTTCGGATAATGAGAAATGCGCTTTAAATATCCGTGCAAATGAAAATCAGTCTTAAGTTCTCAGTTCCATATAAGGGCATAATACTTTCAGTTAACACATGACTAAGAGGTAATCCCAGCGTGTAATAATTCTTAACCAAAATTAAATTCTTGGGGTGCCTGGGTGGCTCAGTCTAAGCACTGGATTCTTGGTTTCAGCTCAGGTCATGATCTCAGGGTTGCAAGATCGAGCCCCAATTCAGGATCTGTGCTCAGTGTGGAGTCTGCTGGAGATTCTCTCCCTTTTTCTCTCCCTCCTCCTCTGCTCCTCCCCTGCCCTCTCTTTCTCTCGAATGAATGAATGAATGAATGAATTTTAAAAATCTTTAAAAAATTAAATTCTCCTTCCAGTTTTTCCCTCTATGTCTATCACTTGTTCAACCTGGAGAAAGAAAATGTGTATCATTAAGCAGCAGGAAAAGTGGCAGATCCCAATCTGCCAAAAAAAAAAAAAAAAAAAAAAAAAGGGATTACCAAAAAAAGAAAAAAAAAAAAAAAAAAAAAAAAAAGTGCTTACCAACACAAGGGATTCCAGAAACACAAACCTACCTGGAGAGAAAAAGAAAAAACTGTGCTAAAATTCACTTTAAAATTTAATACAAAAAATGAGAACCACCACCTCAAAATGGTAGAGCCTCAGCTTGCCAAGTTAAGTGACTTATGACACTCTGGGGCTGGGCACGGTGGCAGCCTCGTTGGATTTGCAAGGAGAAAGAAGTTTCTTCTCCTAGAGAATCAGTGTTCTCAGTGGGGAGGACAGTGTGCTTTTCAAGGATGGAATGAGGAGCTGCCCTCTCTCTTTAGCTGTATCAGATGATGGAATTTTAAGAATTTAAGACTGACCAAGAGTTAGTCTGAGAAAAGCAGGGAGGCTGTAAAGAAACCCTTATGGGGGTAACTTTATCCAGTCGGGGCAGATAAATCAGCAAGGACAACCTTTCCCATGACCTTGCCACCTCTTTCTTTCCTACATTATTTCCCCACATTCTCTTTGGAAGGAATTTGCTCGTTAATTGATGTCTCCTTTTATTTCGAAGCTGTATTTAAAGAGAGTATGAAGAGAAAGGTATATATGCAGAGGTACACACAGGCCAACTGCTGGAGAGAAACTATAGCAGTAAGCACCAGCTCTTATCTATCCTGTGGTGAAAAGCCTCTGGCGAGTTTAAAACCCCTATCACAAAGCCTATCTCTGCAGAAGGCAAAAATTCTACCAGTAGTGTAAATCCTACTGGCTCATCAATGAAACAATTTTGTCAATTAGGATTCCTTTATAAAAAATGAACTATCCATACTTCTCTAAATCTCTTATGTTCCAGTATACACTTTACCCCGATAATGTTGGGGTTTGGGCGTGGACACTCCAAACAGTCACCAATTCACACAGAATTGTTGACATCCTCCAAACTTAACTACTAATAGTCTACTGTTGTCGACCAGAAGTCTTATGATAACATAAACAGTTGATTAACACATATTTTGTATGTTATATGTGTGATATACTGCATTCTTACAATGAAGTCAGCTGGAGAAAATATTATTTAAAAAATCATAAGGAAAATACATTTACAGTCCTATACTGTATTTATCCAAACCAAACCAAACCAAACAAAACAAAACTGTGGGGTGCCTGGGTGGCTCAGTTGGTTAAGCGACTGCCTTCGGCTCAGGTCATGCTCCTGGAGTCCGGGGATCGAGTCCCGCATCAGGCTCCCTGCTCAGCGGGGAGTCTGCTTCTTCCTCTGACCCTCCCCCCTCTCATGCTCTATCTCATTCTGTCTCTCAAATAAAAAAACAAAACAAAACAAAATTGTGTCCAAGTGGACCCACACAATTCAAACCATGTTGTTCAAGGGTCAACTGTTTTTCTTCTTTTCTTGTTTTTTTTTTTTAAGATTTTATTTATTTACTTATTTGAGAGAGAAGGGGGGCGGTGGGGAGGAGCAGAGGGAGGGACAAGCCGACTCTGCATTGAGCACGGAGCCTGACGTGGGGCTCAATCCTATGACCCTGAGATCATGACCTGAGCTGAAATCAAGAGTTAGACACTCAACCGACTGAGCCACCCACGTGCCCCCGTATTTTAAAAGATGGGATGGTTTTACATAGTATATAGAATCCTGGGGATAGGAGTCATGTCACTGATGATTTCACAAAGGGCTAAGCACCTGAGACCCATTCCTGTTGCTCTTGGCACAGAGGGTCCCCACCAGCACCCCAGTCTGCTGTTTCCATGGTCACGGTCGGACACGCAGCCCTTGACTGACAGGTCACAACACAGTTTTCCAGAGCAGCACTATCCCAAGGATGGAGAATCATGGCCACACGGGACTCTGCCCGAGGGGGTGGGCCATCACGCAGGTGGCGCCAGGCCTACCTTTGCTTCCTCCTTTCTTTGTTGTAACAAGAAAGAGTCTTTGCCTCAGTGACATGAAGTTTTAAAAGCACGCTACTTATTTTGTAATAGGAGAATGTCAGCCCACGAAATCTGGAGCACTTACCCTTCTAGCTGCTCCTCTCCTAAGATCTGGCGAAGGTTTTTTAGGAAGGACAAGGAGACCAAGGCATGGGAATGGCGGATCTTCACGTAGCCTGTCACCACCTCGATGAGCCCCATGAAGTTCTCCAGTTCTGAGGCAATGTTATCTGCGTGAGGAGGGGGCTGTGTTAGTGAGTGTCCGCGTAATGTGAGGATGACTTGGCTTCTCGCAAACACGTCTGGAGATCGATTCCATGGCGGGTCTTGGTGCAGGACCTGCCATCCCTGTCAAAAATGTACTACCCTGGGCTTGACTTTCAACAACCTCTCCTGGGGCAGGGCGCCTCAGGGGCTGGGGAAGGAGACTTTCTAGAAGGCTGGGTACTGTAGCTCCCAGGCTGATTAACCGAATGTAAAATCATAAATACCAGACTGCCAATTAGCTAAGGCTAACAAATCTAGGGAATGTCTTTTAATATGCTCTGTCAACGGACAGCACTGCATCCACGGTACAAGGGCATGACTAAATAAACACCATTTTCTCGGTCTCATTAGGAACTGCCTTTGCTGCAGTTCCAGTTCCTAAGATACAGGGATCTATATTTAAAGAGTACGTCTTACGAAGACTGGGAGAAAACACACCAAAATGTTAACACCCCAGGTTATCTGCTCTGCTGGTGATTTTTCAAAATTCGTTTCCGTGCTTCTAAGTTTTCTACAATGCACAGGTATGATTTTCGTAACGAGAGGACAGTTGGAAAAATAGTTGCTACTACTATGTAAGTGAACACAACGTAATATACACACACTGTCTTTCTAATCATCCTGTTTAGCCTGTCTTTTCTTCATAGTAAAAAAGAACATAAACTTCGGTTCAACTTATGCCAAAATTACAATAAATACTATAATGAATTGGGTATGGTCCAACTATTGGGATTTTATTGCATATGATTTGTTGAAAGCTTATTTAATGAGAGGTTCTATTTTGCTTTGAATTGATAAAAATAAAAGAATGAGGATGCTGTCTTGGAGGGCTGGGGACTATGCTTACTATAGAGTTTAATGGTTTTCTAGGAGAAATTCAAGTTATAAACACCAGAAGTTGCCAGTGGTTGATATTTCAAGGAAAAGATCCTGAACTTTAAATGCGGGCAGGATGGATGCCTGTTAGTCGAGGCTGAGTATGTCCTTTTCAATGAGATGTCTTATCACCCTACATCCAGCTGGTTTCTCCCACTGGTCTTAAACAAGAAGGCACATTTCATCACCACGCATGAATATGTACCGATTCCTTCTCAAATTCTACTTCTCCATGGATTTAATTCATGGATTAAATGCTTATCTTCAGGATATGAAAATTTTAAGAAAAAGAAGGGTTAGGTACTTAAAAGATACGTTCTAGGGGATGAGGGCATCTTTTCAAAAATTAAGAAATCTAGTAAGAGCAAAAGGAATAAAACTTCATTATTTATTCTTTTTTTTTTTTTTTTTTTTTTAAGTAAGCTCCATGCCCAGCATGGAGCTGAATGCCAGGCTCAAACTCATGAACCTGAGATCAAGACCTGAGCTGAGATCGAGAGTCAGACGCTTAACCCGCTGAGCCACCCAGGTGCCCCAGGAATAAAACTGTAGAAGCACCATGGGGGTAAGAGAATTCTAGCTGTATGAAAGCAAAGTTATCGGGGCACCTGGGTGCCTTCGGCTCAGGTCATGATCCCAGGGTCCTGGGATCGAGCCCCGCATCGGGCTCCCCGCTCGGCGGGAAGCCTGCTTCTCCCTCTCCCACACCCCAGCTTGTGTTCCTGCTCTCGCTAACTCTCCCTCTCTGTCAAAGAAATAAATAAAATCTTAAAAAAGAAAGAAAAGCAAAGTTATCTCTGTGGTGGAGGGGCGAAAGCGGTTCTGGAAAATGAGGAGTACCTAAAGATCCAAAAGGACTGAACACAAACATGTTTCTGCCATCTCTAAACCATAAGAGCATGGATCACTCACCAAACAAACAGTATTAAGGAAAAGTAAATCCACAGAATAAATAAATTAGTCATCGCCCCCGCCCCCCCCCCACTGCCAACCTGCAAAAATTTCTCCACAAAAGGATTTAGGGGGAAAAAATCCTTTCAACCTCAAGGTCTTCTTACTACTTTTATTCTAGGTTATGAAACTATCATAGGTACCTTGACCGAGTGGTCCCAGTGGTGGAGAATTTAAGGCTAGAAGCCATTGTCAGTTAAAGCTCAGAAGTGAAAATATCACAGAATAAGTCCATGAGTAATGCTTTTGCACACACGCAATTACCAGGAACACCATTTACTACAAATGATGCTGATCCTACTGGGGTGAGGATCGAAGTTTTAAATACGTGATGACACACACTAGGTTTTTTTGCTTTCCAAAGAAAATTTGGAGATTAACCACTCTTTGGACTTAATAAAGTATTGAAAGGGTATCATTAAACTGTTCCCTTTGCACAGTCTCCTCGGTACCTCCCGAGTAACCAAAACTCTTTGGACTTGAAGCCCTGTGGCCCTGGCTCCAGCTGGAGGCTGCTGAGTCACACCTTTGATCCACCAGCGTCTTCTGGGGCTTGTGTGTGTTGGGACGTGCATCTCCTGCGTAAGACAGGACTAACAGAAACATGAGTGATGACCCAGGGCGTGAATAAACACCGAGCCAATGGCTGCAAAATAGACTGCCTTTCAATCTGGGGTGTGTGTGTGTGTGTGTGTGTGTGTGTGTGCGCGCGCGCGCGTGTGTGTGTGTTTTTCTTTAATCTTTGAGGGAAACTCAAAAAAGAGGTGTTGGGCATGAAGCTTATGCCCCATGTTGTTTTTCTAGGCCCAGGCTTCAGTTGTGAGTCATGGATGGGAAGGAAAAGCGTCAACAAAAGAAAACCAAGAGATCTAGCCCTCTCTTCCAGGAGGACGGAATACTTACTGCCTCGGCGGATATTAATGAGCAAATTGCCCTTGAAGATGGTGCATCCTTGGAGCATTTGAGCAGAGGTAACAGAATCAATGGTCTTTGTTTTCTTTTCTTCCTCACAGACCTTGGGGCAAGGACCTTCACAAGGGATGCAGTACATGCTGTTGAAGATAAAGAATCAACCAAAAACAAAAAGAACGGAGTCTGGCTCCTTGCAAAAAAAAAAAAAAAAAAAGAAGAAAGAAAAAAAAAAGTCACGAAGACACGCTTTTATTCTAAGTTGTTTTTGCAGTACACATTACCAAAAGCAATTGTTTTGAAGCACTCGAGTGGGCACACCATATCTCATCCCGAAGCCACCCAGGATCAGCCATTCGAATTGCAACCAAAAGAAGAAAGTGCCTACAAAGGAAAAGCGTGCCTCTTGTTTCCAGACAAAATATGTGATGCATCCTTGAGGCATGTGTGTATCTCAGAGGCTATCGGCTGGGGAGCCAGCTGGTTCCACGTGGGAGAAACAGCCTTGAAGAAAGGACACAGTGGTGGCTCCCGAGGAAAATGGGGCTGCTCTCTAGTGTTGTGGCCCTTGCCTGCCACACACTGGGGGGGGGGGGGGGGGGCAGCTGGGAGACTGGACAGGAACAGCAAAGGGACAGCGGGGTCTCTGCCACTAACAGGAGTCTTGCTCTCACTGCCCGCATCCCAGCAAAACCCAGCAAGGAATTCCAAAGTGCATGTGGAATAACACAGATCCATAATTTTCTCGCTAACGTACAACTGAAATTATTTGACAGTGTTTTGCAGAAACTTGTAAATTGATTGAAATGTTGTTTTCGTTGCATATGTGCTGAAAGCAAGGAACTTCCATGACTTTGTAATGAACTCCTGTTTCAAATGCTATATCCCAAACGAGCTGCAGGACCACCAGGAATCAGGGATCAGTGAGACTGGCACTTCTCCTGCTTACATACCATTATTAATTTAGGAAGTCGTGGACAAAACGCTAATCTGGCTGCTGGACCACAGACCAAGGATCAAAGTTGGGTTGATTTCCAAACAAATGACACCGCCTGTGTCATGTGTGTGTGTTATAAACAGGATGGTGAATTGGGGAGCCAGCTGTATTGACATTATTGTTCTTGAATGATCTTTTAAACTTCATTAAGGTAAGTAAAAAACATTCAAGTAAACAGTGTAAGTGATAGCTTACGTGAAAGTTTGTTTTTTTAATGAAACCTTACTGCCTATCTAAGGCAAAGATGCAGGGATTTGTTTTGTTTACAAACTTACAGGTAGACAGAATTTCCCTGCTATTTTCCTATTTCGTGTGGGGAGAATGACAGGGAAGGTTTCCCAAGGAACTGGGCCAACCACAGAAGGGAAGATTTCTCTTTCCTGTAACATCATACTCAACCTTCTTATTTCCACTATGGGTAATAGCTTCTCTTCAGCACTTTTTGGTTTTGTTTTTTATTCTAATTTATTTACACACCATTTAATGCCTCCACCCTCCTTTAAAAAACTTTTTATCCTGAAATACAGATTCACAGAAAGTTACAAAGAGTACTTTTCCCCTGTACCCTTCCCCTAGCTTCCCCTAATGGTGACATCTTATATAACTATAATGGAATATCAAACCCAGGAAATTAACACTGGTACAATATATGCGTAATTCTGTGTCACCTTATATCTCTTATGTGATCCTCATGCAGTCAAGATACAGAAGTACTTTAGGAAGATCTCCTGTAGAGCCACCCCCAATCCTCATATCCCTAACTGTGTCCTGGCAATCACTAATCTATATTCCATCACTGCAATTTTGTCATTTTGAGACTGTTACATAAATGGAGTTCCATAGTATGTGACGTTTTGAGGTCGACTTTTTTGTTTTGTTTTGTTTTCCCCCACACAGCATAATGTCCTTGAGCTCTATCGCCAGCTGTTGTGTATTTCAACAGTCTGCTCTTTTTTATGGCTGAATAATAGTCCACAGTATGGATGTACCACAGTCTGTTTAACCATTTACCTACTGTAGAACATCTGAGTTGTTTTTTTGGCTATTACAAATGGAGCTGCTGTGAACAACTGTGTATGTGTTGTTACGTGGACATATATTTTCATTTCTCTGGGAGGAGTGTCCACGAGTATGACTTCTAGGTCGTAATGTTAAGTGTATGTTTAGCTTTCCCTGACGTTTTATTCAAATAGCAATTTCTGAACCAAACACCTTTACTAAAATGTCTAGGAATCATCTAGCACTTTAAAAAAATGTTTTTCTAAGGAAGTGCTCTGATTACATCTTTATAGATTAAGCTTCCTTGAATCCGTTCGGGTACAGAGAGGGTATAAACAGTATTAATAAATATTTTAAACTCAGGGCCAAATAGGTCTTAAAGGTTGAGAGTGGTATTTATTCTTTCTTGACGGTGTTTTATTTTAAAATAGAAGAGGTATATCTGTAGCTTTGAACAGACTGTGAGAACCGGTAGGGAAAAAAACAGCTCAGTTCTTTGAAAATGCAGTGAAGTGGGAGAAACAACACCGCTGAAATGCATAGCACTCCTCTCCCATTGGTCCACTACATCACAGGACAATGTATCCCCAGGACAAAGATGGTACTACCCCCGGTTCATGCACCAGCTGTCCCATCTCTCCTCCCACCCCCAGGAGAAACCATGGCTGAGCCTCATCTGGGTTCTAGGCTTGGCCCAGGGTACTGCGAAAGCCCTCCTAAGTCCAAAGGCTACCAAGAAACTGTGAGTAAAATGTGGTAGACTTATTCTGGGTGGAATATGTATACTTTACAGTTCACTGGGAGTCCTTGGCATACTTATCTTTTAAAAAGTATTCGGGATAATTTTTATTATTATAATAGTAAAGACATTATAACAGGTGGAAAGTTGTTCTGTATCTAATATTATGAAAGAATGTGAGTTTTAACTTTGGTTTGAAGATGAAGGAAGCATTTGGCCCACTGCCACTGAACTGTTCTTTCCTAAGAGTTCTCTGCTCTACCTAGAGGAGGGACGAACTACCCCAAACCTCTGGTCTTTTGCTTCCAGGGCTATAGTTCTTTATTTTATAGCAATGCCACTATTGCTTTCTCAAAAACATAAACCAACAAAAAATTTACAGAAGCCTAGCCGGCATACACCAGAGGGATGCTTTTTGCTGTAGAGAATCTCTTTGCTTCCCAAGTGAAGTCTCAGTGTTCAGGAAAGAAAATGAGAGACAGAGGAAACTGAGAGAAGGAGGTATGGAGGAAGAGAGAGAGAGGAGCAGGTGCTGATGGAAAACACAGGTTACTTTAAGCTCCTGGTTACGCTTCGTGTCAGCTAGCGAGGGCACAGGATGGATGTGTGCTAACAGACTTTTGGGTCTGCTGGCTGTGTCAAGGACGCTGTCCGCGGCTCGTCTTGTCTTCTGTCCTGCACTCCCCAAGACTTCACAGAGCTGGTGCCGAGTGGCACCAGGGATGGGACAACCTAAATGTACAGTCCTCCCAGGTCTACCCCACACCTGCTTGACAGGCAGCCTGGGAAGTGCAGGGAGGGGAGACTGTGACCTCCAGGTACCTAGGCCAGCAAGCCGGGCACTTAATTCCAAATGGCCAGGCAGTACGCTTCCAAAACACAACATAAAACAAACTGATTTTTTTTTTTGCGGGGGGCAGTTGTTCTTCTGTAGAATCTCATATAAAATGTCAGTTATGCCAACCCTCTGGAGTGGACCCATGGCCCTTAACCTCCCCGGGCCGTCCAGACGGAATGAGGGCAGCGCCAACGTCGCCATTCCTTGGGGGGCCGGGGTGGTAGTGCTGCACGACTGACCTCTGACTGCCGTTCCGGATGAACCCCGAGGGGCACTCCTGCATGCACTCGCCGTCGTGGATCACAAACCCCTCGGAGTCGCTGCTCTCGGCGCTGGGTATGTTGGCGCAGAAGTCGCGGTCCACGCAACGCCAGCCCTCGAAGCGGTAGGTGTTGGGCGGGCAGGTGGGCACGCAGACGCCGGCGTAGTAGTAATGCCTGCACGCCACGCAGGCCGTGTCGTTGTCGGGCGCACTGCAGCTGCCCAGACACTCGGGGTGACAGCACTCGTTGTTCTCGGTGCACGCCCGCTTCCCGCACGCGCTCGGGCACACTGTGGGGGCGGAGGGGACAGCGGGTGAGACTGCGGTGGTGGTGGGGGGGGGGGCGGGGGTTGGACGGGCTCCTCCGGGCCCGGCCTGCTTTGTCCGGGGTCACCGGCCACCCCAGACCAGATCGCCCCAGGGACAGACAACCGCCCCCCCACGAAATCCCCAGACGGAGCATCACGGGAATCTGCAGCCCACCGCAGGCTCGCAAGGGCAGTACTACAGACCACAGTCACAGTTTCATGAAGGCGGGGAGAAAATACTCTGCGTTTCCAGTCCAGCCTCTCCTATTTACTCCCTGTGTGCTCCCGATGACTCATTAGCTTCTCTGACCTTGACCCTCTCTTTTCACATCTATAAAATGGGGGTAGCAATATCCACACTAGCGGTTTGCCTGAGGCCAACATGATAATGCAGTAGCCCTATGGGAACAATACGGTGTATTATTCCTTTTAAAAGCATTATGTGCTGTTCCTTCTGCATTTTGAATGTGTTCCTTGAAATACCCTGAAAAGCCTTAGTGTGCAGACATGATTATTTTAAAAATTATCTTATCATATATGTTATTACAAGTATTTTAAAATCATTCAAAAAGCCGTTTATTTTAAAAATGATGAAACTGGAATATAGTAAAGATGATACTTTTCGGGTTTACAAAAGGGCTTTAGAAAAAGCTTGTGTCTGCTTGTAGACCAAAGGTCTTACTCCAAAAAATGATGGTATTAACTTATTCACAGAACCTAACCTATTATATAACCAACAAGTCCCTGCATCTGATTGTCATTCTCAAATACAAAAAACAAAAAAACAAAGGGTGGTGGGCAGTGTCTCTGAGCCCAGAGGACTCATAGCATATTAGAAACCATCTCCTTTGAGCCACTCTGCTAAACTTAAGTGAAAGAAGTATCTAAAAAGCAGAGCTCCACAATTCATGTCCCAAGTAGATGAGCTGGCATTTTATTTCCATAACAACGAAGTAATGATCACACTCTGTGGGGCTGTTAGCCTCACTAGCAAATAAAGTATAAATCAACAAAACACAAAATCTGGTTTGCATTATATGTTTCCTACTTTTTCTGAAACAACACAAATTATTTAAATATATTATTGACTCTGACATACATTATTTAGTGAAAATCCTATTATTGTTTTTCCTTATAAACAAAATGTGATCAAAAAAACATCAGAGATCACAGATAAGAAATGATAATATATAGGACGTCTAGTCCATCTGCCCCAAATACCTCCTTTATCAATACCTTCATGTGGATCCCCCCAGGTCCTTTTCTATGCATGTGCATATACATATAAATATCTACAAAAAAGGAACAAGCCATCCTGAAACCATTTTTGGCATAATATACTACGAATTCCAAAATCACTTAACAGCTGCATTGCATCTCACAGTATAGTGTAAGTTATAACCTGTCTCCTACTATGAGACATTTTTACTCCTAACATTTTATTATTACAATGAACACTGCAATCTTCATGAGAATCCTTAATTATTTCCTGAGGATCAATTTCCAGGATTGACCTCGCCAGATCAAACTATCCTCTGGAAAGTTTTTACCAATTTACACCCCACAAACTGCATCCAAGAGTTCCTACTTTACTGCAAAAAGGTGAATTTCAGAACTTGGACATTCAAATGAACACTGTCACCTCTGAAGAAAACAGATAAATTCTCATGATACTGTCAAGCTTCTTAAAATAATTTTGCAAGTTTCACCTTTGAAATTATCCTTCGGCAGAGACCATAGGTTGCCTTCCATTATTTATTCTTTTTATCTATTTTGGTAATAGAACCTTGATTTTTAATTGGGCATTTGGCCACCGGGCTAGATATTATATCTCTTAGCCTCTCTTGTAGCTAGAAGTGACATATGTCCCAGCCAGTGAGATATAAGAAAACTTTTTTGGCTGGTACTTACTGGAAGATTCCTTAAAACAGAGTGAACATGCCCTTCCTCCTTGCCGGCTGGAATGCAGGAGCAATGCATCAAGCTCAAGCAGTCATCTTGGACATGAGGTAGCCCACTAAGAAGGTGGAGTAAGATAAAAGGATCTTGGTCCCCCAAAAGGCTAACCCTGTACTGCTTACCTCTAGACTTGGCTATATGAGAGAGAAATAAACTTTTATCTTATTTATGCACCTGCTATTCGTTAGACCCAACTGGAAAAATCCTGAGACACACCTTCAGAGCTACTTATAAGCAAAGAAGAAAACCATTCCTGTTGGTTTATATCACTTTTGTTTACCGGAATTGCCTCAATGACTTCTGGCTATTTCCAAAAATTAAGCTACCCAAAATATAACAAGGAGTAAATATCTCTAAGCACACCAAAGAAGTATGTTATAGATAGGAGTTGCAAAAATGTGGTGATACATATATTGTCCACCAAGGTGATCATCTTGAGGAGGGTAACGCTAATTTGAATTTACAAGCCTAGTGTTATTTGTAGTAAACATACATAGACACACACACACACACACACACACACACACACACACGAGTGCGTGCGCTTTCTCTACCATCAGATCTCATACGTGAAGACATCTAATATTATCAAATAGATTCAATGACTATTTAATTTCAAATATACCCATTATGGAGGTTAACTTCAAGGCTCAAGATCTAAAGAAACTAATAAATTGTGTATCTTTTAGTTCAGGTTTTTAAAGTAGTAACGGGAACATAAGTCCATTTACCCTTTCGTTGTCGATGCATTTCGCAAGTGTTTATTTAGCAACATGCCACACCTGTGTGCTAGACCCTGCCCTCAAGGAATGGGCAATATGCCAGATAAGTACAGGCTTGAGTGGAGGTTCATGGCATGCCCTGGGCATCAGGGACGGTTTGGAAGAGATGCTGAGGCTGGAGCTGAAAGATGAAAGACGAGAGGGATAAGAATAAAGAATAACACAGAGGAAATCACACGTAAATGTGTGTAAAGGCAATCCAGTCTCTGTGGTGGGAGAACTGGGTGCCCGTGAAGATAGCCAGAGGCTAGTCGCCAACTGGTGGGTGATGGGCAACACTGAAGATTTTCAGCAGGGGAGGAGCAACACGGTCAGATTTTCATATTGGAAAGGTCATCGGCAGCAGCACAGAGGGTACCACGACCAGAGGGGGCCGAGCTGACAGAAGAGGGATCAGGTGAGGGGAGAGAAGAGACACAGCCTTGTTATGTTGCCCCTACGAGGTTTCTGTAATATAATAGACCCCTGGGTTCATGTGGTTAACATGAAACTGGCTGAAGAACCCCGTGTTCAGAGTCTCGAGTGTTAGCAGGAACCAGCTGCGCTGAGCGCACACCCCACTCGGAGCACTGAAGTCCCCGGCCATCAGCCACCACCATGCTTTGTGATTGGAGGAAGGGAAAATTGATGAAGAATGTCACGATCATCAACAGAGACTAATGGGGGACAATATCTGCTTGCCAAGCCCCCTTTCCCTCACTTATAATTTAAATAACATGCTATATAAAATCATAAGCGGCAGGCATTAATATTAAATAGTACTAAAAACCCGAGAGCATTTAAAAGAATAGAAAAAAATATCCCTGTGCACTCGCTGGGAATCAGCTATACCCATGTGAAATGTTGGGCATCTCCACCAGGAGAAAGAAAAAAGAAATCCCCCAAACCTGACAAAGTATCTGCAGATGTATTTTGCATTCCATTCCCCATTCTGATGGAAACAGCATCTCTGGGCAGTGGTCCCCCGAGACCCCTCAAAGGCATGTGTTATGTGGAAATGCACGGTCACTCAGTTCTTGCCACAAGCAGCATGCAGGCTGGGGAATTAAGGGTTTTGTTTTGGCAAGGAGAGCTCCTTCAGAAAGAATTTCAGCAAAGCTTAAATTAGGTAAAATCATGTTATTTATAAGCAGAACAATTCCTCTTACAGGGATCACAAATCAAGGGGTTCCTTTATGGTACGTGATCCAAACTGCCCGACACCTATCGACTACTCGAGGGGAATAAGAATGGGGTGTGATGGGAGGTGGGGAGAAAGGAGAGGTGCCTTGTTTGCTAGAGGACAAACTGTGTAAATAAGAGACTGCTCCAGGGGCAGAAGCTGGTGTTCCCCTGGCCAGAGCAGAACCCGAGGATTCTGGGAGGCAGGAGAACATGTGGGAAATTCAGGATTAGAGAGCCCTGGAGTCAGCCCCAGAAGCCTGCTGTAAATTTTGTCTCATCTCAATGTATATAAATATTATTAGTGTTTAGGACTATTAAGGGATTTCTCGAAAAGCCCCGGGCAGTATGTCTTGCCAGCAGATGGATGGCTTCTCCATACAAACGCCAGAACTTAAAATTTAGTACAGTTACCAAATTTCCAATTACAGAGCTATGGGAGAAAGGAAGGGGACCTCTTTCCTGGCTTCAGTGAAGAAGGAGCACACCTAATGTGATTAAAGGCATTTCTGCTTTTCAAAATAAAAGAAAAATGGAAGCTGCTATAAACTACAAATATACAGGGGGAAAAGCAAATTTATTTTGCCCACGAGATCCTTCTACTCATTGGAATTCTTAGAATGACCAACAATAAAAACCAAAGCCGATCTAAATTGTTGGAAAAGCTAATGGCATGTCCCACGTCTACCACTAAAAGGATTGATTTGGGGGTCACAGTCACATAAAAATGAGGCGCTGCATATAAAAGCTCATTCTCTTCATTTCTGGGGGATAGGAAATAAGTCACACATCAGCCTTACTCCCTCCCCCTCCCTAGTGTCCTTATATTCACTAACTTCTTTCTAAGTTTTTTTTTAAACATTTATTTTTATTCTTGCCAGGGAGTTCCTTAACAATCTTTACTCAAGAGCAACCATTTTTAAAAGCATATGATTATAAAGTGTTCCGTTGGAAGAGAAGGTGGAGAACTCAGCCTCTTCTCGAGGAACAAAAAATGGAAAGGGGGCCACTTGAGTCACAATTTTATCCCAACTAATTTCTAAAGAACAGAAGTAAGTTCATGGACGTTTGAATGAGGTCAAGCTTCTAACTCAAAACACAGGCTAGTTTAGAAACATCTTAGTTATTTCTGGGCTACCCTAAGTGACACACCACTGTTCCATGTGAAAAAAAGGGATGTCTTTCCTAATTGACAGGCATCGTTATGCATAAAGGTGAACTGCCGCTAACTACAGGAAAGTGCACTTCAGCTCCTAAGTGCATCAGGGACATAGAGGGGCCAGAGAAATTTTACGGTTTTCTTGTCCTGTCAGGGGAGGAGGTGACTCCATCGGATACCGGGGGGCGGAGGGGTGGGGAAAGACCACAGCTAAGTCAGCTGAATGCCCAAGTCCACTCAAGGCTGTCAGCATTGTCCTCCAGGAAGCACTTAGCCACAGGTGAGGGGATGAGAAAGGCTCCCTTTGTTAAATATCAGCCTTATGAGCCAGGCCCTACGCTAGGTCCTGCAGACAGGCAAGCACAAGACAGCCAGCACCACCCCCCACCCCCGGGCAGGGTCTCCCCACCCTGAGGGCAGGCAATGGGAGTACCAAGAGGGGCAAGCAAAGGACCAGTGAGGAGGGCTTTCCTGGAGAAGGGACTGCCAGGCCCAAGCTTGAAAAGCCAGCAGAAGCTAGCCAGGTGCATGGGTGTTGGCAGGGCTGATGGGGAGCACGAGCCAAGAGGAGCAGACTCAGAATGAATGTGTGACCGACTGGACCGGAGGGGTGCAGGAGACAGGAAAGATGGTGAGACCAGCGGCAGAGAAAACCCACGAGTAGGAGTTCGGACTACTCCTAAAGAGGAAAGGGATGCTATTTAAGGATTCTAAGCAGGGTGTCACATGAGCAGATAGACATTTCAGAGGGAGCACTCTGGCTGCTGAGTGGAAAACAGAATGGACGGTGACCCGTGGAGCAGAGCCACGGTAGCCATCTCTGTGAGCCATGATGGTGGTCCAGATCAAGGAGGTGGTGATGCAGGTGGGGGAAAGCTGGCAGATGCAAGATACATCTGGAGAATGTGGGAAATGTGGCCGGCTTTTGTTTTTGGAGGGACAGAGAAAGACTGGTTCAGTTCAAGATGTGTTGCTTGGTGTACACCAGATCCTCTCACCCTGTAAAATCATCTTCAGTCTGTCCTCCCTTTTATCCACACGCACATACTCCTCCCCACCTATCACCCCAAGCAAAGACCTCTATCAATGGGAGCAAAGTGGTAAGGAACATCAAGGCTTCTCCGGCTCAGGGAGGGCTGCTATATTTTATCCTAGTTTATTAGTCTGGAGTTCTCTAAGTAAGTCAGCTAGCATGGTAAAGCAGCCTTATGTGAAAACGCTTAGAAGCCGTGAAATAAAACTAAAATAATCCTTGTACAATTATATGTGAGCTAGATGCATACCTATGTGTGTGTGTGTATAATGTATGTATATATAGCAAAGCACAATTTTCTCAAAAAGAAGACAAGAAGAATCGACTGTTAAGTTTCCTGACATCCTGAGAACTGGCTAATGGAAAACTCCAGAGAACCACTGCCCAGAAATCCCAGGTGGAGCTTAAAACAACTCCCAGAGAAGCTTCTGCCTGGAAAACTGCAAGCTGGTAAACCAAATCAGTTACCCATGGCAAAAGAAAGTTCAAGTGGGAACCCCAGTGTCTTAAATGTTCACAAAAGAAAATCACATTTGCAACAATGCTTCTCCTCTCAATGCCAAAAGAAACCTCCTCCTGGGGCGCCTGGGTGGCTCAGTCGGTTAAGCGTCTGCCTTCGGTTCGGGTCACGATCCCAGGGTGCTGGGATCGAGCCCTGCATCGGGCTCCCTGCTTAGCGGGGAGTCTGATTCTCCCTCTGCCTCTCCGGCCTGCTTGTGCTCTCTCTCTCTCTCTCTCAAATGAATAAATAAAATCTTTAAAAAAAGAAGAAGCCTCTTCCTGTGCTGGAGTAGCAGCCAGCCAGAGAGACATTTTCATGGTTAGAATCCCGAAGATACTTTGTCTTCTCTTTTTGGAACAAAAAGTATTCAGTGCACCCACTGAAAGGTTATGGTGAGAACCAGGGCTTTGGGAATGCGCGCAGAGACAGAGAGAGCCCCTGGGAACAGAACTCACAGTGAGCACAGAAAGCCTGGTGAGCAAAAGAGGTGGACCCCAGTTTTTTGAACATAGTGTGCCTGAAAGCTCTCAATTTCTCCCAAATGTGTACGAAGGAGTTCCTCTTTGCAACCTGAAGAGGTTTTCAAGACCCGGTTCGGAGTCCGCTTCTTTCCTAACAGGAAAGCCCCTGGACAAAGCATCCTGTGTTAATATGTGAACTTTCTGAAATACTGAGGTTTGTAGAGGGTGGGCAAGAAGTTACAGACTTCTGCTCCTCACCACCCCCTCCTCCCCCACCCCCACAGCTCCCCAGTTAACTGTCTTCTTTAACCTTCCACTCTATCCATGAAATAGCAGAAGCTCTGAGGGCCATAAGATCTGTCTTCAGTCTAGAAGCAACAAGTACTTACACAGTCATGTTCACCCCTGTCATCCAAGCACAGGGTCTTAGAGGGGAAAGGCAGTTTCAAGGTCAAGCACATCTCATGCTGGTCTCAGATACTTCTCTACATAAACCTAGGTGAGCCTTCAAGCCATGTCTAGGGGGTTGGTTACCTTAGAGAAAGCATTATTCCAACTGCCAGGTGGCACCAACTTTGACCAGGTTGTTCTTTCCACCCAACAAGAACACCTTTTCCTCCCTGGCACGCTCCCCAGGCCGCATTCGGTTTGTCTGATACTCAGGGGAAGTAGAAGCTCTCTTCTTTACAGGTCAGACTTTCAAATACACAGGCTTAAAATTCTGAGACGGTTATCCCGGCCTCCCTCCGAGTGCCTTCCTCAGTCATAGCTCATGCAACACACATGAATACCATCGCTTCTAAACACCTGTCCCCAAACCTACTCTTAACACAGCAGAAGTAGTTGGGATGGTGTGGAATACCAGGGGCCTAGGAGACCCATGGTGGTCTTCCATGACCAAGGCAGTATGCTTGGGGTGATCTCTGCATGATCTCTAAAACAACTATCATCATCACACCGACACAGCTCATTCTGAGCTTCTCATTGCCGAAAACTCCTGTCTTCTTTTTCACAGTAACGGTTTGGGTCGCTCCTATATGGATGCAACTTTGATCTGAATACAGGTCTCTCTGTTAACATAAAGTTAACGTTCCTGGGAGCATTTTCCACATGCCTGACAACCCATTCAGTACCTTATATACATTAATGGAATCTTCCTAGCAATCACACGGGGTATCATCATCCTCACTTGTAAATGACTGAATGGAGGCACAGAGATTTAATCATTGTCGAGGGCTATTAACGGTCCACTTTAATCATTGTTAAGCTGTAAACGTGGGCTTGAAACCTAGATCTGCCGGACGGGGGGTGGCAGCCTCTTTACCTACTCTGTCCTGCGGTGGCATGATGTTTCAGCTGGTCTGTGTCGTCTACAAGGAAAGGGCGAAGGTGTCCTTCTCATGCCACTTTTCTTTTTAAGCATGCATCCATCAGGAAAAATAATAAATAAATCACAAGTCCTAGCACCCTTTTTCCCTCCCTGAGGTGTAACAGTCAGAAGGAAGGACACAATCCATGAAACATGACACGCTGGAAAAGGGGCAAGCATCCAGGTGATATTAAGGAGATAAGGTGCGCCCACTAAGCCTTCTTTGTTTATTGAGTTATAGCAAATAGAACCCTCAAGGACCTTTTTTCCAGCACAAGTTTGCAAGGCTGAGCCCTGTCTGGTTTATCATTAAATGTCACTGCTCAAGTTGCAACATGGAAGCAGCAGCTCCTACCAGGGAAGGCACTGAGTTAGCACACGTTTTATGGGGCAAATGCAACTCTATATACATGACTGTGCTATCAAGAAGCCAGACCAGCAAGGCCCAGGGAGACTCCGTGACCTGCAGAACCCATGTCAGCCAAGTAAGTCTTACTCATGAGAGTAGATAACCAGAGTTCATTTTCTTCACCCATTCATCTGTCTCAGCAAGACTGAAAATTTGGTCATGGAGGAGGAAGAAAAAAAAAAAAAGCAAAAACAAACAGTTCTATGCCTTCCCCTAGGTCAGGCACATAAACACATATAATCAAGGCTTACACAAATAAGAAATAGTCAAGCTCCAAGACTAGACCTCACTGTCTAGTACACAAGGTAAGCCAAGAGGTCTGGTAAAACATTTCATACTGGCTACTGAATGCATCTGTGAATATTTCATTAATGAGCAAAAGAAATAATCATCTACAGACAGTGCCCATGGGGTCACTTAAGTCTCCAAGATCCAAGAAGTAGTGCTGGGCAGAGCATGGGGGAAAATGGGGAGAAAAAAAAAAAGCAAGCAAGAAACCCAAAAGGAGGAAAGTTACAGATAGTTTCATTACTAAGTAAAAATTTCTAGTGCTAACAAGTAAGAAGAGTAAAGAAAGCATCCATTGGTTGAAAGATACAATGCAAAATCACAAGGAATACCAAAACTAAGCGAGGAGTAGAAGGCAGATCAGAAATCCTCCTCTGGCTAAGCTGGTTTTGATTATTGTGGGCTATGTGATTTTTTTTTCTTCCTTTACACATTTTTTGTAACAGCTTTATTGAGATATAACTCACACACAATTCACCCATTTAAAGTGTACAAATTGAGGGGCGCCTGGGTGGCTCAGTCCGTTAAGTGTCTGACTCTTGATTTCGGCTCAGGTCATGATCTCAGGGTCGTGAGATCAAGGCCCAGCAGCAGGCTCTGCGCTCAGCGGGGAGTCTGCTGAAGATTCTCTCTCTGCCTCTCCCTTTGCCCCTTCCCCACCCCCAATAAATAAATCTTTTTAAAAATAAACTCATATTCAAAGCCTACGTACAAATTTTGGGAGAGACAGTTTCAATGGGAAAAAAAATCAAGGAAAAGGGGGGGAAGACTTCAGGGGGCCCGGAAGACTGTGCCAAAGACAGCCTATACCTGCTTCTTCCCATGGGAACACTGAGTGTCTGCGTCTTACACAACTCACACCCCCAACCTCCATCATTTTTTTGGTGTGTGTGAGTCTTTCACTGTCAAATGGGTGATTCTTTTGAAACCCTTCCCCAGCGCTGCAACCGCCAGGCATGAGCCCATAAAGATACCCATCACTTACTATTGCCCATCACAGATGCTTAAATGGACAGGGTGGAAAAAATACTCTTTTCACACACTTAAAAATTACTCCAAGTTATTTTAAATTTGGAACTGTTTGTATATTCCTTATAAGTTTATAAAACTCACACTGTCCCTCCATGACTAACTAAAGTGGAATTGAGAGAGTATTCTATATTTATAACTTGTCTGGTTGTTCGTGCTTACAGCCCTATTTCCACTCCCTGTTACTGTACACAGAGTTATGTGAGGTATTGTGGGCTCCTAAACTTTGCTGATTTCCTAACAAGGCAGGCCTGTGTCCCGTAGGGACAAATTGGGGGCTGTTTTGTCCAAGCAGAGGCCAAGCTCGGAGGGAGAGGCCTCCAGCTTTGTGGTTTTGGCTACAGCTCTTAAAACTGGTGTTAGGGCCCATTTCTGGGCAATTGCATGCCCTACTGGCGTTGACCAAGTGATCAATGCTCCTGATAGATTGTTTATTGCACATACCCGTGAGGAGCTCCATGCTATACAGCTATGGTTACACACATCACTGCTTCCTATTCATTTTGGTAGATACTGTCAGTCCAAAAGTATACTGCTGCAACACCCCATGCAAAAGTTCCTTTCCACATACATAAACATTTACATCAACATCATATAAGTGAATTCACTGAATGTAACCACTTGCAGGGAAACTATGCTTCAGAGACCAACAGGCCACGTTTTGGATAAAACTTGCCAACAAGTGAACCCTTTAACCAGGACACAGTGATAAATGCATGAAGTACCTGTGGAGGTATTTCTACAGTATGTGTGGAATTTACATGTGTACATGCACACCTGTATATGCCTATGCATCATGGTGCAGCTTCCTCACAGGTGTGGAACAAGTGAGCAAGGACAGCTCTTCCAAAGCTGCCTCCTTGGGAGGACACACACCTAGTTGAAGACGTCACAATTTTGCAAAGTCCTCTCAGGGTCCTCTTTTGGAAAATGCTTCCAGAGACCCTAGCACATTCTTTGAGACAGCCTCAAAAGTGGCACATCTTGTAAAAGGAAAGGGAAAATTGCCCCTAAACCCCTAAAGAAATTTTTCTTTCTTTCCTAATGTCAGAAGGGGAAATAGGTATCTCATCTAAGTTCTGGGGCTGCCAGGGAGGTTGGGTTTTTTGCCTCCCTCCTCTCCCATCCCATTTCTTGGTCATTTGCAGCACTTCTTGAATTAACTGTCTTTCAATGTCTTTGGTCCAGTTTCTTGGGAGATTAAGTTTTTACTGATTATTTAAATTTGAGCCCTTCAAGATTTACATGCTTTTCATCTTATTTTTTATTTTTACTTTTTTGAGAGAGCGGAGAGGGAATGGGACAGAAGGAGAGGGAGAGAGAGTGTCCCAAGCAGGCTCCATGCCCAGCGCAGAGTCCAATGCACGGCTCGATCCCACAAGCCCGAGATTATGACCTGAGTCGGAATCAAGAGTTGGATACCTAACCGACTGAGCCACCCAGGTGTCCCAAAGATGTATATGCTTTTTAAACACAGAACTGTGCCTTGAAAAAAAATTTTTTAGGTGGCTTGAGAGAAAAATGCTCCCTCCTTCTGTAACGGAATCTACCTGAGGAGCATGGGTAGTAACAGTAGGCTTTTACTCATTTTACCTCTCCAGCTTCTCTGCTTCTTTCTCCTTTGATCCTGTTATTTCCTGATGGCGCACTTTTGGACTTGTAAACATCTATTTTAGGGCATATGTTATGCTACAACACCACGTTATTCTTTTCCATTATCTAATCTGATTGCTGGCCCCGCTTCCCAAAGTTAAAGTATTTTTACTACCGTGGAAAAACCACAAAAGATTCACTAGACTTCCCAAGTACAGTAAGCTCTGTTATCGGGAGAGAAGGGGAACCGAGTGTCTCAGATGATCATACCTTCTGGTTCACAGAATTACCACATAAACCTTCTGAGGACCAGTCCCAGACAACTGACCCACAGAACACCTACACCCACAAAAATTCATCAAACTTTCATTTAATGTAGTTGATGATTCAAAAGTGCCTTGAAAACCATACAAATGTAGAATGTTGGCATGTCCTCGCAAAGATTATTATACACATACAAAATCTAAAAAAAAAAAAAAAAAACCAAAACAAAGACACCCAAGCCAAAAATACCTTGTCATTCCCACAGAATTCCGTTGGTTTATATTTGATTTTGTTTAGTTTTTTATGGTTGTGGGTGGTGGCGGTGGCGGTGGCTGGGGGAGGCAATAGTTTTGATAAAAATGTTAATCACCCTTGCCAGAAAGCATTAAAAAGTTCTAAAATCCCATCTTGGCGATATAAATCCAGTCCTATTGGAAATTATCATTTTTGTCAGTTTCATGTGGGGAAAAATCTTTTTCTTAAAGATTTTATATATTTATTTGAAAGAGACAGCAGGAGCAGGGGGAGGAGAGGGGCAGAGGCAGAGGCAGAAGCAGACTCCCCGTTGAGCAGGGAGCCTGATGTGGGGCTCGATCCCAGGACCCTGAGATCATGACCTGAGCTGAAGGCAGACGCTTAACTGACTGAACCACCCAGGAATCCCTAGTGTGGGGAAAAATCTTGACTCTATACTTTGGAAAGGTTGATTCCAAGTTGAAGACTCCCCTTCGCCCAACTTCAAAAGAAATTTTTTTAACCCTCATCGTTGAATTTCTTGGCTTATGGTTTTTTTTTTGGTAGGTGATCGATAAAACTGGGTTGACCTGAAGTGTCAACATAGGCATCTCATGTGTAAAATGCTAGTTGAAAGAGTGTGTTTCAGTTGTAAAAACCCCACGGAGATGGGCTCCCAGGTACCTTCTGCTTTTTCCAATTAAATAGGAAACCTCTGAGAGCATATTTCTATTTGATCTCTGAACCATTAAATATCTAGTATCATTTCTGGTTTTAGATAGTCAGCTTTTTCCCAGAGTATTATCCAAATTATAAAGTGAATTGTATTGCTGCAGGTCCAACATCACTTAGGGTTCTAAGAAAACTGGAATGTGAAGCAAAATATGGCAAGGCCTACTGTTAGCTCTGAAAAGCAGGGTGCAAAGTTCAGGGGCTTTCCCCTTCAGACACTGCCACTCGTGGGTCTGTCAATCATGGCGAATGACCTGACCACTGCGGGCCAGGTTGAAGGGATGATGGGCAGCAAACCCAGCGTATGCTGGGAGACAGGTGGTTCTCTCTCCCTTTCCTGTCTGAGCAAATTTTCCCCCACCCCACATCTTTATCTTTTCACTGCCTCCCAAGCTCTCTGTTATATACTACAGTCCGATTTTCAGGCTTCGAAGGAATTTTCTTTGAGAGATGGAAGAACACTTAGGGCTAATTTTATTAAAACAAAACAAAAAAACAAGCAGGGCAGCTCTACCGTGCAAAACACAAATGAGGTTCCAAACTTGGAACCACATCCAAGAATCATTCTTTCTTTCCATCCTTGGCCTAAAGACTGAGGCAATTTGCACAAAAAGTTCATAAACATAAAGGGGTCCAATTGCACTCAAGCTCCAGTGAGTACGAGTGTGCCCGCAAAGCCACATGTTTGGCATACCACGAGAGCGTATAAGGTTTACTTGCAAAAATGAAGGGATCAGGAAGACAGCAACTTCTCAAACACGTGACTGTCCTTCACAAGTCAACTTTTTAACCCTTTCCCGAAACACTGAAAACCCCAAACTGGCTAAGCTGCTTTAAAAAAGAGAGAGAGAAAAGAAAAGAACACTCTCAAGCCCAAAGCTCTTCTTCAAAAATCTATCCAAAACCCTGAACTTGAAGAAACTGAAGATAGGGATCTGAAAACGTTAAAGAGTTATCTCTTCTTTGTCCTTCAAAGGAATAAGCTCCGTGGTAACTTCCTTGAACTTGATGTCACATCTGTCTCCTGAGTTCCCGGGGCATCCTCATCCTGAGCAGAGGGCCTGGGAGGCCAGGGTGCAGGAGCCCCAACGCTCTGCTGCAAATTGGCGCACAGAATCCCTCCGGACCTATTTGTGTCTTACTCACAGAGAGAACAAGTACTGGCAAGGGACAAAAAAAGAACATGTTTTGCAAACAATCAGAGTGACCTGAAACCCAGGGTAAAGACTGAAGTCAGCATTCGTTCACTGCAGCTTGAGCCAGGCTCTGTGCAATGCTTGCTAAGTGGAGTGCCCTGAAGAAGGAAAAGGCTTCTTGGTTTCCCATTCACCCAAGAGGACCTCTCACCTAAGGCCACACTCCACCACCGAGCGGGGCTGCCTGCCTTTGTCATGCTTCATTGCCTAGCTGGGAGCATCTCTGAAAGGAGATGAAAGCCCCAAGGAGAGAGACATCGTTGTCTGGAGCTGAAAGCAACCTAGGAACGGGCCATCCGGTCGAATGTCTTCGCCTTCACTTGGCATGCACAGAAAAGGAAACGCAGACAGCTGAAGCTCTGAGAGTCACACCACACAGGAGAGCTGGGCCCGGTACCCGGGTCTCCAGAGCTCCAAGCCCAGGGCCCCTGCCATACCGTGATGTGCTGTTCCCGGCCCCCTACTCTCCTGCAAAGAGAGGCATCTCTCAGACCTCTAAGACCACAAGACTCCTTTCAGGACAACCCACTCACACATCCCCTTTGGCACGGTTGGCAATTTTTTTTTTTTAAAAAGTAATCTCTACACCCAATGTGGGGCTCGAACTCACAACCTCGAGACCAAGAGGCGCCCGCTTCACCGACTGAGCCGGCTGGGTGCCCCGAGGTTGTAAATTTTGAGATGGGTTATTTCCCCCCATTTTCCAATTCTGAACCTGCCTATTCAAGGTATTTTCCTTCCAACTGCACCTGTCCCCACTCCACAAATTTACCTCTCGTGGTCTAAGTAAAGCCTATTAAATGCACTCCCACCTCTATTGTACCCCTCACCCCCATCTAAATAACAGTGCCTACATCCCCCCCACACACACACACACTTCTTCCTGCTGCAGATGGCAGACCTTATCTTCCTCTAAATTCACATTCCCACCGCACCCTGTGCTCTGCAGGAGCACAGCCCATACATTTGGAACCTGTTGCTTCCATCCTCCTGCCCTCTCTATAGTGCCTGCCATAATTCCTCCACCCCAACCCCCATCCTTTGAAATTTCTAAACCCCAGTAGAGGAAGTGCCTCCGGCTCTTAATAAGCTCAGTCATGCTCAAAATATCCGCTTCACCCACGAGGTATTGTAGCCGGCAATTCTGACCGGGGCACACATTTAGGGAAAAGATGATCTTTCTGCAAGACTCAAGATTTAAAATTCCTGAAAAGACCACTCCTACTTATTTTCATTAGTGTGACCGTGAACTTGCAACGGTCCAGGGGTTGAAAGTACACCTTCTGCAATACCCACCGTTCACCTACACATGTAACAATAGGGGATTAAGAAATCACCCTTCATGAGGCTGTGACCACAGAGGGTACATATTGTAACTCTCCTCCCTTGGAACTTGCAAAACTTACAGGAAATCTTCCACCACCTACAGAATACATCCACTGCCAGCAAAATGAAGTGTAAACACTTTGTATTAAATTAGCCAGGTGTTTAAAAAAATAACATTATCCCAATCCAGTATTTTCAAATCCTGGCTCACTTTCAAGTCTCACGGTGCATTCGGGGGCAGAGGTGCAGGGGACACGTGTCTTTGTCCCTTTGGGAGGGGCATGTTTTGCTTTTTTGATTAATACAAACAATCTGCAAATTGGCACACATGTTAAATAACCGGGGAAAACAGACAGTGATCCTATTTCCTTTATCTGGGATTGTCCTCCAAATCTTACACTGGACAATGATGGTCATCATGCGTAGGAATCAATTTATCTAAAGATAAGTCTTTAATTGGGTCTTAGGGTTTACTAGAGATAATTTTGAAAGAAGTAGCAAGGAGACTGGAGAAAGAACAAACAGGAAAAAGTGGGAAATGCTAAGGTGTCTTAGCTGCCGTATGAACACATGAATACATGTTTGGGAGATATGCAAAAAATCAACAAGCCCTCAAACCCTATCATTTACCTCCCTCCCTCCCACCGCCTTCTAGGTGCACATCCTCTGATGTGGCCCTGGATACCCCAGGCTTGCCTTCAAGGAGGAGGAACGGTAGCATTCCTCCGCACATAAACAGCATCAAAACTATATTAAAAAGCAAACAAAACTACCAGGCTAGAAGCTGTGCTGGCAAAATTTAAAGCGACAATTTAGAAATAGCCTATGCCCAATTATGTGCCACCCTGGCCACATTTTTATGGGCCCAAGTCATGTCTGTCTGTCTACTTTTAAAAAGAAAAAGTAGTTTTAGGGAGAGACAAGCGTTTAAAATCTTGAGATGCTTAAGTTCATCTTCCGTTTTAAAGACATGTCATGAGAAAGCAGGCAGTGTTCCCATTAGAGGAGAATGTGGACTCCGGGGTGAGACAGAAGGGAGTTTATGTCACCCAGCTCTGCTGTGTGACAAAGGGACTCGGTTTCCTCTGTGTACGTATAAGACAGATAATACCACCTGTGCTACCAGTGATAAACCATGTAACTATATGGAATATTTTTCTTGGCATGTCATGGACCCTCTGTAAATATTAGCTATTATTATTTGATCCTTAGACTGGATTTTAAGGTTCTAGGGTTTTAGTCCTGGCTCTGCCAACCATTTTGCCTGCTCAGCTGATGTGTGCATGGGGTGAGAGATAACCAGTCTCACTCTGTGACCCAGTGGCCTCTATCTAACGCCCCTGGAGGTGCCTTATGGGCCATCACATGCTGGGAAGGGCAAAGGGAGAGACCAAGAGCCATGTCCCTGATTGGTTTTGTATATTGGGACACACACAAGACTTCATTTCAGGGGGAGAGTTACATGGCTAAGAAAGAAAAAGAAAAGAAAACCAAGAGACAGGATTCTAAAATATTTCAGATTTCATCTCTGCTTAAACAAATAAAAATATTATAAATTTCAGATTGGCTTGGCATTCTAATTCCAGTTTTTTAGTGCTGTTCGTAAATACATTTGCTCCGAAATAATCCTCACTTAGTGCAAGGTAGGCAGTAACCTACCCAAGACATCATCATCTGAAGGTTGGTTATAATTTTGGTTACTTTTTGAAGGGTCCTCAAGCTGCAGGCGGGAGGATGGGGAGGTTTGGGGAAAGCCAGGGGCAGATTACTTTCTAAAGCCTGCCAAGAAAGGCTTCACAGCATAGAAGTTAAACCTTCAACTTCCATCAGGCAGTAAGCTCTTTCTAGACGAGAAAAAGAATTTTCTGTGTTTCCAAAGACTTCACTCAGCTCTTCAAAAAGACAAAAAAAATTCCCAACACAATTTTCTCCTAAATAACTTTATTCACCTTTTACATGGGTGAGATGAAGGTTCTCTGCAGCAAAGGTAACTACAAGCTTCCTTTCTCTAGGGTAATGAAACAACTCACTACAAACAATAAAGAAGTAAAGAAGCACTTCCCTTGTTCATTACTGGGCTAAGGTGGCAGGGAGACTAACATGGTGCTGCCAAAATTTGGATTAGGTATCACCAACTGTCATCAATGCTCTAATAAATGGACAGTGTTCAAACAATTCAAAAGGGCTCTCCCACTAGTTTCTGCTGTCAAGTTCATAGGCTACTCAAATTTAGGAGTTCTACAGGAACCACTCAGAGGCCGGCTTGAGAGCTAAGTAAAACTAACTGCCATTACGATTTTTCAGGTCAAAGGAATCTCTTGCAGGATCCACGGGTTAGACCTCTGAGTTGCAACCGAGAACATGTGCAAAGCTGTTTGAAAAAAACCTTGGCTCTGTGCACAGGCACCCCAGGCTGGCTCCTCCTCGTGGGGAGGAGACGGACAGCCAGCTGGCTAGAGCAGCCGTCAGACTGTCCAGTTCTCATGCCACCTGCACCTCCCTATCTAGAACCCACTGCTCTTGCTTTACACACACCCAAAATGATCCTGGGGGTCCGTGCCACACGGACATTCCCTCATCCTGATGCCACCGCTCCAGGCCACTGGGATGGGAAGCGGGCTGCGAGGAGTATGCCGACCACCTGCTCTTCTCAGACCTCCCCACTCTGGGCCTGTATCAAGAAAGATGCACTTGTTCAGCCAGCCAGGAAGGATTTTTGAGAATTCCTGCTGCAGGCACTGCCTGGAGTTCTGAGAAGCCGCGGTGAGTTTGTGCGCCAGGTTACTAAAAAGCTGCAGACGGACCGTGTTAGTTTAGGACATGGTGAGGACGATTCTACTGAATCATGATGAGGATACACAAACATCCATACACATGCTAAATGAAAACTTTCCACCCTCCTGGTCCTAGCTCCAACCACACTGGCTCCTTTTTTTTTTCTGGGAGAACGCGGACTGTGCCATGACGCTGAGCCATCACACATGCTGTTCCTTCTGCCTGGCTTATGCTTCTTTCCGCTCTTGATCTGCCTCCCCAGCCTTTAGTGCTGGGTGACTGTCTTCACCCCCAAAGGCCTCTCCTCATCACCATCTCTGGGTGGGAGCCCTTCCTGCCATCCCATCATTTTATATCACAGGGTCCTCTTCATCTCCCTCAAAGCACTGACCGCATTCACAATCAAAGTTTTTTGGTTTTTTTGTTTTTTTGCTGGAGGGGTGGGGGAGGGGAAGTTATTATTTAATAGATACAAAGTTTCAGTTGTGCAAGATAAAAAGAGTTCTGGAGATGGATGGTGGTGATGGTTGCACAATGGGAACGTACTTAGTGCCACTGAACCGTATATTTAAAAATGGTTAAGATGTTAAATTTTATGACATATGTATTTTACCACAATTAAAAAAATAAGACTTGGGGCGCCTGGGTGGCTCAGTCAGTTGAGTGTCTGACTCTTGATCTCAGCTCAGGTCTTAATCTCAGGGCTGTGAGTTTAACCTGGTTAGGTATCACCAACTGTGATTTTTTTTTTTTTTTAAAAAGGGATTTAATTATGTTTAATGCCTCTTTCTCTTTCTTCTACTGGTGCACAAGGCACCGGAGCAGGAATCCTCTGTTTTTTTCCTCACTGTGTTCCCAGGGCCATGCCCAGAACCTGGTCCACTGTGGCTGCTTAGTGTATAATGGTTCCATGACTCATGGTTTCCTACACAACTGTAAGCTCTTCAAGGACAGGGGTACCATTCCTTATTTTTATTTGGCTCACAGCTCCTTCCAGAGTGTCTTACAATTACTGGTGGAGTCAGATGCTACTTTAACCCTGGACTACTACTTCTGCAAACTTTCCAAAAGCAAATACCTTGAATTTTATATAAAATGTGTATGGGTGTTTTGTATGTAGACACAAGCAAATTTTACTGTATTTCCTCTTTGCCTTGGGGAAATTCTTGCTGTGAAGAATCCCAGAGGAACCAGATTCCAAGACTAATCGTCCTTCTAGCATGGTTTGGTTGGTTATCTTGCTGACTTGGCTGTTCAGGTCCCATGTCATTCAGGCTTTTATTGTTTTGTTCTTTTGTTTTTAATTGGAATCTGCTTCAGATTCTCTTTGGCATTAGACAAAGTATAAATTGAAAGCAAATAAGTGAGTAACAGAAGGGAGTTTTCTGTAGGATAAGTACTTTCTATGTTCTGATAGTGAATTGTTATTAGATAAATAACAATGATGACAAGAGTAATATGAAAAACTACTCTCCTTGCCCCGTCCTAAAAAGGAGAAAAAAATGAGAAAAATCAGAGAAGCTACTTTTGGGTGATGAAGAATAAAATGAACCATAGTCCTCTGACTTCATTGCTTGGCTGGTTTTCCCCGAGAATAACCAAAGAAATCATCTGACCAACACCAAGCCCCGGCCTTCTTTCAGGTCATACTTGCTTTTGGGCAGACTAAAACTTTTTTAATGTAACAATTCTCTCTCTCTCTCTCTCTCTCAAGGCTTGGACAGAAGTAAAAGCTGAAGGTACTAGATGGGAAGAAAAACAATGAATGTTTGTTATCGCTATACTAAGGCACCTACCATATATGGGACACTCACTGCTACATGTACTTGGCATGCACTGTCTGATTTAAACTCCACAAATACAAGGAGGAGAGCCTATTTTCCCATCCTCTGAACCAGAGCCTGAGGTAGAGAGAGAGGGGCTTGCCTGAGTCACATGGCTTGAAGGAGGCAGAGGTAGAAATTCCAACCAAGCGAGAGAACTCCAGGATCCATGTTTCCATCCAGTATGGTACAGTGCATATGCACCTGCCACAGACTGTTTTACCATAATTCTCATAACCTACTCTCATAAGTCAGAGAAAAGAATCAGCAGTATTTCACTGGTGAGGAGACAGAGGACCAAAGAGGCTGTGACTTACCAGGGAGACAGATGATAAGCAGAAGACAAGTACCAGATACCAGTAGCTCGACTCTAAGACCACATGAGGCTCATTTCTATGCCTTAAAGATTGGTCAGGGTTATGTGGCATCATCCCAAAGGACCAAAAAGCAATGAATTTGACGACATAAAAAAGTGGGAACTTCACTCCTGTGCCTAACCTAACATTAAAATATTTCTCGATTATTTCTACTTTAAATGGCATAATTCACACAAATTAGGAGAGCACAGAATTCGTACCACTCCAAACACAGTGTTTAATAACAATGGCTTTAAAAAAAAAATACAAGAGCTCTTCTTTTTGTAAATTCTTCTGGATTAAATATTTGTTTATTTAACACCTGGACGCACCTGTCTGGAAGACAATGCCGGGCACTGTACACACAGATAAATAATTCAAGGTAAAGATTCATGTCCTAAAAGATACACATCAGGAGGACAAGGATACTCCCAGCTGAGTGGACCACGGAATGGGAGGGTGTGTGCAAGGCAGGAGTGCCTGAGAAGGGGCTCTTAGAACAGGCAAGGGAGCCCTGGTGTTTCAAGGACTGGGGGTGAGGGATGGGCTTCCCACGTATTTCAACAGAAAATTATAAATTGCCATCTTTATTAGTACATAACTGAAATTAAAAAAAAAATGACCTCCGTGCATTTTTGCCTTTAAGAAAGATTTTAATTAAACAAGATCAAACTTGTTTAAAACATCACAGGTTGAGGTCCAGAAAGAGGCTTCTGTCGCTGCCGAAAGTTAATGCCTATGGATCATCTATTGCTAAAGTTGTTTAGAATGGGCTAATTATTCTCCCACCCCCCTCCCTTCTCTGTCCTGGCACAAGGAAATTTTAAGCCATCTACAATCCCTCCATTAAATTAAAAAATAAACAAACAAACCTCCATTGTGAGAGGCGCCATTGGTGTCTGCCTCCTTGTCTTCCCATCACAAAAGGAGAGGAGTGCTAAAGAACAGACTCACTGGTCAGTTTTTCATGAATTTAAAAAAACTGTAGCAATGCTGCTTGGCCAGACACAGCGAAAAACAAAAACCTCAGTCATTTGTTTAAACAAACTCACAAAAACAAAACCACTTCCTCAACATACTCAGTGAATTCTAAAAAGGATCACGGGTTTAATATGATTTTTAAAACCCTAACTTTCACAAATTAAAAGCAGGATGATAGAAACAAACAAATGGACATCACCCCTCCGCCTTGCTTATCTATTTCTGGTTTCATTCAGCAGCCAAAACCACCGACAGCACTTCCTCTCATCCCAACAGGAAAATTTCATGGCTCCTGAAGGTCTGAGTCAGACCAGAAAGCTCATGAATATTCTGATCTTCTGGAGCTGATGCAAGGAAATCACTATAATTGATGACCAGACACAGAGTTACCTACCGAATGTCTGGTCCCCAAAACTATGCTGAAATAATTTATCTAACGTTGGATTTCCATTTTCAAAGTTATTAATAATAACGAGGGTCTGTTTCTGATTTTTAAGACGAGGTTTTATCTTTCCAGCCCTTCTTCTTTTCAATAAATTCTCTCTATATACTGGGATCTCCATTAATAAACTCCTTTCGCTTTACCGCATTTTAATGAAGGCGAATTGAAAGTAAACCGAAGAGAACCTCAACTTCCCACGCGAAATGGAAAGAAATGAGTGTGCCGAAGATTTAAATTAGGATCTGCATTTATCGGGTGCCAGGAAATTTAGAGGGTGCTTGTGTCTGTGTCGTGGCGGTGGGGGACGGCGGCACCTTCCCGCGGATGGCGTGAGCATCCCAGGCGGTTTTGATATGGCCCGGAATCCGACAGCAGGACGTAATTGGGTGTTAGCTGGGAACAATAAGACCCAAGTTCAATTTGAGAATGCACGCCCTTCTTCCATATTAATGTGTCTTTTTTACAAACCTATTTACGTCTTTCATTTTCCTTTCACATTATGCACGGCTCACAAGTACAGGATCAAGTACAGGATCAACAAATGTGGAGGGACCCACGCAAGTTCTTTACTCCATGAGCCGCCTCCTGCGCGAAAGCGGCAACAATGCCGCGGAAGTGGGAGGTTGGAGCACCCTCTTCCTACAACTTTAGGAAGGCTGGTTTTCCATCAAAACTGAATTAACGCTAAGAAGAAACTAGGATCTGTAGCGAAACGGTTTAGAATGCCTTACTTTCCTGCCATAAAATGGATCATCGACATTCGGGAAATCCAAGCCATCCCCGTCCCAGGGGAGGCAGCGTGGCTCCGGCACTGTGGGATCGACTCCCCGAGATGGAAACCACGTTCCCATAAAGAAACTTGAGCCACCAAGGGGATTAGATGACATGATCGGAAATAAATGAGAAATGCTTTTGGCATTTTTGCCTATTGGGATTAAAGAATCAGAAAGGGGTAAAAAAAAAAAAAAAAAAAAAAAATCAGGAAGCTCATGTCTTCCGAAACCCGAACGCCACACCCGGCCGCTCCCTTTTCCATCCCCTCTCGCACATGGTGTCCAGAGACCACGTGAGGTGGCAGCGGGCGTGGCCGGAGCGCGGTCACGTGGCCGGCCAGCCCTCCCCGCGCGGGCACGCGCCTGCCGAGCCCCGCCTTCCGCCTGCCGAGCCCCGCCTTCCGCCTGCCTGGCCTGCCGCGGGCGCCACGAGGGTCGGCCGCGCGGTGGCGGCGGCGCCGTTCCGGAACTCGGGCCGCAGGAGCACGTGCTGTAACTTTTAACGGATGTGCTGTAACTTTTTCCAGCACTGGGCTTGGGGGCTAGAAAGAACACTCGCATAAATGTTACCTAGCTCGCTCTGCTCTGCCGCCAACTTTAAAACGTTCGCCAAGGCACTGCAAACACGAAAGCAGCTCAGTCCTCGGAATCCCGAGTTTTCTGCAGCCACACCTTTAAAAGCCGTTCGTAGCGTCCTACCTAATTCATAACCATGAGTTCTACGGTCAAAAGTCCTACGTGCTCTGGTAAATGTGAGTGCCCTGGCCGAATCTGACGAGCCTCTACATAGAGTTTGGGGTGTGTGAGGTTCTTTTTCCTTTTCCTAATGTAACAGTTAACATTTCAAGCCCCTAAAATTTAATTCGTGAGGAGTTACAAACAGCAGTGAGGGGGAAAAAAAAGAGGGCCACAGGAATTTAGCGTACCGAGTGTGATCTTGCCTGAGTGTGATGATAAAATTACAAACTGGGAATGCACTGTAGGATATTTAAAAATGTAGCCATTCACAATTCTTTCAAATAGATGTGCGAGCTTTGATAAAGTATTATATAGTTGAGGAATATATATACTTTTTCATCCTTTTCAGGTATAAATAAAAAGAATATTTAAAGAAAATCACATTGGTAGGATCACAATCAGAGAATAAAATAGCCCAATTAAAAAAAGAAAAAACCTCTAAGAGTAGAGAGTAAGTTTAATCTTTTGGTGATAAAGAATTCAAAATAATGATTTCTTCACACGAATCTGATTTGGGGCTGCTGAAATTTAATTAAAGGGGGGGTTCCTCCAAATTGTTTGCCATGTCAGTAACAGTGAATATTCTAAAAGAAGGAAACCGTACCTTGAGCACTCCTTTCAGTTACAGCTTAAAAAGCTCAGAGATAAAATTTCATACTATTAATTAAAGTTCTTATGGTGGCGTAAGCCTTCCTAACTCATCCAAAACATTCAGGGCTGTGCTCCAGAGAGTCTTCCAACTGTGTTCTCTCTCTTAGTCCTCAAAAGCAAGAGACACTTGCTGCCAGGACCAAAACTAATGGGACTTTTTTGGGGGCAGTTGAGATCTCCCTCCCTCTACTTCACCTCCTCTGAAGGGAAATAAATATGGCAACGGCATCTTGAATAACATTCATATTTGAGATTTCTCAGGCTTCTGCATATTTTTCTGCTTCATGTCATTCATAATTGTCCTCCCAGAAAAAGTGGAGCTGCCACTGCTATTTAAAAAGTTTTATGTTCCTCATTTTAAAAATACATGGAGTCCTCCAAGTAGAATTCCAATTACTAAGTGTAGAAAACAGAAATAGAAAAATCGCCATTTGGCAAACACCACAGTAATGGATGTTAAAATTAGGAGGTGAAAGAATAATGAGGAGCAGTATGAACAGGGTAGTCTCAAGTGTCTACCCCTGCAGGATGCTTCCTAATTACCAAGGTTAAGAGCTGTAACAGCGGAGGCACTTGCAGAGACCACCTTAACCAACGGATCAAAATTAACAGCATCAGAAATGAAACATTCGGGCATCGTGTGTCCCCTGATAGGATGCCCTGGGAAGGGCACAGGGGCACTTCCAGGATCGTCTTGCTAAAACCATAAGTCTTGCTATAATTAATCACAAGCAAACACAAAGAGAAGGACATTCTACAAAATAACCGGTCCATGCTCTTCAAAAATGTGAAGGTGGTAAAAACTACCAAGGAAGACTGAAGAAAACGTCCTCGAGTCAAGGGAACTGAAGAGATTGGACAACAAATGTGAGGTGGGATCCTCTGTTGGATGTAGGGCCAGAAAAAGGACATCAGTGGAGAAAACCCATGGAATCTGCACCCAGTCTGGAAATTCATAGTACTGTGTCAGTGTTAACATTACGGTTTTGATAGACCTATGGTGGTTAAGGAAGCTGTTGACGTCTGGGGAAATTGGGTGAACGGTGTTCAGAAACTCGTGGTATTTCTGTACCTTTTTTAAAGTCTGAAATGATTTCAAAATGCAAAGTTAAAAACTGAAAGTCATTAGAAAGTTCATAAAGATAAAGGAAGCATAGCATAGCCATCAACTGAACAGACTTGTGAGCTACCAGGATATATGCCAATCAATCATTGGTAACTCCAAAATCTCACTCTGAATGAGGGACTTAACTTTGTGTGCTTTCCACTTGAACCAGTTACTAACGACCCTGCCCTCACGGACAAAGTCCCTGACGGAGTTTCATATGTAAGGTAAACCCCTAATTTGGAGGCAAGGCAAATCTCTATTTTCTATTGATGATTCCTAGAGCAGTGTTGTTGCTCGAGGGTAAATGAGGCTGGTAGAGGACCAGGTGTGCATGTCGAGGGCCTTATCCATTCCGACGTACTGCCTAACATTTCATTTATCTTTGAAATATCCTCCAATGGGGTGGAAGTAGGAAGTAAGATGGTTGAGGAATGCAAAAAGAAAACAACAAAATGGACACCAGGACACTGCACAGGACTCTCCTAGAGCCCTGCAGCAAGTCTGCCTTGTTGCTTGAAAATGTAGTGAGAAATGTCTTTTTCTGAACCGGACATACACTCTGTCATCTGCTACAGATAATGTGGGCTTCTGCTTTCTTTGGGTTATGCAGAAAAGGGATCAAATTCCTTCAACAGCAAAATCTTCACTCCACTGGCAGCAATTGCCCAGCACTTGCAAGCCTTACAGTTTCCGGAACCGCCACTATGTGGTAGCGAAGGCAATAGAAAGAGTTTGTCAGGACTGCACTAAAATCTCATCTGAAAAGCTTGATCTACTTTTTTTCTCCCCCCAGATACTGGTCTCAAATGAAATGATCCTCATTGGGGAATAATAGAAAATTGAGGCCAAAAATGAAAGTGCGAAAGCCACCATTTTTGCTCGGGTGTTCCCAGCATGGCAGGGTGTGCAAGAGAATATGAGAAATTTGCTGTCAGCCCTTGTAACGACCTGTGCCACACAGAAGCAGTAATACTGAAAGGGAGGAAGGTGGCGCGGAGTAAGCCCCTGCTTTGCACTGAGAATGCACCGACCGAATCCATACAAACTCCTTTCTGCAGGCAGGAGATTTAGGCTCTGTGGCTGGGCTGACTCGGCCAAGGTCAGGGGGCCAAGGGGGCACATGGATGCCAGTGGGCTTCATTCCGAGATCCAGGTTCTGTTATACCTCGTTGCCTCCCAAATCAAAATAAAGTTGGTTTGCAGAGCCTGTGACAATGGTGAGGTGTCCAGTGGAGTTGAGGGTGGAAAGCTGGTATCCCCTAGAAGGAGGGACTGCTGGAGAGGCCCAAGAGAACTCATAAAACAGAGGTACAGAAGCACTGGAAGTGGAGTGAATGGAGGAGTCTCCCTAGCAGGGTCAGTGTGGGCCAAGGAGAAAGACCAGGAGTGGGAGCTAACAGTAGGGGAGAGAAGAACCATACCAAGCTGACTGGGAAAGCCTCTTCAAGCATATTTACCTTAACATGAAATATGGGGGACCCATCTAAAATCCTGTGTCATTACACTAGGTGCTGAGGACTGGTCTAGGACAGTGGGGATTGCATGCCTTTTGAAAATGTTTTTTGACCACTACAAGTGGCTCCCATGTGGATAAATGGGTTCTACTCATTTTAATTCTTCCAGCAACTGTCATATTATGAGAGAGAAAGAAACAGAGACATGGATGCAGGGAGGGGGAGAGAGAGAGAGAGAGAGAGAGAGAGAGAGAGAGAGAGAAAGTAAAAGGAAAAAAAAAGATCATGTGAAGGAGAAACACTTCTCACAGATGTGTACCACACCCTTCCAGAACTCAACTGTCCAGTGAAAATACGTTTCTGGGGTACACGGCTGAGGACCAGAAAGCAGCTAGATCTCACAGCCTATTTACTCTTACATACAATTCTAACAAGCTTGGAAATCCATTTTCAAAGTACCCGCAGCAAATAATCACCTACAGAGGGGCTGATAGAGCTTTCTTGTCTTACTGCAGTAAGTCTATAACAGAAATGGGGACATAAAAATGATAAAACCAAACCATAAGAACACAATAAACACAAGAAGTCTCCAATATAGGGCAAACTGCCTCCCATTACACCTTGAGGCTATCACCGTATTATGCATAATACAACAATATACGTTCACTGATGTCCCCAAGTTGGCCAGAAATGATTAAATTATATTCACTAGAGTAAGAAGCCAAGGAGTACATAATTTATGTTGGAAAGATTTCCAGCATGACAGTGTGCGTGACAATGGTAGCCTCAGCTATCCTTACACTTTTACGATACTTCTTCAATTGACAAATTGTACCTAAGGTGCCCACATTTCTACCAGGAAAGCTTGCACAAGTGTTTGGACTTTTGCGGTCAATGCTATGTACTGAGTCTCCAAGAAGTTTTAACTTATTTTTGGATCTGAGCAACCAAAATTGGCCAAAGTCTTTGATCAGACAGGAATCAAAGAGCAGTCAATACTTGAAGAACCAGTACCCATGACCAAGGCATGCAGCTTTGCCTGCACAAAAATCTAACCATACAAAAGGCCAACAGAACTACAATTCCTGAGTTTGTCAGCTCTTTTTCCTTGTTGAGGAAATTCATTCGGACACACACACATTCTTATATTTTGGCTATAACATCCTATACCTGAATCTACAGTTAATCAATGCATTGAAGAATGTAACATGTATATTTTAAGTAGCGATTCATTTTTTTTAAGGAAAAATTCTAGATATCTTGATATTGTTTGAAAATTTTACAGGGTCACAAAAACCATAACTTAATCAGATAACCTAGATACAATAAAATTACTTTTCATTTTCTTATTGTTTTAGGGACCCATGAGTTTCTTTCCCCTTTTGAGGGCAAATCTTAAAAACTGGGAATTTTTGCTTGTTGGTTTGTTTAAAGATTTTGTTTATTTATTTTAAAGAGAGAGAGCACTGGGGAGGGGGAGAGACAGTCCCAAGCAGACTCTGTGCTCAGCGGGGGGAGTGACATAGGGTTCAATCTCACGACCTTGAGATGACAACCCACGCCAAAACCAAGAGCTGGATGCCTAAAGGACTGCAACTGCAACACCCAGGTGCCCCCTGGAAATTTTTGTTTTAATGAGTTCTTTCTTAGGAGAAAACATACGACCGAAAATTTTCTCTAATGTCTGGGTGCAAAGGTTGTAGATGCAATAGAGTGTCAGAAAGCACACATTTTAAAATTGTGTATATCTCAGTTCCTGTCTCTCCTGCCTACCAGGTGTGTGACAATGCACAATTTATTTTTTTCCAGGCCTCCATTTGCTCAACAGCAAAACAACGTTGGTAGGATCTACCCCACTGGCTATTGCCAAAACTAAATGAAATGTGCCTGACCAGTGTATAGTAAGCTCTCAATCTGCGTGTTGCTCATCCTAATGCAGGTGAATGTGCTGAATTTTCAAACAGACTCCAATATTCATGCGCTTTGTAACTGGAATGATAGCACAGGGGAGCTCAGGCTGGATGTGTTTCTATATCGGACATGAGTTTTTGCTTTCTCCTTGGAAGAGAGGCTCACCTTCCCCTGAGGCTGGGCTTCCTAGTAAGCTGAAGTTACTAAGGAACAACAACAAAATAAAAGGGCAGCATGAAGGCAGAAGTCTGCTGTTGAGAGGGGCTTGCTTGCCATTATTTTCTTAAGAAAGGGGTGAGCCACTCCATGGCGTGTTCAAACACCTTCTAGCATAGCTGGTCCCAGATGTCAGATGGGGTTTGGAAAGAGGAAGTTTCAACATCTATTGCCTTGGCAGACACTCACGAGTTGTTCAAAATAAAGCTCTACGATGAGGATGGGTTAAGATGGAGTGAGAGATTTCTGCGTGGCAGGCCCAGAGCTAAGTGCTGCACTGCTTTGCAGAGCTGCTGTGTGGAGAAGCCAGGGCCCCGTGAGAGCCTCGCCCGTGTTTATCAGCATCCTGAAAAGCAGTCTGTGCCTCGGAACCTCACCATGGTCTGAGTCTTTATATCTCCATTAAATGGCTGAGATTGTCCTTGCGTACTTGGGTGGATTGATGTTATTTCTAAAGTATGCAATTCATTTCAAGAGGGGAGAGGGAGGATTAAGTTGGAAATATTTTTCTATTGAGAAGAAAAATTAAATGTAAGTGGAAATGTTTTCATGAAAATGTTTTTATATTTCAACATTTCCCTGAAGCACTCTGATCTCAATATAACACAGGACTGTGCTAGATTAGAAGGAATGAAGACAAAATGAATTTAAATAAAATTGAAACTGACCAGCGGGGCTTTATTCTTCCAACCTGATGAAACAACAAAGCAGGAGCGGGGGGGGGGGACCCACAGATGAACCAAAAGAAGAAATAAAAATAAAGTCCACTAAAATTTTAAACTCAGATGAGAGTTTCAATTTTGTTTCAAAATTTCTAAAATCTAGCTTATTTTTACAAAAGCTTTTTGAATGTCCATGAATCAACAGTCACTTGATAGAACCATACAGATCTTCCTGATTATTTTCTCTCAACCAAGAAACCCACTGGTATTCAGTTATAGAAGATGACTTGCTTGTTTTATAGTTCCTAGGTTATTGGGAATAGTCAGTACTTGCCAGTAATCAAGGCTAACAGCTCAGAAGATGTGTGCAATTAGACAGCTGGTCTGTGTTGCATTTTTAAAAAATCTGTATGCCCCCTTTATTAGCCGTAAACAGGACAGGGAAAATGAAATGTACAAGTCTTAGTTACCCTTATCAAAATAAACACATACTTCAGGAGGAAAGAGTTTTGTCGGTTAATCTTCTGTCTAGATCTGTAGTGTCTAGTGGCCACAAGCTACAAGTGGCTCTTCAAATGTAAACTAATTGAAAATGAAGTAAAGCCTGAAATTCATCTCTTCATCCCACTAGCCACATTTCAGGTGATCCATTGCCACACGCGGCTAAGCAGCTACCTTACTGGACAGGGAAGATATAGAACATTTCCACCATCACATAAAGTTCTATAGGACAGCTCTGGTCTAGATGAAAGAACAGAGCTGTGAGCTTTGCGTATTTACATTTAGTTTTAAAGATGTACACAATACAGTTTACCTGAACTTGGGGGTCACTTTGGGGCAACTTCTTTAAAACACCTTTCCACTGGCACACAACCACTTTCCCCGAACCACCTCAATGCACGAGCCAAGGAAAACCCAATATATAGTGTCTCTTCTGCATCATCTCCAGCTTACTTTTTTTTTCTTTTATTTTAAGTAGGCTCCACACCCAGTGTGGGGCTTGAACTCACGACCCTGAGATCAAGAGTCATATACTCCACCACTCCACCGACTGAGCCAGCCAGGCGCCCCCTCCAGCTTACTTTCAATTGTGAACCTGCTCTCTTCCCAAATAACAGAACCTCTCACTCAAAACATGAACAGGATTCCTACTGCCTGCCTATAGAGAAAGGAGTTATTTGCAGGCAAAAGGACAAATTCTTATTTTTAGATGGAAAGACCTTCCCCAAGATACATTTTAAATATTAACACACATAGCAGGTGTTAAATACTAAAACACACAGCAGGCTTCCCCCTATATGGCCATCGTCACACTTCTATTTATTTAACGTCTACATTCCCTGTCCAAGTGTCAGCCTGATATGAGCAGAAAGCAAGTGTTCTGTTTGCTGTTGTACACCCATTACAAGCACAGTGCCTGGGACAAAACAGATGCTCAGATTTTTGTGGAATGATTGAATGAAACTTAAGAAGAATGGTATTTTGCTAAAGAACAGCAAACATCCTTTTAGAGCCTGGATCCAATTCTTTTATATTTGGACAGCAATCCACCCTTTATTTTCAGATGCAAACTTAAAATAACTCAGCAGACTGATTCATGCAAGCATGCATGCTACAGTTCAGTATCTTCCATACTCAGCAATGGCTCCTTCTAAAAGGCGCAGCCAAAGGCATAGCCGTAAGCATTTTACATATGCCATCTCATCTGCTCCTCACTCTGATATCTTCTCTGCTGTGAGAAGGAGGAAATCCAGGCTTAGGGAAATGAAGTGACTTGTCCAAGGTCACAAAGCTATAGACATATAGCTGGAAAAGCTCCCTGGTGACAATTATGGATCATGCCCCTCGTAATGCCTGGTTGTACAATTAACTCCTGCTTGGGTCAGGAAATCTACAATGGTCCTGGGCATTCTTGCAACGGAAGGAGTGACTCCGTATCTTTGCACCGCCAGAGTTTAGCAGAGCATCTGCCCTGTAGGCATCCACAAATGTTTGCTGAATAAAGCTCAGTAGTCCTAATGGTTCAGGGGGACTCAGCATCGGGGAAGGTGTGTACTAGGGTCACAGGAGGGGGAAGAGCTCAGCACACCCCACCCCTCCCCTACAGTGGCGGTGGGGAATCACAGTGACCCTGCCCCCTATATAGCAGCTTTACGCTTTGGCCCCTTCATGCTTGCTTCCCCACGCTGCATGGCACCAGCTGCATGGCACCGGGAGGAGTTGGCAGCACTTTAAATGTTATCATTTTTCTCACTACTCAGAACTTCTGCCCCCAAACCCTGTTACTTTAAAAACACACTTGATGATGATTCAGTAAGGATCTATTGGGCCCCAGGTGTTGGTCACACAACTCAGGGGCTCAGACTTTCTTGTTTGGCCCCAATGCCCTCAAATTAGAGGTTCTAGAAGTCTGACCTATTAAGTGTTTGTTTTCATAAAAAAAAAAAAACGTCACTATCGATAAAGAAGCAGGTTCTGAAATTTACACATAGAAAGAGCAATTTTATTTTTAATATTTACAGAGGGTTTGCCGAATGGGACCCAAAAGAGCCTACATATAATAAAAGGCACCTGTCCTTGTGGAAGAAAGGTAAAGGAACATTAATGGATTCCCTACTAAGTGACTGTGTATAATTCTCAGTTATTCTCTCACTGGTCCTGTAAAGTTGGTGAAATGTCTATCTATGGCTGATAAAAACAAAAACAGTTACAATAACTCACACTTACTGAGTGCCTACTAGGCACAGACTCGGCGCCAAGCACAGTTAATCCTCACAGCTCCCCCAAGGGAAAGGTATTATCGCCCCTTTCTACAGATGAGGAAAGACCGGCCCAGAGGGTCAGTCATGTGTCCAAGGTCCCAGCGTGTCTGGCTCCGTAGCCCAGGGTGCCATTATGTAACACTGCCTCTCCCCAGGACTGGGGGACCCACAGGAACTAAAAGGTGAACATAAGACCAGAGGACATACCACAAGAATACATCAGTGCCCCCACACGTGAGGGACAACAGGTCTTACAAGAAAAGAAGGCGAGGAGCTAGTGCGGGGCAGGGGGCATGGTCTCAGGAGGGGCAGTCTGGGAAGCTGGTTCCAGAAGATGGGGCACCCTGGCCTATGCAGGGGCTGTCTGGAACTGGGGAGGCCAGCTAAGTTAAGGCCACGTGAGGACTCCACGTAGTCACAGGAGCACTGAGCAGTCTGGTGGCTGGCAGACTCACAGGCACATGCCAGGGGTGGGGCGGGGGGAGGCGGAGGCAAAGGCAGGCTGAAGTCAGATGGCAAAGAGCTCAAAGCCCAGTCATGTGCGGCAGAAAGGGGGTACCCGACATGAGGGTGGGGAAGAAAGGAGTGACTTCAGGAGATTCACCAGGTGATTCAAAACATGTCTCAGGTCACCCAGGAGCTGAGCAGCTGGGCTCTTCTTCCCCCACATAGTTGAACTGGAGAAAGCCACTTGGCTCCCAGACCGGGCTGCCCTGGATTCTCCAGCTGGGAAACATGCTTTGGTTATTTAGACGTGACTTATTGGCATGTAGAGGCTGTTGGCATGGAAAAATGAGCAGGCTGACCTGGCCAGAAAAGAGCAGGTGACGCAGGAACCCAGCAAAAGATGAGCTCAACAGGCCGTGCTGAGAAGTAGGAGACTCCTGTGAAGGGCCACCAAAACGCGAGCCAGGAGTTGACTTACCAGAGACAGACAGAAAGCCAGGCTCAGCACGGAGGCAGGCACACTTCTTAAGGTTTTTCCTTGAGTCCTTACAATATCACATAGACACCACTATTCCCATCTTGTGCAGGGGGACACCGAAGCTCACAGAGGTGAAACTCCCCCACCCCACCCTCCTCTGAGCTAATGGGGCGGGGGGTGCAGGAGCCAGAGCAGAAGTCAGTCTACCACACTTCCTCATAGTGTGTTCTGCCTTCAATCAGTTGCTTAGTTGATAACTTCACAAGGTGTTATGATGATGCCACCAGGAATTTCAGGGCCCTGAGGCAGAACTCTGCCCGGCCCTGGCCCTGTCCCTCACCGGCGGTCACCTCTTGACTCAGAAGAGCCATTTCTCTCGACTCATGAAGTGACAGTTGAATCCATTCAAACAATAACCCCATGATTTACGTTAATTTGATCATCTTGGAAAAAAATATCCCTAGCCTGGGAGAGAGTATAAATGGACAACTGGAGGAAGAAAAGGAGAGATGGAGAGAGAGAGAGAGAGAGAGAAAGAGTAGGGTGGGGGGAGGGAAATCCAAATCAGATGTGGTGGCTAACTTGAAATAGGACATGTTTCCTGGGGCTTAAGTAGGTCTGGAAGCTGCTCTTGCAAATCCTGGCCACCACGTGCCATTCCTTACATTTATGCTTGCAATGTATCTTTTCCCCTTTTCATTCCCCAGAAGCATCTCCAAAGCCCCAGGGCTGAAAAAGTACCGAGGCTGCAGGGCTGAGATGGGCCAAAAACTCCATCTCTTCCTCATGGTTGCAGCTCCAGGGTATATTCCTGCAATTCCTATAAATCAAGAAGCAGTACTTTCTCTCTCTGCGACTGTGATGCAGAACACGAAGGAGGCCTAACCTCCACTCAGCAAGCCAGAACCTCAAAATCATCATTTTTTTCTTGACAAGGCTTCTCACAAAATACCCCAAACAAGCCACCTTCATAGATAACTTTTCCTTTCTTTTAAAAAGGAAAGCTAAATAAGACTGGATGTCATATGGAATAGCAGCTCCTAGAAAAGGGCATTTTTTTTTTTTTTTTGAACCGAATGCCACATGCTGTATTTTGCCATTTTGCCGGCGCTTCCTGCTTGGAGCCTGTGTAACATAACAGTGGCGCCTCAGACACTGGAGCTGCTCCAGGCCACGCAAACTCCGCTCCGCATCTTCCAGGCAGCCCTGTCGCAAATAATTCATGTCCACTACGCCCCTATCACACTGAATACAACCACATTGTGCAGCTGGAAATGGGAAACCTGATTCAGATCACAGAAGAAGGTACAAAAACATTTAGTTCAACACAATGCTGCCCTTTTTTTGCGGGGTGGGGTGGGTGTGTACATATCTCAAAGCTACCAGAGGGTAAAGGATTCAAAACCCATCTTGGAAGAAAACGCAGAATTAAAATAGCATTCCATGTGTCCAAAAACAGCAACAACAACAAAAAACCACCCAGCCCTTCCAGAGAGGCGCCTCTTTGGGCTGCAGCGTTCCTAACCAAAATCAATGCAGTCCATGCACGCAATTTAAAAAGGAAGCACGATCTCCGCAGAAAATGGTGCATGTTGACAAAGCATGACTTGTCCCACATGGACAAGAATAAAAGGAAAACAAGTCTGATCACAACCCAGCCTCCTTTACTCTGCGGACCAGAGGGTGGAAAAGAAAAAAGCCAGAATACGGGCAGGGAGGCGCGGGCAGTAGAGGACGAGGCCCCGGGAAGATGCTTCTGCCCTACAGGATTTTGGTAAACAGGAGCCTGTAATGGCCACTGTTAGAGAGAAGGGAAAACAGACATGGAGGGAAACGTGTTTACAACTGCAGCGGCGGCAGGAGGGAGGGAGGGATTCCCCGACTCTGCGCTCAGCCCGCTCCGCTCCAGTGGGGCCCCAGGGCTGGGTAGTGCTTCAAAGCGCCCCCCCCCCCCCCCTTTACTGGGGGGGGGGGGCACCGCTTGTTTATGGGGAAGGTTACTCCTCCTCCGCTCTGGTGATCGCGTCCCTAATACTCCTGCTGCATCCTTGCGGGATGCCCGCTTGACTGACAGCTGCCCCAGCCAGTCGCTGCCCGGGCCCCGCAGAAAGGTGGACTTTCCCAATGAGTTGATTGGACGGCAGGGAGGGCGGGCCCTCGTGATTGGCGTGCTACTCGGAGTAGAAAGTAGTAAACAACCTTGGTCCACCGCGGCGGGGAGGGCGCAGGGATGCCAGCTCGCTCGCCCTCACCCGGAGCTGGGGGCAGCACCCAAGACAAAAGGAACCCGCAGCGGGGAGACAGACGACGAGGGGCCGCCCAGAAAAGCAAACGCGAGTGGGCGTCCTTTAGAGCCCCTGGGCGAGAACTGCTGACTTGCAGCTTCACATCATTTTTGTTCTGTGCAAAACCGTTAAGGTTTTGTTGCCACGATTCTTACTCCCCTTCTTCTTTGGGTTTAAAAACTCTCCGAACGGAGTGAGAGCCAATTTAGTTGACCCTCCTTCCTGCCAGCCTATCCCCACCCCCCCGTTAGATTTTAGTTCTGGCTTTTCAGAAGTTGATTTAAATACCTGGACTAAAAATTGTTTCCTTACACAATACACCGTCAGTGGCACAGAGGTGAATCAGATGCCCTGTTAGACCGATTCATCGCAAGTTTCTCGAGCTGGCTCACTCGAAGATGCCTGTGTTCCGCAGCATGTATAAAAAGAAACTTGAGACGGTGGCATTAAGCTCACTTGACAAGAAATAATTGGTTAACTTGCATTTTCCATAGAGGGTGTAGTTCACCCAGGATACCGCAATCGAAGGTAATTCCCCATCTGGTCTGACTTGAATCACAATCCACTCCTCATTCTGGCCTCACCATTCTCGGGACCACAGCGTGAAAATCTACAGCTTCCAGCATGGAGGCACTGCTGTCAAGTGAGGCAGCTCCCAGGACTGCCTCCAGGAGGTGCATCATCACCTCAGAGGTCGACACAAACAGGCTCCCTCAGATTCCAGAGCGGCCCCTGTCTGTGCCCATGGAGGCCAGGGAAGGCCAGAGAAGGGGACCAGGGAGCTGGACCCAGGACGGATCTCCACTTAACTGGTCTCCCCACCGACTCCACACTGATGATAAGCCATGCTGTCATCCATGGCCAGGGAGCCAGATGGTCAAAGTTTAAAGCATTAAAAAAAAAAAAAAATACAAAAGACTCCTTGCAGGATGGAGCTTAGGGCAAACTGGCCGGGGGGCGGGGGGGTCCTCTTCTTCACCCCGAAGCACACACTCTCCTCCAGGCTATGGTGTCTGTGTGCTCCAATCAAGCCTCACTCCAAGTAGTCCCCGGGGAAACCTCTTGCCCTTCAAGTAAAAAGCCTGCAGAATGGAATTAGTCCCCTTTGGACATTCTGGCCTGGCCCCGGACAACATGCGCACGGCCTCCTTCCTTCCAAGCACCCCTCCCTCCAGCCAGTCTGTTCCTGTCACAGGTTCCTGCACCAGCCACACACACACACACCCTTCACTCAGATTGTGCCCTCTGCTTTCTAGGCCTTACCCCTGCCTGCCCGGGAGAGGCCACTGTTCTCCATCGCTTCCCGTGTCCCTGCGGAACTGCTCTGAAGTCTGTAGCACTTATGTCAACACCACTGAACTTCCAGCACTGTATTCGGACTCTGGTTGCAGGCCGGTCCACCTCAGTAGACCCTGAACTTCCTGAGGTCAGGGGCTGTCTGTGTCGTATTTTGACTTGTGTATCTACTGGAGATACAGGCCCACCATAAACACACTCCAGAATTGCCAAACACGTGCATGTGGTCTTTATCCCCTCCCTGCCCACCCTCTCCCTGGCCAATTCTTCATGTTCTCCTGCTGGCTCCTTGCCAACATGTCCGCCCCCCGCACCCCAAGCCCCGGGATCAGAGACCCCGGCAGCTCTGCCCCTGCGCATCCCTCAGAGGCTCTTTCCACAGACACAGCTGTTCTTGCTCATGCCGCTTCCTTTGCCAGTTAGATCCGTTTCTGCCTTCTCTGCTCAGCAAATCCCCCTTCTGCCTTAAAAATCACTTCCTACCTTGGGCAGACCTTCCACAAGCTCCACCCCACTCCCTGTTCCCCTAGAGCATTTTGCAGAGTGAAGCCTCTGTGCATCCTCTCCTCCCTTGCCAGAACGTACTATAGGACCACAACTGGCAAGATTTGCTGGAAGAACCAGGGGCAGAAAAGCAGATTCACAAAGTGGTGCCCCTAGGCATCTGCAGAGCCAGTACACTCTGGTCTCCAGATGGACACATGCAGTGTTGCAGGCTCGTCTCCGCCACAGGGCCCCTCCCTGCTTTTTCTTCTTGAAGGTTCCTCTATGTCTAAGAGCGGCTGGCTGCTTCTCAACCTTCAGGTCACAGCTCAGATGTCGCCCCACCGTGCCCACCTGCTGACCACTATCACACAGATCTGTTTAATTTCTTCATGAGATTTAACTATCATCCTTCTTATCTGATTATCCACTTGTTGGCTTTGTAGCCTGTCTTCTCCCGTCCCTGGCATACCAGCTCCAGTTAGGACAGGAATTTTTCATCTGCTGTACTCACCACGTCTTCAGTATACCTACAGAAATGCCTGACCCATACCAGAAGTTCCAAATCAATTTTGAACACAATAAAGGTCAACTGAGAACAAATCACTCAGCAACATGTCCAGGTAAAGGGAAGACAAGCTTTTTGGGAGGGCTTCAGTAAATACCCTAAAGGCTGACACTCTGGTAAACATACAAGAGGAAGACAGGATGAAGTTCTGTGGCCTCACTTGACCCAAGGAGTTTCAGGTGCTCTGAGAATCCCAGGGTTCCCCCACCTGGGACTCATGGACCCTGTCTGTGCCCAGTGTAACACGTTATGTGCGCCATCCTCTATATACTCCCAAATGGATACAGATTAATGGTGAGAAAGGGTACACTATTACTGACAAACTTAGTACCTTCAATAATAAGAACTAGCCCTGCTTTAGCTCTTATCATCAACTAAAATTTTTTGGTATAATAACTACATGGCTCAAAAATGAAAAAAGAAGCATATCTACCAGACGGCACAGACTCGTCCTTCTTGGGATTCTTTGCCAAATACAAGTATTTTTATTTCTCCATTTTACACAGATGATATTTGTACACACTGTTCTGCTTGTTATTTTGTTCACTTACTGTATCATGGAGATTTCTAATTTAACGGCTAAATATTATTCCACTGGAAGGATAAACCCTAATTTAGTGGTTCTCAAACTTGTCTGTACATTGGAATCACTTGGGGAACCTATGAAATCTGTGTCCTACCTTCCGGAGACTGATTTAATTGGTCTGGGGTGTGACCTGAACTTTGAAATTAAAAAAAAAAAAAAAAATCCCCATATGATTCTAATGAGCATCAAAGTTTGGGAGTCCTTGCCCTCAGTTATCGGTTTCCTTAATGATGGATATTTGGGTTATTTCCCATCTTTTGCCTTATCGAACAATGGTGTAATGAATTATTTCATACAATTACCATTTTGTATGTGAGCAAGTATATCTGCTGGGTAAATGCCTTCCCTAAAGTTGCTGAGTCTGAGGGGGTGTGTGTGTGTGTGTGTATCTTGAGAGATACTGTCAAATTCCCCTCCACAGATGTGATACCATTTTGTAGCCCTCTCAGCAACTTGGGGCTATTTTCCCAGGGGTTTGCCATCAGAATGTGTTATCAAACATTTCACTGGGCTTCTTCCTCCCCCAGTATGAGAGGTAAAAAATGGTATCTCAGTGTAATTTTAATTTCCATTTCTTTTACAAGTGAGATTAAACATTTTTTCGCATGTTTAATAGGTATGTGTATTTTCTTCTCTGTGAATTATCTGTTCAATGCTTCACCCCCAAATCCTTTGGAATTGTGAGTCTTTCCCTTATCAATTTCTAGGAGCTATGGTGTGTGTATGTGTGTGTGTTTTAAGTAGGAAGATTTGCTCTTTGTCAGTGACAGAAGTTGCATATATCTTTCCTAGTTTGACATTTATCTTTCTTTATAATCTTTGGCTATGCAGAAGTTTTTTGTTTTTTAAATAGTATATTCAATTCTTATGAATATGCTCTTTTCTGGATTCTGGGTTATGTGCTGCAACCAAAAAGGCCTTCCCCACCCCAGGGTTATAAAGGAATTCCCCCATATGTTCTTTTAGGACTTTTATAGTTTTGTCGTTTACATTTTTACCTTGAATCCATTTGGAGTTTAAGCTGGTGTATGGTATGATGGATGGACCCAACTTGATTTCTTTTCCAAATGGTTACACATGCCCCAATGCCAGTAAGTGAAGCATTCATCTTTATCCCACTGATTTCAGAGGCTACCTTTATCAAATACTAAATTTCCATACATACTTGTGTCTGTATTTGGACTCTATACTCTGTTCCACTGCGTGTCTCTTCATGAACCAGTACACCTCACTATTTTAATTAAGACTCTATGGACTATTTTAATATATGGTAAGGCTAGGGCTCCACGTTGTTCTTCTACAGTTTTCCTGCCTATCTTTTTTTTTTTTTCATGATAACTTTAGAATTGGTCTAACTGGGAAAAAAAGAAAACCCTGACGGTACTGGGATCACATTAAATTTATAAATTAACTTATGAAGAACCGACATCTTGATAATGTTCACTATTTCTGTTTAAAAATGTGGTATGTCTTTCCATTTACTCAGGTTGTCTTTAAAAAATAGCGGTACATTTTCTTGTTAATTCTTAGGTATTTTCTCTTTTTGTTTTCAATGAAAATAGAGTCTTCTCTTCTATAATATCTTCTAACAAGTTACTTGCATATTATAGGGTTGTATTATGGCCAAACTCTTTGTTTCTAGCAGAGGACATTCTATTCTGTGTCTTTAGAAAAATACAATGGGATGGGAAAAAAATCAAAGATTGAATTTCTTAACAATAAATAGAGGATAGGTTCCTAATCAACCATCGTAGTAACCCATTTTGAGTTGGCATTGACAACAACAAGCAAGTCAACTGGCATGGGGCATATTGCTTGAGTGGTTGATGCAGGACTCTGGCAAAGAGAAGATGAATGCCATCTTGTTGTAGTTGATATAGTTTGGGGCCCTATCCTTAAGCTTTGGATCCCGCAGATTCAGGGGGGTTAGGGAAAATAAGCAGAAAAAAAAATTAAGGACTGACCTCAAAATCATGAATACCTGATTTCATGCCTTCCTGAAAGCCTGAAGATATCTTGGCTAAACTGTAATACAGTAGCAGTGCATATATTGAAACCAAAATCCAAGGAGATTGGCACTTGAGTGGGAGCAGGTAAATCGTGGGGTAAGGGGCTCTACCTCCCATAAGGTGATTACTACAAGGCTGTTGGTATTTTACAAGTCAAGAAACAGTTTCCTTTCCCATAGCCATATGTTTTATAAAGAGATGTCCCTTTAAAAATAACCAAAACATGTATTTTTCACATCTAGAAGTCCCACCTGGAAACATCAGGTCTGCGTGGGCACAGAGGCGCATGACTTGGCTCCCTCCTCAGACACGACTTACTGTCCAGCTGCGCAGGGTCACTATATCCATCCAACAAGGGACTCCTCAAGGGGCCCTCTTTGTTCTGAGCTCCTTGAGGGCCAGCAGACCTTCTGTCAGATCAGAATCCTGGTTAGATGCCCCCTCACCTCCGGCACACATCCACCATCTCCTCTTCCTCTCTTCCTTCTGCAAGCGTTGCTCTTTAGTAAATCCTTTGCATTCCTAACTTCACCTCCAAGTCTGCAGGAAAATGCAACCTGCAATGGTGGTGCTTAGAAAATGGCACAGGGGGCCAGGTGGGGGAGGAGGGAATAAAAATCCCCACATGATGTAAGACCAGACAATTCTAGGCCCAGAAATAGAAAGGTCTCACATCACATATCTCAAATAAATGCACCTCAAAGGTTAGCATCATCAAATTTTAGAAATCCTCCAACCTTCTTTGGCTATATGTGAGCATTTACTGCATGCTGGGCAGTTACAGAGTTTGTCTGGCTTAATTTCTCCTCACGTCCATCTTGGGCAACAGGTACGATCATTTCCATTTTACAGACAAGGAGCAAGTGATGCAAATCAGTGGTAGAACGCAGATTCAAATGCGAGCAGGTCTGTTTGGTCCCAATGCTTGTCTTTCCCTGACAGTAGTACACTGTCCAACACTCTTAGTGTATCAGCCCAGCGTCATGGAGTTGATGTAGTTTGGGGCCCTATCCTTAGACACCTCCCTGTAGACAATGGGCTGTTGTGTCTTTGTCTTATGAGCAGGTATAATAATTGGTAGTCTATGGCCATATCCCTGGTCAAGGCTGTCCTTCGTTTATGCCAAGCCAAAGCCAGAGCAGTCACACATTTAGTTAAACGTCTCCTGAGAAAGTGTTGGTGTCATTTCCCTGGATTGCACTGATAGATTACACTGTTAAAATTAATCTTGGGTGGGGGGCCATGGCGGTTCTCCAGTGGCTTCAGACACGGTTTTAGGGCAGCATTAAGGGGAGTAGCGCCACTCTTGCTAGAGTGGGTCTCTGAGCCCAGCAGTCAAGACCACCTGTAAAAACCCTGGCTGTGTGACCCAGAGACTAGACAGCACCCCTGGTGTCACACCCTGTGGTAGCACTAAAGAAACCGACCTACAGGCCAGCCCAAAGTCAGCCAACTTGTTAGTGCCACTTCTGGGAACAGATCCTAACTTTTCCTGTCCTTGAGTTCTTCCTACTGTGGTTTGTTATAAGCACAAAGGTAAAGATTATGCTTAACTACATTACCCTTCAATTCTCTCTGGCCTCATTTATTATTTAGCAAATCTGCCCTGTTGTGCCTCCACACCGGCCACTGCCCAGGGAAGCATGAACACATCAGTGATGCCTTGATAACTTTATCAGCTAGCAGAAGCACCAAGGAATTAGCGGAGGATGTTAAAGCTGCTGAACAACACAAATTACAAATGGATCGTCAGCACATGGACTCGGGCTGCTTTTTATGCATGGCTTAGGGGACTGGTATAATTTAAAATTTTTATAAGCCATTTGAAAGAGCACACTTTGATATTAATGGCAATGAGATGGTGGGGGGAAGTATATATAACCAAAGAAAGTTTCTTTGGTTGATATCAGAGAAGGTACAGAAAAATCAGCAATACGTTTTTTAGAAAAAAACAAAGATTAAAAGGAAACAGCTACCGATGACAGTCACATGAAAATAGAGGAAAAATACGAAAGAAAGAAGAAAGAAAGAAAGAAAGAAAGAAAGAAAGAAAGAAAGAAAGAAAGAAAGAAAGAAAGAAAGAAAGAAAGAAAGAAAAAACAGGCAAGGCAACCCAAGAATGTTGTGAAATTGTGAGCCTTAATCAAGCTTGTACCTCTAAACTTTTATTTTGTAAAGCTGCCAACTCAATTTTATAGTACAGAAATTTCATCAGTTAGGGGACATCTAATATTCACTGTATCTACTAGGAGAGAAAAAAAATATCTTAGGAGAGCTTTTAAAAATACTACTTTGGAACACTTATGGGCAAACAAGAGTTGGAGCATTAATCACTGTAATTTCCCCACCAAGATCACTAGGTGAGGTGTTCAAAAACTGATGGAGGTAAGTGATGATTCAGCTGCAGTAGAACAGTGAGTTGCCTGTCAATTGCAAATACAGTTCTGCACAGGCTCATCTCAACTGGCAGGAAAGGCTGCACATGAGAAAGACAGAGAAAGGGGGGGGTAGAGAGAGAGAATATATAGGGATGGGGGGGTTGGACAGACAGACTGACTCAAGTTCCAAATTGCACATACACACAAAGCTCCTCAACGGTTATCACGCCAGCCCTGATCCTGAATTCGGGTGAATGAAAAATAAAGTCCTAGGCACAATTCACAGGGAAAGTCAGAATGTGTATTCTGTTCATAACACACATTGAGAAAGTATTAGAAGTGTATGTATTATGCTTCTCCCTACTCTCAGAGACCCTTCTGTATATAAGATACCAGGAGCCTTTGCAAAGTGTTGGGCACTGTCCAGATCCTTCCCAGGTTAACTAGGCAAAAATATTCATGGTAACTTCACCTTAAATGAGGTGATGGATATGTTAATGAGCTTAATTGTGCATCATTCCTCAGTGTACACGCATATCAAAACATCAACTTGTACCCCCTGGAAAGGTGGTCAATTATTTTCATTTGTCAATTATACCTCAATAAAGCTAGTGGGGGGGAATCCAGCCCTCCCATGAAATCCTTTGATGAATCAGCATGTGGTGTGTGGAGAGGGTCAGGAGGGGGCCTGATGATGCCTTCAAGTTTCTCAGCTTATCTCAAAGGGCTGGCTGTAGAATTAATATTTTAAACAATGCAAATGTAATTATAGCTGGAGTACATTCTCTATAGAAGGAAGAAAAGATTGGCATTTAGAAGCTTCATTAAACTTTTGGCCTTTTCAAGGCTAAATGAATCTTAGGGAAGAAATAAAAAGTTCCCATTGATTGATTTAAAAACAGATTTCTTGCAAATAACAGATCTAGATCTATGAAAAAGGGAGCATTAATAGTAATTTCAATAATCTCTCACTTTCTCTAGATATTTGAAAAAGAGTGTATATCTCTTTCTCTATAGAATATATTATATATATATTGCTCAGCAAAACAATTTTTTTATTTTTTTAAGATTTTATTTATTTATTTGACAAGAGAGAGACACAGCGAGAGAGGGAACACAAGCAGGGGGAGTGGGAGAGGGAGAAGCAGGCTTCCCGCAGAGCAGGAAGCCTGATGTGGGGCTCGATCCCAGGACCCTGGGATCATGACCTGAGCCGAAGGCAGATGCTTAACGACTGAGACACCCAGGCGCCCCAAATTTTTTATTTTCTCAAAGCAAGGAAATGTTTGTGACTAGATGAAGCAACTTATTTACAGACAGACATGCCTGCTGAAGGATTTGGGGGAAAAATGTGTTCATCTACAGTGACTTGCCCCCCACCCCAATTACTTTTTTTGAGGGGGCAGCAGAAGAGTTATAAGAGCACCTTTGGAGAACATTAAAATGTTCAGCACTTAGAATATCCCTTTTCTTCTGCCCCTTATCCCAACATAAAAATTGGGATGATTTGTTAAAAAGATGTAACTAAATTATCATATTCTCTTCATCTTCCAAATTTATTTAGACTTGCTATCCTGCTCTATCTCTGGAATTTCCTTTGCTTTTTCTTTTGTCAGTAAACTAAATTACTTCTCCTCCCACATGCATAAAAGCATTAATTTATAAAACACATAGCCATATGTCATATCTCATGTAATTCTATTTTACATTTCACCGCCACCCAGACTTATCTAACATGAACAAATAGATATTATTTACTGTAGTCAGAATGAGAATTATCTAATGCCACTTACATAGCCATAAATTGATTTTTGATTAATGTTTAAGCAAAAAGCAAACAAGCCCATCTGCTCTGAAAACAAACAAACAAAAGGAAGCAGCAGAGAACACAGTTTACAGGAATTTCTTCGATATTAGTATGTTTCAGCTGCTGGTGAGAATCTTTTTTCTCCCCCATTGCTATTATGAAAACGTACTGCTGACAAGAATATAATTCTATATCTAGATGTAGTTTCTCCTCTAGCAACTGTTCATTTAATAGACTATTACTTATGGTAAAATAAAAACCAATCCCACTCTGCAGAAAAGCCCAGAAGACTTGTAACCAGCAGTGAATTTCTTCTGGACCACTCAGTGGTAGCAAAGGAAATCTAACATGGATACATTTGTCTTCTGTAGGGGCTGCTCTCTATGGTCAAGTTAAGAATGAAGACGAGCAAGGTGTCCTGTCTACACAGGGAAAGTGAGTGCCAGAGGAGGAAGACTTAAAAATATTTTAAACTGTTGACTGGGTGCACGAAATTTCCTTTTCAACACAACCCAGAATTGGCAAGCCTCTAAAACCAAAGAGAAATAAAGAAAAACAAGAAAAAAGGCTCCGTCCTATTTATTTCTGTAATCTCCGGGGCACGCTCAGGATCTGGCACCCTAGTATAGGCTGATGGACAGTTCTACTCCACTTAGAATTTACCCTTCTTCTATTACAGAGATAAGAGAGCATCCTGCCACATCGGGTGGGAGTTTCACAAATACCAATGAAATGCCCATATTCTGACTTTCAGGGGGGAAAAAAAGATGTGCGAAAAAGACTAACTCTAGTGATTAAATTTCGAACACAAACAAACAGCAGGTACGTGTCTGGAAATGTGGCTCAGCTGGTTAAAGGATGAGGGATTGGTTAGAAGCTTTTTCAGCAACCAAAATGACACAAGAACACATATGCGGGGAGGAAACGGGAGACACACCTTCCTGCTGCAAGAAGGAGAAATTCAACTTGCAACTTTCCCAATTGAATCCTAAATCTGATAACGAAAAGATAACTTTGAATCCTACTCACCATGCTCTATACCATACTGCTTTTTGTCAGTAGCATAAAGACAAAAGAGCACAACTGAGTTTCTGTAGGTTTTCTACAAATGTTTACTCCCAGATTAAGACAGATACCATTAAGGTGAATAAGTTATTTTATGACTGTATTTCAGCTTTGGAAATCTTGGGCTCCCCATTGAATGCTTGCATAAATCCTATCACACCTCCATAAAAATGACTCTGTTACAGGGTTTTGTTCTAAGAGTTCATTTCAAAATTGGTCTTTAAAGCATTACACACACACACACACACACACACTGGCCTACGGAACAAGGATCTGGTCTTTCTTTGCCAAAAGACAGTGTTTCTTGAGGCCTGTTTTTGCCTTCGACGGACAGTTCTCATTTTGGCTTCAGAAAAATAAGTACAGGACTGCCCTAAACTGGAGAGAGAAAAACCTCAAACAAAGATTGTTAACATATCAATTACATCAACCTTTTTAAATTACAACTCTGCATTTCATTATTCTTCAGGCAAAATGAGTACCTTAAGTTTAGAGCACCAGGTAAACAAAACCTTTCACTGTCCCCATTTCCAGTTTGTTTTTATAAACACTACCCCTGTCCCCCAAACCAAACTACAGCAGCATAATGGTCCCATTGTTGAGCACAGCCTTGACCTCTACAGGACAATAGATTGTTTTTTCTCTAAGCCCACTCTGAGAGAAATTAGTTTTAAGAAGGAAGCCTCTTCCTTATTAAAGGATGTAAAAGAGTAAAAACAAATTTTTGAAAAAATGAATGTATATAGCATAGATTTCTAAGCTTAGATTGTTCAAAAATGGTGGGTACTCGGCTTGCCAGGAAAGCATGTCACCTGCTTCTGTTTCTCTCTAGGGATAGAGATTAAGGGGTCTGTTCCGGAATTTTCCAAGGAGGCCATTTTGGGTATCATAACAGGGAACTTTCTAGTCAGGAAAAAAGCAAAACAAAAACAAAACCAAACACACAGAAAATTGCTTCTAAAGGAGTCACGGGAAGGAGTTCATCTAGAAAGAAGATGCCTGGAGTCACCCCTTTCTAGGAAGACAGAAAGGACAACCGTTCTACTCAGGAAGCCAACAGAACAGAAACAAATAAGCTAGGAACTCAGTGTAGAAGCCCCTTTCCCAGAACCGTTGGAAGAGTGGATGAACTTCTTTGTAACTGCACAAGCCCAGCAGGGGAGGGGCCCCGGTGTGTCCAGGAAGAGAAGTACCCAGCACCCCAGCCCTGCCGCAGATAACCAGAATGAACCAGGCAGCTTGTTTCTCAAATGCACTTCTCCAAGACTTTCACACGTTTGTCTGTGTCTCTATTTCAAAGGCTCTCAATGTGCAGAGGACTAGCTAAACACAGGCAGAACGACCAGTCAAGAGACCTATCAACCCGAACTCCTCCCAGATGGTGATGCGGGTAAACACAAGACAAGACTAGAGAAATGGCTTTCTTGGTGGCCTGTAGAAACGCACGTGGTAACTTCATTGTGACGTTAAGACTGATTTTCCACACACATACACACACACAGGCCCCTTCAGTATATCTTCTCCTTCTACCTTTTTTTTTTCTCTAAAGGTTATGAGTTACTCACTTTTTTCATTGGTTTAGATAATACCAGAAGAAATAGGACACTATAGAAAGCTTATTTTGCTACCACAGAAAGTAACATTTTAAGGCAGTCGGGCTTCCTAACAGCACACACTGTGTCTTTCATCAATGGTGGCTCTCACAGTGTGCTTTGGGCTCACTGGCACTCCCTTCTGGAATGGCCCCCGCTCAGGGGGCAGCGAGGGATTCCTGACAGCCTGCCTGCCCCAACTGCCCTAGCAGAAATGTCCAAGAAGGACAGAAAAGAATGCAGCATGCAATTAAAACTGCAAGGGGTGTGATTTACTCGGGCAAAGTTAATCACAAGCACCATGCTGAAGTTTGGTGGAACAGCTGAGTTTTCAGGAGGGACTTGACAAAAGGCTTACCTGCAAGACAAATAATAGTAAAAAGTCCAGATTATGCCTTTTAAAAAGTATTACGGATAAAATGACAGCAGGCCAATGATTTTCCATCCAAAATGAAATGAGCCAGGGACCATTTGAGCAAAGATATCTACTCACTTGATGATGTGACAAATACCCCAGCCAAGGAGGGGTTGGGAGAATGGCCAGAGAGGTGAGCACCACTCTGCGGGGTGGAGGATGGCTCTGCAGAAGCAGGGGTTTGTGGAGATACTCTTCTGGATGCCTCTCCTGGCCCCCCAGCGGCACCACAGGGCTGGCCGAGAGACAGCTCTTTATTTAGTGAATGGATGAGGCTGGGGGTCCCTCCGAGCTGTCACTAATGGGGGCAAAGTAGACTCAGGGGGGCTGTTGTAGCTCACCTACCACCACCATCCCCACAAGCCAGGGTACTGCTCTCAATCTAGAAAGAAGGGGGGAAACACAATCTCATGACAAAGAAGAGCTGTTTGTCTCGCCGAATGTTTCTCCTTCCTCTACACAAAGCTAGTGGACTCTCTGAAGTCTGAGTAACGTCTGACCCTAACATCTTCATGTCTGAGGCATCTCAGAGCTGGGATACCACTTCCAGCCATCTTAACCATCCAGCCAGATTCAGTGTGGGGGTGGGGGTGGGGATTGGGCAGGGGAGGACTTCTAATAAGAGGCCGTGGAGAATAGGATCTAAGAGTATGTACTCTGGAGCCAGACTGCTTGGGTTCAAATCCCAGGTCTGCTACTTAGTGGCTGTGCTTCCTTGGTCAAGTTACCTACCCTCTCTGTGCCTCTGTTTTCTCACCTCTAAAGTGGGGATAGTAAGTGTAGCTATGTGAAGACCGAGTGGGCATGTGTAAAGTGCTTAGAATAGTACCTGGCATACAGTATGTGCTGAGTAAGTGTGAGCTATTGTTGCTACTGAAGTGTAAGCTTGCCGGCAGCAGGAATGAGAATGTTGGATGGCCAGCAAGCTATAGCTTGGCTGGCAGTGCTACCTGTGAAGGCCAGTGGCCTTTTCACCCCTGAATCATCTTCTAGTCTTCCTGCTCTTGGTGGCCTTGCCAGGGGGTTGGGGTTGAGTGGGGATCAAGACACCTGAAACTCGCCCAGCAAAAGCAGGAACCTCATGTCTCCAACAGACACTCTGGACCAAATTCTCGTATTTTTCCAAAATCAGCTGAGTGGTCACAAGAGGAAAGCGGAGGGGCAGGAGAACAGAGCCTCGGGCAATGACGAGGGAGCCTGAGCTCCTCCCCCAGGACTGCAGCTAGCTGCCATCTAGCCAGAAGCTTATTCGAATTGTCCTAAGTCCCATTCTAAAGGGATGCTCTGTAGGCATCTGAGGCCTACAAATAAACAGAGCTGAGTGAGGCAAGGGTAACACCATGATCAGATCAGCATGGTCCACTGCCCTTTGGCCTCAGAGTGCCGAAAAGGTCTTGATGGGCAAGAGCATGAGAAGACCACAAAAGCACAGGCTTCAAATAGCCAGTTGGGCGCCTTGCCCAGCTACACACAGGCTGCCATCTACCTTCTAAATAGAAAGTTTGGAATTCAAGAAAGCAAACTTAGGCATCCTTACCATTCCCATCCCCTAAATATGCATATTCCAATAAGTCCTAGAATAGATTTAGTTCTTAACACTCCATTTTCAACTGCAAAACCTGGAGTGAGAGGCAGAGAATTTTCAGGGTCATGTGCAAGTTTGCATTGCTTTACAGGCAAGATGAAGAGGGCATCTTAACGTCCATCTCTCTAAGTATAGTTTGGCCACCATCCCTGTTGAGGACTCTATTTCGATCCCACAATTTTAGTAGCTGTGCATCAATAATACAACATTGGTAGAATTGATGTCAACCTATCTCTCTGATCTCCTTGCAGGACACCCAGTTTTTGATAACCTCTGGTAAGCATGACCAAAGAGCCTGGTTAACTGAAATCTACAGATAATCTTAGAAATTCTTTTTAGCCAATAATGTCAATTTCTTCTCTTTTTCTAATCTTTTTTTTTTTAAAGATTTTATTTATTTATTTGAGAGAGAGAGAGAGATAGAGAGCACGAGAGGGAAGAGGGTCAGAGGGAGAAGCAGACCCCCCTGCTGAGCAGGGAGCCCGATGTGGGACTCGATCCTGGGACTCCGGGATCATGACCTGAGCCAAAGGCAGTCGCTTAACCAACTGAGCCACCCAGGCGCCCGTCTCTTTTTCTAATCTTTACCATAGACTTCTGATACAACTCCAGAGATACATTTCATTCCATTCACTGATCTTACAACCCTTGGTGAAGATGCTAACATGAACCGAGATGGTCAAATGTGGACAGATGGGAAAGAATGAGGTCTGGATGATATCCTAAGTTGGTACTGATAGAAAATGAAAAGGCTGAAATCAGAAAATCTAAATTCTTGGGGCACCTACCTCGTGGCATGGTCAGTTAAGCATCTCACTCTTGGTTTCAGCTCAGGTTGTGATCTCAGGGTAATGAGATTGAGCTCCACATTGGGTCACACGCTCAGCACGGAGTCTACTTGGGATTCCCTTTCCCTCTGCCCCTCCTCCCCACTCTCTCCCTCTCTCTCTCAAATACATAAATAAATCTTTTAAAAAAACATAAATCCTTTCTAATAAAGGTGGACCCAAAACTTGTTCTATAATATCCTATTAAATAAAGGCTGTTTGTAAAGAAATAGTTTTTAAATCTTTTTATAAATTTTATTTTATTTTTTATTTTATTTATTTGACCGAGAGAGACACAGCGAGAGAGGGAACACAAGCAGGGGGAGTGGCAGAGGGAGAAGCAGGCCTCCCGTGGAGCAGGGAGCCGACCTGAGCCAAAGGCAGATGCTCAATGACTGAGCCACCCAGGCGCCCCGTAAAGAAATAGTTTTTAAAAATCAATATCAGAAAGACTCTCAAGCCCTGAAAACTATTTTGTAAATGGTCTAATAGGTTTGACAATCCAGTGGCTCCAAATCAGAACTGTGGTCAAGGCAGTTTGTAGAGTCTCGATGTCAGGTGAAAAAAGCATTCTTTGCATCCATTTCATTGCTACATTTTCAACATTTAAAAGATAGCTCCATCCATTCTGTGTAAATCACCTTCAGCCACCCAGAAAGTTATTGGGAGGAAAAATATGGTTAAAGAGTCTATTTGGGGGAGAAGAGCAGCTCTTTCTTACAGAAAAATTCCAATGAATAAATAGAAGGAAACAGAAAATTGCCATGAGAATATCATAGCAATAACTGTTATGGGTAAGCAACACCAATGGATGCCAAAATTAGTGAGTGATGAGAAACAGGACATTTGCATAGTCTCCAAGTATCACCCCCCACATTCTCAAAGGGGAAAGTAGTAACTACAGTGGAGAAACTTGGCAGACACCACCTTAACCAAGTGATCAAGGTTACCATCACTAGTAGGAAACATATTAACATCACCCTGATATGATGCATTGAGGAGGACACAACATCACTCCTGTGTATTCTTCCCCCAAACACAGACTTTGAATCTAACTCGGAGAAAATATCAGAGAAGCTCAAGTTGAAGAGCATTTTATAAAATAACTGATCAAAAATCTTCAAGAGCGTCAAGGTCATGAAAAACAAGAAAAGACAGAGAAACTGTCACAACTGGAAGAGACCACGCAGATATAGTAAATAAGTGTAATGAAGGATTCTGGGGCTGGAAAAGGACATTTGTACCCAAACTGGTGAAATCTGAATACACTCTGTAGTTAATAATATTGTGCCAATGTTAATTTCTTGGCTTTGACAATTGGATTATGGTTATGTATGGTGTTAACATTAGGGATAACTGGGTGATGTTTCAGGTACGCTCTGTGCTGTTGTGCAAATTTTGCGTAAGTCTAAAATTAATAAAAAGTTAAGGAGAAAAAAAAATAAAGGAAAGAGGAGCTGTTCAGTTTACCCCTGGTGAGTGGGGTCATCCTCTGGTTTTGGTTCTAGCTCTCCAGATTTTCCTCACTTGATGGATTTTGTAATCTTTGGTAGCACTAACATTACACAGTTGAAATTCAAATTGAGTAGACTGAAGGAAGAACATGAATAAAGAAGTCACACTGACATTGAAGAAAGAGGAATAACTGAGAAATTTAAAAATTTTAAGTACTTTACACCACCCTCACAATTCACATAACCCCCAGTCCCAGGCCTCACCCTTTCTATGGGCAAATCTCCCTCAACAACAGTGTAGTAATCTGGCGAGAGTCCAAAACAAACACTCCTGATTCAGAACTTGGTTTTGTAGGAAATACAGTTCTGACAAACTTTTAGTATATTACTGAAAGATGCAGAGGCTCCATTACACAGAAAGAACTGGGAGCCAGTGTTCTTCCCAGACTTCACCTGCATGGAAGGCTGCTGGGATGGCTCTCATTTTCCACTACTTCTTGACTTCCTTACAGACTAAGTCAACATCACTTGTTACCAGGAACTCAAACTTTGCCCCACTCTTTGACCTAGTGTGCCTAAAATTTAACTAAAATTAAACTTACGTAAACTGAAACCTTTGCATGATCAAAAACAGCTTTAAACAACTATGGAAAAACCTACCCTTGTGGAGAGAAACAATTACTCCTGGAGGAAATCTCCACTTTAAAGCCATGGTTAAAATCACTCTGCATTGCAACTGTCTTGGAAGGGATAAAATGAAAAAGGATGATGGAAGACAACTGCTTCAACTTTGCTGGTAAGAGTTAATGGCAGGTGGTCCTACCTGTATAGTTGTATCCTCTCAGTGGAACCTTCAAATCGTGTGTGTGTGTGTGTATGTGTGTGTGTGTGTGTATTCCTTTTTCTCTTGCCCTGGCCACCTAAAAAGCCTAAGTTACTTCTGACATAGCATCACATTACTTTTCCTTCAATATAAGCCCCTAAGAGCTCAGCATGCATGCTTTCTCTCTCTCTTTTTTTTTTAATATTTTACTTATTTATTTGAGAGGGAGAGAACACGAGCAGAGGGAGAGGGACAAGCAGACTCCATGCTTAGCATGGAGCCCAATGCAGGGCTTGATTTCATGAACCTGAGATCATGACTTAAGCCAAAGTCAGGAGTCAGATGTTTAACTGACTGAGCCACTGAGGTGCCCCAACAGTCTCTCTCTTAAGAACACAGGCAACCACTGATGTGGGCCCCACTGATCCCCTCAAAGTCCCTGCCAAAACTGTTGATAACAGTGACAACAGTCTAAGTGCAAGTAATAGTATGCATCCTAGAGATAGAGGTTTGATTTATATCAATAGGTTTATGTTTGCTACTTTATGATGATGCCCTGAATGTCCTTCCCAATCAAAACCCTTCCAAGTCCGAGAGTGCCCTGGATCTAATGCTTGAGCCAATGGAACCATCCAGGACGGCTTTCCCTGGTTCACCTAGTGAAACTCTGCCTTTCAGAGCTGTTACAAGGATCTACAAAGGTAAGGATGCTTAGAGATACCCACATATCAGTAACTACTACTTTCAGGTATGTCTGGTAGCCCCCAGTTCCAATTCAGTCTTTTCAGCTCCATTTGTCCCAACTGGACTGGAGCCTTATTGACTCAGGTATCAATTCTGGTGGAACTAAATGGTGAGTAAGACAGAATGAGGCAGAAATAAGTGTGAAGCCAAGAGTTTTCATGGGAATCTGATCCTTTAGTGACATAACTCACACAATTAAAGCACAGATTATACTGTTGAAGCTGGAGTGTTTAATGCCTTCCACTTTCTTAATATTTCCTCTCTAAACAGATGACAACTACCATGGCTAGAGGAAGTGACTCCTGCTGATGTTTCTGCCATAAACATATTATGTTTCTATCATAAATGTAAACCCTACTGTGTGCCAGGCACCACAGTAATGCCAGGGATACCAAGATAAGTCAGAATTAAACTTCAAAGTTTTAAAAACCATTTAAAAAGCCACAGTCTAGCCAAAGATCAAGCTGTAAACATATAACTACAACATAAATTGTTACACGCTACAGAGATAAAATGAATGATCTCCGGGGGGTGGTAGAGAAGGATTGTAAGGTTAAAGAAGGGTTTTAATTAGGAGGTGGCATTTAGCAAGGCTATGTTCATAAACCCAGCAGAGTAGACATCTGGCCACAATAAATCAAACCCCTGTACTCAGGGTCCACATGATTACTCAACAAGGATAATTCATGCAATTATTAGAGTTATCATGATCCAACAGATAAGTTCACTTGAGGACCCCAACTATGTAAGCATGAATGTTTTTTTGGCTGCCTCTAGCTAGCACGTTTATGAAAAACAGGTTAAGTTACTGGCTCCAAATTACTTTTTAATGAAAAAAGCAAACAAACAAAACAAAAAAAAAGCTGAAGCTTTTAAGATTTTCTTTTTTAAAAACTGGAAAATAATCTCCCTGTCAAGAGCATGCATGATTAATGATTTATGTGATATAAGCTTGCATATCTGTGTTCCTATTACATGCATTTCCTAACAGAGTATAATTGCCCTAAAGAGTCTTCTGGAACTGATATGCCCCCTCCCCACTCCCACCTCCTTTACAAAAAAACCAAAAGAAACAAAAAAAAAAAAACAAAGAAAAACTCCTTGTGTAATTTCTGGAAAATTTTAGACTACAACTATCAGTGGCCCATTTAAAAATGGTAACTATTGTCAAGTCATTCACATGAAACTCTGAAGGTATTATCATCAAGAGAATAACTCATTTCCACAAAATGGCTGATGCAAATATTGTACTTCAGCTGAATACTTAGAACAAACACTAGAAAGCTGTCTTCCTGTGAACCCATTCTGAGGCCAGACCAAATCAGGTTGACCAGGTCAAAAACTAGGACTGAATCAACCAGTCAAGTCAACATAACACTCAGAACTGTTGTTTTCATTATTTTATGGGACTCTTCAAGATACTACAGGCAAAGATCTAGAACAGGGAGCATGGTACAATCAGATACTCCATAAATGGCGGTTCTTAAATTTTCCAGATGGGGAGCAGAGAGGTTAATTGTTAAAAACTCTTTGTTTGACAGATGAAAAAAGTGATGTTGATGGAGATTAAATGAGTTAAGATAAACCTAGATCTGTTGTTTTTCTGGGATGGTCCACCACATCCTGTTATTCTACAGAGTTTCGGGAGAGAGTACCAGTGGACACCTCAACCCAAAGCGACTTCTCTTTGACAGTTCTGAATCTGAGAGAGGGTCTATAAGTGGTTCCTGCCATCTCCTATCAGTAATGGCTAGCATCAGACTCAACCCAAACCTACAGCACTGGTTCAACATTCAGGTCCCTAGTCAAGGCCACAAATGAATGAAGTCATTACTGTAGATGCAGGCCGTTTAGGATCTGAAGTAATTAAACTGATAATAGTACTATTTGCAATAAGAAATTGGTTTCACAAATCTGTGAATAACAGGGACCAGGTGAATGTGCCTAAAAATTTTATAAACCATGGCTTACGTTTTATTTATGTCATATATATATATATATATAGTAGACACAGCAAGCAATATATATATATATATACACACACACACACACACACACACACATATACTTTGTAGACACTGCAAGTAAACAGAGTTTAGGAAGCCAATTTCCATTTAGCATAAGGTAATTAACTGTGTCTTAAAAAAGAGAAGAGAAAGGTGCCTAAAGCTTCATGAGGCATCCCACCTAACTTGAGTTTGCTTTTCTAAAGAAAACTGTGCAGCCAAGAAAGGCAACCAAGATTTACATAGTTAATTCACATTCACAGAGACATGTCAGCATATATCTGTAAAAGGATTATGCTTAATCTTTCAGGTTCTTTGAGTAGGAATAAAATGCCTAGACTGTGGCTTAAGGAAATCTAACTTGTGAGGAGGTTAAACGTCTCAGAGATAACCCAATAATGTAAAGTTTTACAAACTTTCCTTCCTGTCTTCTCTCCCTCATTCAGGCATTCATTTAAATATGTAATGAGCTTCTAGAATGAGCCTGGGCCTGTGCCATGTGCCATGTCTGATTGCTGACCCACAAATGTGCTTTAACACATCTGACCACACTCTAGTATTTTAAGACATAATCCCTGCCCTCTAGGAGTTTACAATTTCCTTGAGCACACAGAAGCTGCGCATAATGATATAATTAAATAGAAGTAGAGTAGAGAAAGCAAAAGAAATGTGAGTTCTGGGAGTTGGAAGAGGAATCCCGGAGGGCGGGGGGAATCAAGGACCCAGAAACATGGAAAAGAGGGTGAAGACTATTTCTGGCATATAAAAGACAGTGAGATGTCAAGATAGGAATGTGGATGGCATACGTCAGCACAAGCAGGTAAAGATTCCATGCAAGACAGATAGCAGGGTGTGGGATTCTAGAACTGGTAACAGTGAGCTACATTCATGCCTGAGCAGGGTCCATGCAAAGGAGTATTAAGCTGGCGGGTGAGAAGTCAAGACGGATTTAGGTGGGGAGAAAATAGATGCAAGAAATTCATGTGGGATACTAGAAATCCTGGGAGGGGATGAGGGTGGGACAAATGGAAAAGGGAGCTTAGAAAGAACTGGTAGAGGCTGATCACTGATGGCAGAGTTCAAGGTTTTGAGCTTGGGCCAATACATCAATGGTAGAGTCCAGGGCACAAGTTGGCTTTGAAAAACCAGTGCATTAGGTGTTTCACAGGATGAGTTTGAAATAATGGGAGGCTTTCCCAATGCATGAGTCTGGTGAACCATGGAGACACGGGGAGAAAAAAAAGAGAAGGAAAGCAAGTCCAAGAACCCATCTGTGTGGCCATGATACAGCCATGAAGGTGATGAGCTCCTGTCATATGCAAGAATGAGCAAGGAAGGCAGCAACACTGCTCCAGAAACTTCGAGGAGGAACCCAGGTAGACAGCAAAGAATCTCTATGGAACCGAGGCTGGAGCTGAAGTCAGAGTCCTTCAACTTTGCTGAAGGGATGGGGAAAGGGCATTCCAGGCCAGGACACAGTGGGGAAAAAGGATCAAGACTTCGAAGGATGGGCTACCCTCTTCCTGTTGTCTCCACATTGGAAAACAACATTTAACATATTTATCATGGATATTTGATAAGCAGTCAATTAGTTACAACTATATGGAACTGCCCCTTACATTCAATTATACTTTGCTTATTTTCATAAATGAGTTATTTTCCAATAAAAAACAAGGTACATGGAGAAAAGTGAGGGCATTGGATTTCACCAAAACACTGTGCTCCAAACACAGCAGTGGTCAATTCTGGTCCATCTGAGACAATCTGGTCTCTGGCAGTTGCGCATTAAAATTTTTTCAAGTCGACGAATGCTAATATTAGAGTGGTCCATTATTCAAGGTCATAATTGCTGCATATAAAAAGATGTAGAGTCACAGACTGTCCCCAAACAGCAGGAGCCCTTGTGGCCTGCCTCTCCCAGGATCCAAGAGCTACAGTGTTCTTCTGCTTCTATTTAGAGCATCATGAATGCTAAATAGAAATGTTAAAAATTATTCCACAAAACAAAGCAAAGCAGACATCATCCCCCTGTTAGACCAGCACTCTGAAGCGGTTCACCACTCAATTTTGGCTTGTAAATTTATTCTTAAAAGTGGACTCCTTGTTTGCCAGCTATAACCCCCAAACTGCCTAATTACATATCTGTGAAACATCCACATGAAGGGAGGGGAAAAAAAACCCTCAAGTTATTTTTTAAAGTAGTAGCCACTATTGCTGCGGGAAAATCACAGAGCAATTCCGTCAAATCAGTACTTTGGTTACTTAGCATCGAGTTATCTCAGACATGGATAATGCTAAAGGCGTGCAGGGAAAAGGGCATCAGAACTGATCACAGTAACAACAGGGAGTCTAGCAAAAATGTTCTTCTCTTGCAAAGCCCATCAAATGTGGCCAAAAAAAAAAGTTCTTTGAGCTGGACTTACTGGTAAAATGGCTTGTCTGAATGAAGTCTGAATTGGAGATTATTTTTAAATTAATGAAGTTTCTCTACTGGTAAGGACTTATAATAACAAGGACTTATAATAACAAGGAGCAGGATCCTAAGAAGCCCTAGGGGACTTGTTTTAATGAATAAGAATAATGTGCAATTAGGCCAACAATTGTAACTAAGTGTTTCTGAGGGCTGGAAAGTAGTTGTTCTCAAGTAGTTCAAATATCATCAAGTTCATATAAAAGATTCTATGGCATTTAAATGACTTGGTCAACTCTGTCATGGGGCGGGATGTTAAGATGAAGAAGTGCACTAAAGAGTACACATTAGGCATTCCCAGGGTTAAAAAAGAGAAACAAACTTCAAAAATAGAAAAAAAAATACATGCTGAGTCAATATATTAGGATAAATATGAATTAGAAAAATATTCAATTCAGGATTCCTTTAAATAGTAGGTCCTATCCATGACTGTAAGTGTTTCTTCACAGATCATTAATTACTTGGTGAAGGCGCTGGGGTACGGAGACCACATGGTCAGAGCACAGGAAGTGAAGCTCAATGGGGTTTTGAAAAGTGTACATCATCCTTTCAAAACTTACCAACTACCCTTTCTCTCCCCACGGTTTCCAGAGGCCACTTCATCACCCCATTTGAATCCAATTAGTCAGAAGGATAAGACATCAGATGCACAAGTGAGTCATTTTGCTGTGGCCCGCCTGCCTGCCCATGTGGCCAATGGCCAGCCCGCCCCGTGGTCATGGGTAGGAACCCAACCAAGGTGCTGTGTCTTACACAACCGTGCGAGAGGGCTCTCTAAGGCTCTTGTCAGCATTCTGGCTGGGGCAGAGCTACCTCAGAGTCAAAGAAAAGTTCCTGAGGCTAAAGGTCTGCTGGTGAAAAGTTTAGTTTCTGTCTGGTACCTATGCACATACATGTTTCATACACCTGAATATTTTAAAACCAACCAAACTACAGTGCTTCCTCCAGAGATTTAACTTGCTAAATGTAGAAGACTGGAGGATAGAATATGTACACTGTATTTTTCTTGGGATTCCACACACTGTCCATGTTGCAACTTAAAGATTTTTGGAAAGCAATGTAAAAATGATTTACTTTTCTATAATTGGTTTCCTGAAAGCGATATGATATTTACGTGCACCGCAATGAAAGATACAACTTCTTGAGGTTATCGTCAAAGAGCATTTTCAAAGTATATGGAATGACTAAAGCTTAAGTGTATTAAATATTTTAGAGGAAGACATATTTAGGCAATAAATCCACAGACTCCTTTGGAATTTGTTTTCCTTCTCTGCCAGGTGTAAGGAGATTTTAAGTTCTTAGACCTCGGTGGTAGGAAGATTTAAGGTTCCGGGAATACATTTGTATCTATTTTAAATTTTCTATTGTTTATCAATGATATATATAAATATCTTAGGGAAGTGTTTACTGTAACATTACCCACTTTAGCTCTGTGCAGTTGTCCAGCAACCAGTGTGATAAAGACAGAAGGAAGTGCTGTATTTTGTTGCTGACAAGGATATCTTGAAAGTGCTAGAGCACCTGATTAGGCAGTAAAATATTGAGAGCTGCTCCCGGAGCGGCTTCCTCTATGTGACGCGTCTGTGGGGTTTATAATCAGACCGACCATACGACTGCCTAGGCTCACACTCTCTTCATATCACACTAAACACTCTTCTTAGAAAATAAAGAACAAAGAGATAGTTTATTTTAAAAATGCAATCGCTGGGTTACTAAGATTTGAATTTAGTACTGAGAATAAACCACTGTGCGTTAGAGAAGCGGATTGGTTATTTTCAATCTAACCCCCCCCCCCCGCCCCCCCCCCTTGCCCAAATCAGAGAGGAAATAACAAATGAACGTGACAGAGAGGTCTTACTGTTGGTGTTGTCCTACCTGTGTTCAGGAGTTTGAGTGAATGGCTCTTGGAAAAAATGCAGAATACACTGTAATAGGTGTTTGTAGCCACCTTTAGAATCTGTGCCATGTGCCCGCTGTGCATGTAGGTTTTGAATATATACCTCAAGACACAATCCATTAAGACCCCCTTAGTCCAGATCGCTTTGTTGCATTTAAGTGATGTTAACATTCTTAATGAACCAAAAAGGAAGCAGTTATGGGAGAAGAGCCTGGACTAGATTTCCTTCTAATGCTTATAAGGAGAGTCTGAGGAAACCCTGACTTGGTGAACTGAGGCACTTGGAGACAGTGTGAATTAGTGTAAAAGGCCATTTGCCCCTTCTCTGGTAAATGCACTTGGAGACAGTGTGAATTAGTGTAAAAGGCCATTTGCCCCTTCTCTGGTAAATGGCCGTTTAAAACAACTCTTACTTAGCTGATTAAATGTGGTCATTTAAGCTGCTAATAACAATCAGAAGGGAATATATTGTTCCCATTGTGGTATTCTGCAATGGGGGTGGGGGGCTGCACAGACATTTTCCTCTCCTACCCTCCTAGTACCTGCTAAAAGCGGATTGACCAGTCAGGTATTGATTTTTCCCTATTGGTAATAAACCAGCTTCCAGAATCCGGGGGAAGGGGGCATGAGGGTTGGAGACTTGGTCTGGGGGGAAAAAAAGGCAGCCAGGAGAAGTGTCACCCGGAAATTCAGCACTCCACATGCTTGAGATAATATTTACTGAATATTTACGGAACGTCTGCAACATGCAGGTGTCCAGACTTGGGGAAGGGATTTGGGGATCTCCGTGATTTCAGGGAGTCTAGTATTACTGCCATGGTCAGCGGCTTCATGGGCACTGAGGACATGCCCGGCACACACAGGCCCTGCCATCTCACCCTGCCACATTCCTGGAGGGACTTCATCCCATTTGAAAGATATGGAGGGCGCCTGGGTGGCTCAGTGGGTTAAGCATCTGCCTTCAGCTCAGGTCATGGTCTCAGGGTCTTGGGATCGAGCCCCACATCAGGCTCTCTGCTCAGCAGAGAGTCTGCTTCTCCCTCTCCCTCTGTGCTTTCTCTCTCTCAAAATAAATAAATAAAATCTTTTAAAAATAAAAAAAATAAGATCTGGAAAGCAACGCTGAAGGCCATAAAGGTCAGATGGCTGGTAATACTGGAGGAGCCGTCTAACTCCCAAACCCACAGAGTTGATCCATCTAGGGCACTACTACAATGCCTTCCAGGCTATGCCAAGCTTGTGAAATTAAAGAACAGAGCAACCCAGTGCATGGTCAAGTCTTGGTGGAGTAACTGAAGACTACAATGACAATAAAGTGCTTAGGAAAAAAACAAAAAACAAAAAAACAAACCCAGACCTTAGCTAGGGAGTGATGGTTAAAGAAAGAAGGAAGGAAGAAATTACAGTCCACTGGGAGAAAGCATGAGTAAAGGCATGAGGGTGAGAGACAAGGACCCAGCGTCTTAGCAGAAGCTCCAAAGAAGCCAATTCAGTGGCTCATGCCTATGGGGAGCAGCAAAAGGCAAGCCTAGGTAGGGATGGGGGAGCTAAGTCTAATAGGACTTTGCATCATAGACAATAGGGAGCCCTTGTGAATTATCCTGAACAGGTGAGTGTCTTAACCAAAGCAGTAGTTCAGAGCTAACAGTCTGGCAGTCTGTTACAGGAGGGACTGGAGAGGAGGAAGGGGGGGGTAAGTGAGGACTCTAACTATGGAGCTGATGTTAGGGTACCAGCATCGGGACTTGAAAGAGGAAGGGAAATGGAGAGCACTTGTGTAAAAGAGTGAAGGATGTGAAGGATGTGGACTGGGAGGAAGATTCCTTCCACTGCTGTGCCTAAAGATGAGGAGCCACGTGACACGCACGGGGATGTGAGAATAGAAGCAGGTGGGTGTGCACGCAGGCCTGTGCATTAGTTCTCTCCTACAGGGGAGACACGGTGCTACCTGGAGCAGCGCTGACTACCCAGGCTGTCCCCTCCTGAATGGGCTGCCTCAGCCCCAAGCATGGCCACCAGGCTCTCCCGTGACTGTCGCTGGTTCCGAAAGCAGCACACACATTTTTAATGAGAAAAACTCTTCCCACTTCAGTTTTGTTGGAACCACATCCTTCACAAATGACTGAGTGATGAAATATCAACACAGTCATGTTGCTCGGTTTTAGGATGTCTCGTCTCTTCTCTCGCTCAGATTATGCCTAAGAGTAGTAGTTAACCAAGTTGTTTTTGTTTGTTTTTTTGCAGGGGCTGTTGTTTTGTTTTGTTTTTGTTTTTGTTTTTTTTTAACCAGGGTGGTCCAGAGCAAGAAGCATTCACTGGGAGAGTTTCAATGATTAGATCACAAACAGAAAACGTGTGGAGGCTGTGCAAAGACCTCCATGATAATGAAACCAAGCAGTTATTTCCACTAAAGCTCAGTAAACATAATGTTAGCTTAAAACCATGGGTCTGTCCCCTGGAAAAGTGCCATCGGGGCTCATGGACCAGCCCCGCTGGACTCACAACTTCAACTGGAATCAAACCTGACCCTATCCCAATTTCTCACTCAATAAGAAATGTTTCTGGCCGTATTGGTAGGGCAAAAACAGAAAATAAGATCTGAATTAGCCTTAACGCTTTGCAAAAACCTACTGACTTGTTAAGATGCATCCTCCACGAACAGCTCAGGACTGGTGTCCTGGCCTTCTGCCTCAGTTCTCTAGAAGTCTGCTGCTGGCAACGGGAGCCGGGGTTGGTGGGGGTGGTGGAGGGGGCTTAAGACATTACTTTTGTTTTGTGGGCATTTGAAGTAGTTGCCGGGCACGTGATGCCAACTGTTCCAATCGGTTCCACTGACATCACTTTGTTATTCAACTTTGTTTGCATTTCAGCTTCCCCCTTGCCGGGGACTTCAAGACCTCACCAAGCCAAGTCATTTTGAAGAGAAAGAGAGAGGAAGAAGCATGTCTTCTGTAGCCATCAAGAGCCAGACGACCTTTGTTTTCCTTCCCCCAGTCTGTAACAAAACTGGTGAAATAAAGTTTTCAATCAACACCACAATGGTGTAAGGTTTTCTTCAAAGCACGAGGAGGGAGATGGGGCAGAGAAGGAAAGGTTGCTGCTAACCTTTGAGTACGTTAAATCTGCTCGACTTAAATAAAAATCCTGACAGTTTGTTTTCAAGCAGGAAAACTATAAAATGGAAACCACATGCAGTTCTATGCCAGAACCTCATTTAAATCATTCACACTTTGGAAACTCAGAGAACATTTCTAATTTAGTCAAATACTACCTCTCTTTCTCTACAAGTCCTCTTAATTTATTTCACCTAACCCTATTATTTTTACATTAACAATGTGACCACCAGAAGTTGGAACGACTCCTTTCTGATTTGCAAATTAAAGCAGTTTACTCTGAATTTTTCCCATCATCCATACAGGGAGTTGCCACAGAAGTCACCAAGCAGTAGACAAAGTTCAAGCACCCCGGCGTAACATTATTAACTTTTTGTGTTCAACTCAAAGAAGAAGCTTCCTTGTAGGATGATGTGCTTAAAAAATTAATAGGCTTTATAAACCCATACCCGTGAGAAGCCCAGTAATTCACTGGCATGAAGTTATACCAGCTTCCAATACCAATAGGTTAAATGCATTTTATTTCATTTACTTTTAAAGATTTATTTATTCCAGACAGAGAGAGAGAGAGAGAGCGTGCGTGAGTGAGCAGGGAGGAGGGGCAAAGGGAGAGGGAGTCCTAAGCAGACTCAGCCCTAAGCGTGGAGCCCTCTGAGCGTGGAGCCCAAAACGCGACTTGATCCCACGACCCCGAGATCACAACCCAAGTCGAAACCAAGAGTTGTTTGCTCAACCAACTGCGCCACCCCTGGTTAAATGCATTTTAAATTCTAAGTTAGACCCAGTCATTCTCACTGGGAGTTGTAAGACAGGAACTTTTATCACTCCAGAAATTTACTATCCCATAGGAAATGAAGTAACATTAACCAAACATACAAAGCCATCTCAAAGCTAAAACATGCCTCTGACTCCAATCCTGTACTTACTTGCTCCTTGCCAGAAACATCACCAAGAGATGAGTGAAAACACTCAGGAGAATTCCACCTTGGCCTCAGGGCCAAGAGCAGGACCCAGAACCACACACGATCACTGCCCTTGGTGAAAATCTCAGGAAGGGGTCTCTCTCAGAGCTGCCTTTTCTTTTCTTTTCTTTTTTTAAAGATTTTATTTATTTGACAGAGAGAGACACAGCGAGAGAGGGGACGCAAGCAGGGGGAGTGGGAGAGGGAGAAGCAGGCTTCCTGCTGAGCAGGGAGCCCGATGTGGGACTCGATCCCAGGACCCTGGGATCATGACCTGAGCCGAAGGCAGACGCTTAACAACTGAGCCACCCAGGCGCCCCTCAGAGCTGCCTTTTCTTTCAAACATTCACTAGCTAACTATTTGAGGGTGGCTCAAATGTTTTATAACAGTACTTGCTGTTGGGAATGAAGGGAATTTCTACTTTCTGAAGGCCTAACATCTTTTTTTCTTGTATTTTCACTGATTCTTCTCTGCCCAGACTTGCCAGTCAATTATTATTTATCATTTACAGAGAAATTCATATTTGCCACATACGCGGTAAATATTTTAGCACTTCATAAACCCTTTCTAAGTATATAACTACCTGTTGAGGGTAAGGGAACTGAGCTGGCATAAAGTTGGAATTTGGAATCCACCATGAATATAAACATGTATGCGTGCATGCATACATGTGTATCTCTCCATATGCTGCTGGGCCAGTAACTAATTCCCTCCCACCCTATGATACTTCAAATCTTGGCCCCTTGGGAATGTAAATTGGTGCAACCACTGTGGAAAACAGGATGAAGTTTCCTTAAAAAATTAAAAATAAAAATACCATACAATCCAGTAATTCTACTACTGGGTATTTACCCAAATAAAATGAAAACACTGACTGGAAAAGATATATGCACCCCTATGTTTAATGCAGCATTATTTACAATAGCCAAGATATGGAAGCAACCCAAGCATCCATTGACAGATGAATGGATAAAAGAGATATGATATATATACAACAGAACATTACTCGGCCATAAAAATGAATGAGATCTTGCCATTTGTGACACTATGGATGGACCTACAGGGTATAATGCTAAGTGAAATAAGTCAGACAAAGAAAGGCAAATACCATATGATTTCACTACATGTGGAATCTAAAAAAAACAAAACAAATAAACAAACAAAACCAACAGACTCTTAAATACAGAGAATAAACTGGTGGCTGCCAAAGAAAAGGTAGGTGGGGCGGGCGGGGGCCGGATAGGTAAAATAGATAAAGGGTATTAAGAGGTAGAAGCTTCCAGTTATAAAAGAAATAAGTCACAAAGATGAAACATACAGCATAGGGGATATAGTCAATAATATTGTAATATTAACTCTACCAGAATTAAAATAAAAAAATATTGTAATATTGTATGGTGACAGATAATGACTACACTTACTGTGATGAACACTGCATAAAGAACCACCAGTCACTGGGCTGTACGTTGGAAACTAATATAACATTGTATGTTAATTATGCTTCAATTAAAAAAAAAATCTTGGCCCCTTGGCCCCAGGCATCCTGAAGTTCCTTGCAGATATCAAATCAAGCAAATTTGGTTATTCCTAAGAATAGCCTAGTAGTTTGGGGTCTAGTTTCATGAATAAATCAGTTGTACTCCCACCACTAACCAAGGTCAGAGAACTAACATCTCTTTTCTCTGCCTTGGTTTCATAATCTGTGAAAAAGAAGCCATGGTGGATATAAAAATATCTGAAGCATTTGAAAGTATTAGGCACATTCAACATCTCCCTTACCCATAACTCAACTAGTTAGCAAGCCACCGCTTCCACTTCCATTCCCTTCCAACATGGTTACAAACCCAACATCCTGCAAGGAAGGGACCACAGTGACTGCAGATTCACAATTCTGTTTTAGTCATCTAAATTCATTCATATTCTACTGAATATTAATTTGCATATACTTGTAGCAAGATTAAATATTTAAGTTCTAAGCCCAAAGTAGACCAGAAACAGCCAATTCCAGAGAATAGGGCTAGAAACAGTGATGATAAAAGCAGTAAAAACAAAACAAAAACCACAAGGAATGCAAAAAAATTAAAAATAAAAAACTATAAAAAGCCAACACAGGATCTCAAAAATCAGGCACTCACCAGCCATTTAGCACATTGCTGCTCATACCAAAAGCGATTCTGCATACTCTTGAGGGCTTGAGAGTTCTTAATAATTTTTATTTTGTTTGTTTTAAGTATGATCTACTTTTCTATCTTCTACTTCATCTATTTAACCTTCTTAGAATTTAAAGCTGCCAAGTGATTTTAGCATCAGCAATTATATCAGAAACATACTGGTAGCAAACTATATTACTCTAGCTGTTTGTACACCAAAAAGAAGGGAAAAGGTGCACTGAACATCTAAATGTGTGTTTACATACCAAGTGAAGACCAAACTAGGTTGTGGTGCTCTGTGTGAACTGAGGCTTTACAATACTTAAAGAGAAAAAGCCAACTGAAGTGTCAAAAATATGCATTCCATATCTCAAAGTTACTCATGCCTTTGAGGTCCATAGTTTATTCACATTTTGAGTGGTGGTTTAGTGTCAGCAAAATATCACCCAGATCATTAAATTAATGTTTGGGTCTGAATTTTTTTATCTGCATTTAATATGTACATTTTATTTTTTTTTTAAAGATTCATTTATTCACTTGAGAGAGAGAGAGAGAGAGAGAGAGTGCTCACAAGCAGGGGAAGGGGCAGAGGGAGAGGGAGAAAATCTTCAAGCAGACTCCCTGTTGAGCGGGGCTTGATTCCAGGACCAAAGATCACGACCTGAGCCAAAATCAAGGGTCGGATGTTCAACCAACTGAGCCACCCAGGTGCCACTGTACATTTATTTTAGAGTTATGAAAATATCTAGAATAAGAAGCTTATGCATAGTGTTATAGTTGTAGATATTTAAGTATCTTTATACCAAAGTAATTTATAATGGCACTGAGGGGCAGTGAATATCTTTTACCTTTAAAAAGGGGTCTCAACTACCACAGACGAAAAACACTGCTCTGGGAGCATCACTTTATTATCTCATAGAATAAAGCTACTTTCACAGTGCTGACCTTGGGTATTGAGAAAAAGAGATTATGTTCCCTAAATTCTCTTTAATGCAAGCATTGTGAAAGGTCCTTTAGAAATACTTCCTTTAAAAATAATGATTTTGATTGTGTTGTGTAAAAAAGCTGACTCCTAGAGCAGCCAGGTAACTTGGCTGTCATTTACATAATTAAAGTTTTTCTTCATATTCTTAGAATGTTCTGCTGTTTTGGACATATTTCTGTGATGATATGAAAACACCTATGTATGTCTTCTAATGACCAGAGAGAAAAGTCAAAATTACACATAAATGCAAGTGGCTTTAGTTAAAGAGGGCCAAACTCTGAAATACCAACTTGGGGTAAGGAACTCATTATCTGTGAAGAGCCTCAGGCACACTCCAAACAGCAAAAAAATCAGGGAACTGAATCTCCAGATCAATGATTCCCAAAGTGTGGTCTGTACACCCCTGGGGGCTCTGCAGTCCATTGGGTGGGTCTCTGAGAGCAAACTATTTGCATAACACTACTAAGACACTATTCGCCTTTTCACTCTCATTGTCTCACAAGTGTATGTAGAGTGGAGTTTTCCAGATGCTGTGTGATATGCAGACTGAATTGCAGAAGCTGACAGGAGAAGCCAGTTGAATTCTATCCCCCAGACATTAAAGAGATTTTGAAACAACATAAAACCTCACCACTCCACTACTACATTGGGGGGGGGGGGTGTAGTTTTTTTTTCCCCCCACAAAAATATGTCAACATGTAATGGGGCTTATTATTCTTAGATGAATTAATAAATAATTTTTTAAGTTATTCAATTTTAATATTTCATATGGCAAACATCAATAGGTATAACCCCCATAAACAAAAGCTCTTTGGGGTTCTCAATAATTTTTAACCATATAAAGAGCTCCCTAAAGCACTGAGTTTGAAAACCCCCAGATACCAAGGCAGTGACAGGCAGGGGAGTCCCAAACCCCTCTCTCCATTCCTGAGCTGCCCTCTGAGCCTCATACTCCTATCTCCAACACCCTCTTAGCTCGTCCTGGATGTCTAGGAGGCATTTCGGACTCAAGAGAGGCAAAACAGAGCTCCTCCCAAACCAACCTGCACCCAGCTCAGGAACTGACACCTCCATCCCCTGCTCTGCCTGAGCCCCAAAGTCTAAGAGTTATCTTCATTTTTCCCATCTCCATTCTTTGTTCTATGTATTTTGCAAGTCCCTAAGTATCCCTAGATCTATCCACTACCAAATGCTATCACTCAGCTCCTATGATTCTCCACAAGGGACAGTTTTGCACCCTCTCTTTCTAGGGCACATCTGGCAACTTCTGGAAAAATTTTTCATTGTCATGACTGGGGGTAGGGCAGGTGAGCTACTGGTGTCAAGTAAATAGAGACTAGCTAGGTATGCTGCACAGGACAGCCCCCACACCCACCCAGGGCTTACCTGAGCCCAAATGTCAATAGCCCTTAACATTGAGGACCCAGCTCTGGCCCAAGTCACTGATCTCTCTCCACTGGGTTATCCCAACAGCATCCTAACTATCTCCCTGCTTTTCTGTTACTATCCCTTCCTGACCCTGCTCCATTCTCCACACAACAGCCAGAGTAACCGGAGTACAACATAAAAATCAGAGCACACCACTCTTCGGTTTCACACTGAGTAAATTCTCACTCCTGCCATGGCCTAGAGGCCCTCCCTGCCCTGGTTCCGGATCTGTCTTATAATTCAGTGCTATGGACTGAACTGGGCATTGTCCCCTCAAATTCTTATGTTGAAGACCTAACCCGTATGTGATTATATCAGACACAGGGCCTTTAAGAAGGTAACTGGGATCAAATAGGGTCATAAGGGGAAGGCCCCCATACACTAGGATTAATTAGTGTTCTTACAAGAAATGCCAGAGCTTGCTTGCTCCCTCTGCCATGTATGAACACTGTAAGAAGACAGCCATCCAGGGGCACCTGGGTGGCTCAGTCATTGGGCGTGTCTGCCTTCGGCTCAGGTCATGATCCCAGGGTCCTGGGATCGAGCCCCACATCAGGCTCCCTGCTCGGCGGGAAGCCTGCTTCTCCCTCTCCCCCTCCCCCTGCTTATGTTTCCTCTCTCGCTGTGTCTCTCTCTGTCAAGTAAATAAATAAAATCTTTAAATAAATAAATAAATAAATAAAGCCACCCAGGCTATGGTATTTTGTTATGACAGCCCAAGCTGACTGATACACCCAATTTCCCTAATCTGCCAAATTCCAGCCTCCTGGTCATCAGTCTGTGCCGACCTCATGGCATTTTGCCCTTGCTTTTCTCCCTCAATGTCCCCTGGCTCACCCCTCACCAATCATCCTTAGTTCAAACGCCACCTTCTCAGAGAGACCTTCCTGACTGGCCAGCCTAACACAGAGTCCTCAACCATGCACACCCCCACCCAGCACGCCTGCATTTCAATTACAATACCCTGGTTTTTTTTCTTCTTCTTCTTGGGTAATCATCACTAGCCTGTGATTCCCTTTGTTTACTGTCTGACCCCCCCCTGCCCCCGCCTGTCCCCACTTTGGTAGGGAATGCAGAAACATTTTCTGTCTTGTTCTCTGCTGTACGGAGATAGGACACAGACAAGGTGCTTCGTATTTGTCAAAGCAATAAGGGAGTGACTGAATCTGCCTTTGCCGGTCTTCAGTGTAAAGCATGGGGTTTTCCAGCCACTCTCTGAGCTAGTCAGCTTTCAGGAGCCATGAGGCCAAGCGAATGTGCCTTGCCCTGTGACTCATCTCCCTCCCCCACACCTCCCCAAAGAAAGTCATCGGTTATGTGCCAATCTTAGATTCCTCTGGAGACCAAGAAGGACAGGAGAGAATAATTAACTGCAATATCCACGGTGAGTATTCATATTCTCTGACTCCAGGGAGCATCAAGTCTCGGTGTTATGTTGAAACATGGGCCTGGGGAAAAAAAAAATCATCCACGCACAAAGAAGCATGAGGGCAGACCCTGACGTTTGTTACCTGCAGCTAGAGAGGGTGTCACTTTGATTGGACAACTTCTCAAGGGCCCAACGTTGAACTGCCTGAAGAATCCGGAGGAAAGAAAGGGTGGGTCCACCCGGAGAGACCCACCAGCGGGGACTGAAGTGGTTTTTTTCTACCATAATCTCATGCAGGCAGGTGCTTCGGAATGAGTAGATCATTGAAAAGGGAGGTTGGGACACAAAGGGGTAGGGTGAAGAATGATTCCCTGAAGGACAATGTATAACTAAAGAGTAAATTCACAAATTCCTGACAGCCTACTGTGTGCAAGGATTGAGCAGCTCCCGGACTTATTGATGGGAATTTCATGGAGTCTTAAGGAGGGACTGGTTGCTCAAATCACAGACAGGTGAACAGGGTGATATCCCTGATTAGGGCCACCAGGGAAGACTAGGAAGAAGAGAATGTGATGAATGCCATAGGAGAGAGCGAGCAAGACGTTTCAAAGGAGTGGGCACAGGCGAGGGGGCTGTGATTGTTAGAACGTGAGGATGGAAGTGAGGGGGAGTGAGGCTGGACTGCAGAAAGAGCAGACCTCAGAGTGCCTGGTGTGCAAGGGGTATGAGGGAGTGTGCCCACTGAGTCTGGAAGAGCATCCAACTTCAAAAATGGACATCCACGGGGAGAGGGGCGGCTGCAAGTATTTTCCCCATTTTCCCCCCAAATTAGTTAAGAAGCAACACAGCAGGTGCAGACTTCAGCCAGAGTGGAGGCAGGGTGCGGACAAAAGTACAAAGAGAGCATCCAGAAGTAAGAGGGGACTGGAAGGCTCAAACACAGAACAAACTGCCTCATAGCAGCCTCAGGCCAAGTAAGGCCATCCCTGCTCTCATTCCTGGGACCAGTGCTGGGGATGTTTTGAATTTCTCTGCCCCAAACACCCGGACACATGGGAGTCACATAACATTGTCCCCTACACCCTATGAGATCTGGAGCGGATGAGACAAGAGGTGAGCCTCCTGCCCTCCCTCCCACATCCCCCCACACCCAACCTCTTCCAAAAACATCAAATATTTTCTTCCATAAATAATTGCAATAGGATGCCGTAGCTTTTCCCAAACAAACAATAGCCTGATTGTGCCCTGTTTGCCAGCGGCCCAGCCCAGCACACACAAAGGCCTGCTTTCAGAGGCCAGGCTGTTCTCTGTTGCAGAAGGATGGATAGGATTCCCCCCTCCCCATTTCTTCAACAACTTCACTGATTCCAATAGGAAAGGAGCAACAGGAAGAGGCTGTTACCACAAGGAAAAGGAACAACACCCATTAAAGAGAACAGCCATTGTTCCCCAGATTTTCTGTTGCCTTTGACCTTATCCAGAGAGTTCTCCTTTTACCAGAAGAGGGCTGTTTGTTCTAAAATCTAAATGACACAGTTTTAGGCTGGCGACTTCTTTTCAACTTTTTATGAAATGTCCACCATGATTTTACATTGTAATGAGTTGCAACTTTAAAAATGTTCCCATTTTTGTATTTTATATATTACCAGTTTTGGAATTAAATAGAGTTTAAGCAAGTGCCTGTATTTTTGTATTCCTGAGTACTTTTCCTGGCTAAAAACAAAAGAGTGTGAAATAAAGAATAAAACTCATCGATTCCTAGCTGCTGCTTGAAAAACGCATCCTTTGTATTTAAAAATACAAAGCATATGTATCTTTTCAGAGTTTAAGTTTGATTTTTGTCCCACAGGTACAAGGAAGCACCTCAGCCATAAATGCCCGTACTTGCCAGTTACAATATTTCCACTAAGGAAATTTAAAAGATCTTCTCTATATTTCCAATAATTCAGAATGACCATTCTCCCAGTCTGAGCCATGGACATTAGACACAAAGAGGTTACTTCTTCCCTTATTTTATGGTCTTTCTCCTGTTCACTTCTCTTTTATTCTTCCAGTTTAAATGAAATGGAGTTCCAAATGGCTAAGACACTAATAAACTCTCCAAAGGCATCTGGAGAGCATATACATTTTTGTTTCTCAAACCATGTAAACAAACCATCTAAGCCTGCAGAGATCAATGCTACATCGGGGCATAAAAGGGACCTTTAGCTGCATGGGTAAAGTGATCTTCTGATATGATTTATCATTCGTGCCAGTTAAGTAACTCAAACTAAAATGTGTTTTAAAGTTTAATCTTGGTCTCTCGACAGGATCTAGTGAGGCAAGCAATCCACAATCATGTGCTTCATTTGTTACAAAGCTCAAGTAGGAGTCACTGGCTGATTCACAATCTCACACACTTCAGTTACCTCAAATACCCAAGAGATGCTTTCGTATCAGATTGGGCTTCAGCACTAAAAGTAAAAAACATCAATTATGGTAGACCAGAATCTGTTCCAGAACTTTTTTCCAATGGATTGAGTTATGCTGTCAAAAGTCATTGTAATTTTCAACATATAGAGCCATGATGATGGAGGGGGTTCATGTATCTTCAACCCAATTCATCAGAGAAGGCAATTCTTTGTACACAGGCTCCTCTATACCTTTTCTAAAGTGTCAGAGTTCAGACAAAAGGAATAGATGGGGCCAACTCTGCATCCTCACCCTCTTGCATTTCTCACTGTGTGACAATCTCAAAGTGTTTTATGATGTAGGGTTTATTGTTATTCAGGTAGGGTGAGGCCAAGAGATCAGGGTATGACGGCCACTGGAAAGACAGTTTGTTACAGTTCCCAAATGGAGTGTTTGTGCCAGACCACACCATGCAGGGCCCATGGAGAAGCACCAGGGTCAGTCAGGAGGCAGAGGGAATGGAGGAAAATGGGAGCAAGAGATTTATTGTAGGTTCTGCAGGAAGAAACCAGGTAAACAGGCATAGGATCAGCCAGAGTTGAGTATTTTCAGTGGGCTCTGGGGTGTGGTAGTGATCTCTTATTGTTTGGTCCCTGAGCCAGGGGTGATTAGGGGCGGGGAATGCTGCCCCTGAGTGTGACAGCCCCATCCAAGAGGTGGTAGGAGCATGGATTATTTATATGAAAGCTATACTCACTAACTCTAGAAACTGGCTATTCCTGGGAGGGTCAGTCTGTCCAGAGTCAGTAAGGCCCCCAAGATGTCAAAGCACCAGAATTACGAAAGTAAAAAGGCAAGACTAATACACAAAGGTACACGTCAATCAGGTCAAAACTGTCCATGGCCCCAGGTAGTAACCCTCACTCAAGTCAAGGGGCATGATGAGATCATCTAAATAGAAGCTCTCGATCCACTAGCACTGCTAGAAATGCCACTTAAACCACTGCTTTTCAGCTGAAGGTTAGAACAGCCTAAAAGAAATGAAGTGGGTTTAGGGACTTAAGGTAATGGAATGATGGTCACTTGTCAACAATAGTCCGTTCCATGATACATGTGAAGGCAGCTCATTTGGGGTCAACCTGGAGTTATCCAGTGGAAAGGCCAAGGACAATGCCTCAAAGAGGGACCTAGACAATACACGTATGAAATTCAAAGACAAGTTATTTAGAAAAAAGTAGGATATAAAAAGATTAAGTTTGGAAAGAGGGTCCAAATCTTACACAACAAAGTTTTGAAACACTTTATTACGAACAACAACAATGTAAGCATGATGAGCGGTGGTGACAGGGCTAACAGCTGAAAGGGTCAGAGAGTCCAGAATGCTCTGCTGGCTCATGTCAACAACTCAGCAGTGCAGGAGGCCTCCAAGGAAGATGACACAGTCTTCAGCTACATCCCAAGGGCCACGACAGCCAAAATAAGGGCAGTACGCAGTCCTGCTCTGATTTCTACTGGTTATGACCCTCAAAAATGACTTTTTAATTCTCACATACATGGTTTAGAGAGTTGTGAACAAGAATTTATCCAATGGAGACTAAAAATTCTGAAATTAAAGAAAAAGATAAAATAAAGAGAAATGTTTAATCTAGACGGTTTAATTCGGAGGGTAGTGGAAAGATGTCCTCACGTTCAAAAGAGCGATTATCTTGAAAAGATACTTGACTTATTTTTTTATGGCTCGTAAGATACAAATAGAACCAACATATATGAAGTTATAAGGAAGTAAGATTTTGTTTGCTTCTGTAAGGGAAGAATTTTCCAACCTGCTTAAGTTGTCTGAAAATGGAACGAGTTCTCTTGTAAGATGATGAGTTTCTTGGGTATAGAGGTGTATGAGGAGAATCTAGCTTTTTCTTTGCCAAATACACTGGTGTTCAGCAAACTTTTTTTGTAAAAAGATTTGCAAGCCACGCTGTGTCATAACTACTCAGCTCTGCTATTATAATGTGAAAACGGCAGCCACAGACAGACAATATGTAAGCTAATGAATGTGATTGCATTTAAATAAAACTTTATTTACAAAAACAGGCGTGGTGGGCCAGATTCAGAAGAGTGGGCCATAGTTTGCCAACTCTTGAATTACATTTAAGAAAGTCATTTACAAACTGATTTTGCAAGAGTGCTCACCTATAAGTAGGATATAAAGGGATGCCTATATATATATATATATATATATATATGAACATTCAATACATATTGTTTTCCCCAAGATGAATTCAGCCAGAGACTAAAATAAAAATTTTTGCATTTTCACCTTAAAATAGCAAGGCTTTGCTTTGGGGGCAGGATGGGGAATCTCATTGAAAACATGTCAGTACTAGCTTCACAAGGCATAGTAATTGTGTGAATAGTCAGGTTCTAATGTGGGATTGATATTCATGCAGACATTAAGCAAACCACCAGCATAGCGAATCCCGGAAAGCAGAGAGCAGTGCACCAGTCAGGTTCCTCAGGGATGCAAAGAAAACAACTGCCCTCCACCCACTGTGCCCTACACCATTAGGCGGGCTATCCTGGGCCCCATCTTCCAAGGCTGGGATGTGCATCGACCTTCACTCAAACCATAAAAGTGGCTCTTGTGGCCTCGCTTCACTTAGTTCATCCAAAATATCCCAGAGCGAGGATCTGCTTTGGGTCAGCTTGCTGTCCCTCAGGATGGAGCACCCCCACCGGGCTCACACGAAGCCCTGTGCCAGTGTTGTGTATGACTGTCCTTCTCCCCCGTAGATGCCACGGTAGGGGTGGTGGGTTTTCATTACATTAACAAAACACACGGGGAACATGATTTTAGCAACTAGGACAGAGAGCAGGAAACCCACTGGAACCACTTCCCTCCAAAGCAGTTGTGCCCACTGCAGGCGCTCACTGAGGGCCGTACAGACACTCCTGCATCTTGGGTAGCACTTTACGTTGGAGAATGGAACCAAACAAACATTTTCTTTAAGTATTCCTCAAAACCCAAACTGGTCTCCTCTGGGGTCGAATCCAGAAACTCTAAGACTATTTGCACAGGATTTATAATCTGGTGTCTACTCAGTGGTGTTATAAAAACATGGAATGGGGGAAAAAAATGTCAGTTAAAGAGTCTGCTAATTCACTGCCAGTTCACTGTGGTGGTTCACGTTTCTTGCCCGGCAGGCCAGACAACACTCTCGATGCCCAAAGCCTTGGCACCAGGCAAGCCACTCCAGACGGCAGGAGCTGGGAAACAGAGCTCACACTGACCTCATGGCTCCTCTCCCAGATTTACCTTAGCAGAAGCTATTCCTTCCAGCGCCTAAGACCCTGAGCTAATGGAGTCCAATCTCTGTCGCCCTGGAAAAGGCGAATCCAAGCTTACAACAGGAGGTCCTCAGGCCTCCCAGCACCCTGACGTGCTGCTGGCCAGGCCACGGATCCCTGTGCCACCCTGAGGCTTCCTCCATCCCCAGGACATGCCAGGGCATCAGGGTCAGGGTGCTGTGGAATGTCAAAGGGCCTCAGCCAGAGTTCCGGAACGTGTGTTCTCTTCCAAGTCTTATTCCCCACACCAGAACAGCAGTAACGCCACCTAGCACCTGAAGGAACTGCAGCGTTCAAGACAGGTGAACATCCTGACAGCCTCTTACCTTAACTGTCTAAAAGGAATCTTTCAAGATTCTATTTCCCCTATCCCTGGCACAGACTATAGGTGAAGTTCATGTCATATTCGTCACCATGATCTCCAGCACCAAAACCCATCATGGCCTATGGTGTGTTCTCAACGGATGGACATTAAACTTGTCTGCTTTCTAGGCCCCCAAGTGTTGTTGGTGATGCAGGTACACACAGAAATCCCCAGGGGCTTCTTTAATCATTCTTTTTTTTTAAAGATTTTATTTATTTGAGAGAGAGAGAGAGAACACGAGTGCACAAGCAGGGGGAGCAGCAGAGGGAGAGGGAGAAGCAGGCTCCCCACTGAGCAGGGAAGCCCAATACAGGACTTGATCCCAGGACCCTGGGATCATGACCTGAGCCGAAGATAGATGCTTAACCGACTGAGCCAGCCAGGCACTCCTTCTTTAATCATTCTTATAGTCACTGATCTTTCAATGCAAAACTGCAGTGTTGGCAATATTAAAAATCAAAGTGCAATAATTACACTTTATCCCAAAGGTGGAAACATATTTTTGAGGGAGATAAACCTATTGACAAGAAAAATGGAAGTCTTTCAACTTCAGGTTTCAGAATTAGTGAAAGGCTATTTACTTGTAGGTATTTATTTTTGTAGCTGCCAAATAGCCTGATATCTTACTATCACTTTAAAATCATTTTTGATATTAATCGATCTTATACCAACAAATGCAACTTTACCTTTTAAGCTCGTTACAGGAACACTCCAACATCATTCTTTCCTTCTCATCATGCCAACCTGCCCCGAATACTTTACACTGAACAGCATATATGTGGTATCTTTGTATCCCAATTTCTTTACCATGCAGATGTGATACCTCAACTATCCAAAAGTCGTGTTCACTGGAGTTGCTCTTAAAGAGTTTTCCAATTATAAGGTAATGTCTACAATGAGAGCTTGTGGATCAAATACACTGACGAAATTTACAAATATCAGTTTGCAAGGAAAGTTAGTTTTCCTACAGCAACTACTATTTCCTCTAGAAAAAGAGTGTGTGAAACATAGAGGCTTTCTTTTGTTTGACAGGAAGTTCCACTGCTAGGCTGAAAGGAAAAAAAAGCAAGGCTAGAGTGCATGCATTAATTACTGATAACGTTGACAAACGCCAAGATGGCTGACCCTCATCCATGTGGCATTTTACTATGGTCCCGGCACCATGAAACTCCTCCCGTGAATTAGTTCATTCAAACACAACCGTCCCTCAAGGTGGGCCCCACTATTAATGCCGTCTTACACAAGGGGGAAACAGACACAGATCTGAGCCAGTAAGTGGTAGAATCCGGACAGGACCCCATATGGCAGGTGGTTGATGCTTTCAGCCCCTACCTTATCTCGGAGAATGCACTCACATCTGAAACTATGCCGGGAATCTAAATTTAACTCAAACAAACTCCATGTAACCAATATGCCTCAGATATCACAAAGGAGTACATTTATTGCACGATGCTAGGCAAGGGAAGTCTCTAGAAAGCTGCCTGGGCCTTGGATGGTTTATGCGGGCAAAGAAAAGTTCTCTGAGACCAAAAAAAAAAAAAAAAAATCTATCACATGATGTTGTTCATCTGTTAATACATCCTGCATTCAATGCCCTACTTAGAAGAATCTAAGCTTTATGATTAGTATGTGTTCAGCTGCTAAAAATGTGAGAACTACCTCCAAGTTACTTAGACTTATAAAAATCTCAGCAGTGCTACAACTAACAAAGCATTTACTGAGCAACTGTGAGCTAGGCACAGGGCAGTGAGCAGAGGAAGGCTGGGTTAGGCATGGTGGAGAGAATAAGGCAGCTCTCGCATCCATCCTAGAGAACACAGCACAATTAGATGTTATAAAATTTTCAACCTGCATAATATTAACTACCATGTCAGGTATAGGGTTGGTTGCATCCTAAAATTCTTAGGTCAGTATCCTGTGGATGTCTGGCCTATGCCAGTAAATATACATGTGTAGTTACCTCTTGCTGATGCCAGAGAATGGATTTTTCTGGGCAAAGTACCATTCCTGGCTTTCGTGTCCAGAACAAGGACCAGGAAAAGGGATATCCCTGGGAGTCAGCCTTTCTGTTCACAGGACTGAAACACTGTGAGAGAATTTCCATACGAGTTCTGGTAACACCTATTAGCAGGTGTTTATCCCCATACATGCCAATTATATAGAGAGGCTCCTCTCATTTATCCAGAACTTTTAATTTTTTTTTGAAGCTCCTCTCAAGAAACAGATGCAGAGTAAGGTAGGGGAGCCGCTTCAAGCCGAAGACAGCAGCAGAGGGGACACACGGTGAGGCAGGCCCATGGGCTGGCCCCATGCTGGTGTCCCTGAGTTGGCCTGGACGTCACACAGAACTTAGCCCACCCTAAGTGGGTGTAGCAGATGGACAGGGTATGGCAGCTAAATTCTTAGCTTCCGAGAGACTTTGTACACCTCTGCCAGAAACATCATTTTTTGCTCCCAGGTCTTCTTCCTGCTTCCACTTCTCCCACTTTCCTCCCAGGCTGGCCTCCAACTTTCTAAATACAAGAAGGCAGAGGAAGGGGAGAGACTGTTTTATCCTGCTGTGCTCAGGTGCTAGCTCTAAAAGTGGCGTGGCTGCCACAGGGAAAAAGGCCTCCTTGAGGGGTTCCCCGAACCAAGGGCCCCACGCCAGGAGAGCTGGTCCGGGGCAGCGCAAAGGCATTCCTCGCTGGAGCCTGGGGGTCTGGCGCAGTGGGCTGGGGAGGGCTGATGGAGGGCACGTGATTCTTTCTGCCCCTTCCTCTGACACATGAGACAAATCTGGACAGTTGGCCCCACTAAATCACGGGGCTAACCCATCCCAGCCTTCCCTATAATGTTCCCGAATAGCTCACCAAAAGCAGAGAACATTTGAGACAAAGACTCACATAGAAACTTGAAACAGACAGGATGCAGAGGCTGGATGGGAACATGTGTGGGTCCACGTTCATGCTAGCTCCTCACAGACACCTACGCACACCCACATCCTGCCTGGTCCCCTGAGTGGTCTCCACATCTAATGAATTCTGTCCCACATCTACTGGGAGAAGGGCTGCAGGAAGCTCATGCTGGGTGCTCTTCTGGTTTAAAGGACCAAAAATGCACTTGTCTTCCCTCCTAAGCTGACACGACTCTTAGAAATGGTTTTGGTTACAAAGCCCACCTACCAGAAATAAAAGGGTATGGTGAGTCCTTTATGTTAATTCGCACACACAAAAATAATTTATAGTAACAACTTATCAGAGCTACTTTAGTATGTTAGAGTTTAAGGACTAAGATTAAAGGTTTAATTGGTTTAAACAAGACAACCAAAATAAACACTTCCTTCTAACTCTCCTGGAATTATCATAGGTTGCTACTTAACAGGACAACTAAAATAGACAAAAAAAGCTGTATGTCAAAGCTGCTGGAGGTTATGGGGGGCAGATACAAAGTGCCTTGAATCACACACACACACACACACACACACACACACACAGATACCATATAAACACATCAGCACCTTCTGGAAAGGATGAGTATAAAAGCACATTAAAATGCAGCATGCTATTTGGAAGTCCGGTCTTGTTGCTATGCCCAAATGCAGGGGTGAATGAGTACACGCTTCAGGGAAAACAATACTAGAGAAACATTAGCTCTTGAAAAATGAGAAACATTTCATCCAAAGTGAAAACCAGCTTTTGGACGGGGTGGGGGAGCAAGACCTATCCGAATTTCTTTTAACCTTTCACTTTGCTTGCCAACTCTGGCAGCATTAAGTTAAAATGGGGGGTTATCTTCAAATTAAAATTTAACCTGCCTATCTGTGAGACTTCCCTGTAAGGCTTCACAAATATGTCAAGACTTAAAATCATGAATCATCTAAATCCAAATCATAAACGTAAAACCACCCCCCCAAAAAATATCCTTGAGTATAATGATTATTTCAAACTCTGATGAATAATTATTCTGTATTCCCTGTGAGTTTTACCATTTCTTGTAAAAATCCTCTCCAATTCCCTGTATCTTCCAACAAACAGATTTGTAAGAATTTTTTGAGTATCTAGAATGGCCTTAGTATTCTTCCTAACTCACTATCACATCTGCACACATGCTGTGTGTGCGTGCACACACACACTACATGCTCCCCCCCACACACCTGCCTTTTTCAGGGTCACTCTCCCTTTACTCCCCCTGGAGGGTATCCTTCATTCTGCATAGTCTTAAAGTTAAATCAACAAGCAAATTACTATCCTTCCTTTAAAAAGAGGCATGTGTTTACTTCTTCCCTTTTGCTAGTGTCCCTTAAATTTAGTCCCCAACCAGCCCTCAGAATACTGGCTACATGTAACATTATTCCAAAATGGAAGATTATCTTGCAAAATGGCATGGTAATGCCTCAACGAGACATTTCATGGCATTTTAGAACTACAGAGAAAATTTTTTTAGCTCTCTAAATAAATAATAATGTAATGAATATATAAAACAGACTATTCATTAGCTCAGTGTTCTTCCATTCCATCTAGCTATTATACATAAGCAATGCTTGGTTAACCCACGACTATGGAATATAAATACGATACTGAGATCTAGACACTTTTAATTAATTTCAAGTTACTGAATCCAGCTTTAACAGAAACAAAACAAAACAGCAGGAAACCACTTTTTTCACTGTTTCAAGTCAGCTACAATTAAAAAATCATTAGCTCAGTGGCAACTCAAAATGGAAACAATTACCAATAAAATGTTACATATTACATTTACTTTTCATTTTTAGGTAGCATAATTCCTGTCCATAAAACATAAAGAATCACATCTAAGAAAAGTAAGATAAAGAAACCAAAATTCTTAGGGGGTCTGACCACAAACATGAGGGAGAAAAATATGATGATATAAACAGAAGTGGTTCAAATTTAAAACCATTACAGAGAAATATTTCCCATTTGGAATTCATATCTGAGTATGTGTTTATAGTAACACTCCATGTATCTGATGGACAGGATTCTAGTATCTCAACCATGAAATACTTAGAACCTGATGCCAACATAAAAGCAATCTCAAAAGCCCTTTGAGCTTCATGGAAAATCATTTACAAAAATTCAGAGTTATCTATTTTACTGAGAGATAGACAGTTAACCTAAGATCAGAATTTATAATCCCTGAACACGGGGAGAACACACAAAACGAATCAAATATAAACCTGTAGAGATGTCTGAGGCCATTTAATTTAAGGAAAATCAGAGCCTCACAAGGCAACAGATTCTGAGGTAACAGGTTTCATAATACTGCCCCAGATTACCAAGAAAATGATCCACCATTAAAGCCAGCAAAGGGCTGTCAACCAATAACAACTCAGAGAACAAGGTAAGTATCTTGCACTCCGAGAAAGTGAGCTTCGGTTTCTTGGGAAATCAACTCAGGCTAAAAACTTGTGTTTCAATGATGCTAGACAAACAAAACACACACACAGATGTTTGCATGTACAGAAAGACCGTAGCTATGACAGGATGCATTCTTTAAATGTGAATTTGCACAAAAGAGTGACTCTTCTTTTAAGGAGCCAAGTTCAAAGTCTGCATACTTTGCTCCACAGAGCTGCTGCTGGTCAAAGCACTTCTGAAACTCTTCCTGATCATGACAATTCTGGCTCTCTTGACCTCAGTCTGGCAGTCCCCCGGCCCCAAGCCAAACAAAACAAAGCCAGAACCTTCTTCATCCCTGCTCTCTTTTCCCTCTTCCATCTTGTTGCCATCTTTCAGAAAGAGGCACCCACCGCTCCTTCAGCTGCTGAAAGTTTAACCCTTGGGCTCCACAGCTCCTTCTACTGAAATGGTTTTGGACCCAATCACCCAACGACACTTCAACTTCCTAACATAAGGAAATACCTCTCTGAGGGCTGTTTTGCTCCCTCTTCTAGGGCAGTTCTCTCCTGTTCCGTCTCTTATTTCTTACTGTGATCCTTCTCCATTCCTTCTCCTTCCTTAAGTCTTGAAGCCCTCCAAAGGCCTAGACTGTGGGCTTAAGTGACCTGCCATTGTTAGCAGTTACACCAGGGCCAGAATCCAGTCTTAGAACCTGCCAGCCCCACCCTGCTGCAGCTCAGGATGACTTTTTTTCTAATCAGGGCCCCATGGGACTCCAAGGCAGAGGCTCTCACTGTCCTAGGACTTGGCACAGGCAGTGTGCCCGTACTTCAGACCCTCAGGATGCTAGGCACTGTGATCTCATGGCGGCTACTTGCTAAAACAAAGAGACTTGACAATTAAGACCCAAGAGTAGCTATTTATATCAAGTCCTCAACACAGTCTCTCTCAAAACCTCCTTTGGTGTAGTTGCAATGAAGTGACCAACCACCCAACCTATCTTTCCTTTTATGGTAAGAAAACCAAGCTCCTACTGCACACACCTAATACAGCCCAGGTGTGGCACACAGTTTGGGGAGAAGCCACATGGTGCTAACAGGACACACAACACCCACACAGGAGGGAAACCCAGGGACCAGGAAGGTGATTTTGGTATGCAGGGGTGAGTTTCCACACCAGCACTGGGAAATGGTGCTTTGGGGTCATTACCAGTTGTATTTACACAACATCCAAACATGGAGAGCAAAAAAAAAAAAAAAAAAATACACACTACTAGATGCTCAGTGCATCTAGTAGTGTGTATTTGTGAAATTAGGCCATGAGGTATCTTAAGGTACCTGGTTGCTGCTAGCAACAGAGGGAGGGGTCCTATTTAAAAGCTGGAGCAAAAAACCAAAACAAAACAAAACAGTTTAATCCTCTCTGAGTCTATTCTCAGGGTCCACCTTGGAGGAGAGAGTGCTTAACCTCATTGATGGTACAGCTTTAAAACAGAATTATATTCTCTACATACAGCTCTGAGGCCTCGGGGGTAATTCTCTTCCCCCAAACATGCTCAGGAACATAAACCCAGCATTTCCAATTTGGGGAGTCATTTTGAGGTTGGCGTTGACAGTCAGTTGGTTTGGGGTTTGCTTTGCTTTAAGTGGGAGGTGGTTTGTTCTCCATGCACAGGACGATCACCAAGGAAAGGCCTCATCCGGGCCTTAGAGCCCTCTTTGTGAGGAATGAGGCCTTCTGATCAGGCTCACACAGGCAGCTGAAACCATGCCATCCCCCTCTCTGGGTGTTTGTTTTGACAGAACTTCATTTATGCCCATGACAATGCCCACCCTCTTTGTTCTGCCCCCCAGCAGGAAGCAGTGGCTGGGGGGAGGGGCGGTGGCAGAGTTTCCAATTCAGGTTTTGGTACCACGACAATGGGGCTCTAAGTGCCACAAATAAAGAGCCACCCACTGGGAGTGGGACAGGGGAGCAGGTACAGGGAGACCTGGGCAGACCCTAGGTAGAAGTCACTCCATCAATCAATCAATCAATCAATCAATCAGCACTACACTGTGACAGCTCCCAAGGCTGGGCAGAGGGACCCCACCTGCCTCCTCGTAGAAGGGTACCGGCACAGAGACCTAACTAAGGCTCCCAGGGATGACAATGCCTTCTCTTCCTTTCTCTCAATTCATCTCTACTACCGTTTCCCCCAACTAAATGAGCAAACACTCAAAAAAAAACAAAAAAAAACCTCCCCCCCCCCCAAAACAAACCACACACAAAAAACTATTAACACACACACATGCTTAGTGTTCTAATTTACTGACAGTTGCCAGGGCGGGGGGGGGGGGGAGGGGGGAAGCAGTCTAATCTGAATCGCCCAAAATGAACAATATCCTTTAAAATAAAGGCCGGGCTAGATGGCTGGGAGTGAATGAAATGCATTACCCAACTGCTGGTGTAACTCAAGCCCTCTCCTCCCCCTCCTGGACCTCATTCATAAAAAGCCTGCTTTGCCCCAGCAGCTGCAGGAATCAGGACTGGATCTGTGTCTGTTTTCCAAGACAGAGGCAAAACAATTGAGACAAAGAGAATCCCTCAGACAGGACCACGGAGTTTGCCTTCTCTTGGGAAGTCTGCTGCTTCTGTCTGTCTCCAGATCTGCTACCCAAACAGACAGAGGGCATTCTGCAGAGCTTTTTCGGTAGCAGTTCTAACTCTAACACGCGCAGTGTGTTGTTAAAGGAATTCCCATCTGCTGAGTCATACTCCGAATCTTTCACCTCCCTATCATTAAAAAAAAAAAGATAAAAAGCGAGAATCAAAAGTTCTACCTTGTTGGTAACATGGGGGCTGCCAGTTTATCTAAAGATTGCCAAATGAAGGTGGAGGTGGCAACCAATTTCCTAAAGAGGGGGCATTTCTTGATTGTCCACTCTTAATTTGGTATCGCCATCCTCAAACTTTTTACAGCCATGCTAGAAACGCTAAGGAGGTAAGATACAACTTTATTTCTTAATATTACTTCACACACAAGTCAATAGCCAATATGCTGCATCCCTGCAAGTCGAGTGTCTTTTCCATGGACCAGCATCACTTACCACCTCCCAGGCCCAGGGAGGCCGGTGCTTGCAAATGAACCAGCCCGGCTCAAGCACACCCTCCCTTAGGAAAGTCAGACCTCACCATGAAAAATGAGAGGCTCTCAGTTGCTTTAGACTCAACACCCTTCATAAAAACAAGGCCTGAACACAAGAGCAGGTTCTAATTTACCAGGAATGGTTTTAATGCAAGAATTAAATAGGAACAGAGTACAGGAAGGGAAGACAGGGATAAAACCATTCTTGTTGCCCTAATACCAGAGCTTTCTTCTGGTGAATTGAGATATAAATTCACTCCAGAGACAAGATGATCAGAGCTGCTATCTGGTCCCCACTCAACTCTCGCAAAACAAACAGGGCTTCAAAATCTCCTATGGCCAGGGGTCAGGGGAGTCTGTTACATTTCCAGAAAATACGAATGCTAATACCACCATCCCTCCATAATCCCACCCTGCTCATTGGGGCTGAGGACCAGGAGTTCATGTTCCTACATGCTCTCTAGCCAGGCGCCGGGAGATTGTAATAAAAGCCCTCAGCACTCTCCTTAGGTAAACATTGATTTCTACCACATTCTCTCCCCCAAGGCAGCCCTTCCCCCAACCTTCGCCCATGGACTGACAGCCAAAAAAACAAGAAAATAATTTGGATAGCAAATGAATCTTGTGAAATACCTGGTCTGTGATTAAATCACAATAATTCTATAACCTCTTCAAAGGCAAAAATGTCAAGATAACAAGCTGAGAGCAAAATAAACAAGTCTTATAGAAATTATGCCAAGCTTTATAAAGAGATTACCCACACCTGGCGGCCGCAGCCCAGAATCCACAATAATCTTCTTTTTTTTTTTTTTTTTAAATTGCTCTCAGACCTCTGGCCACTGTGTGAGGGCTCCTGTGCAGAGACCGGCGGGTCTGTGGTTCTCTGTAGGTTTTCTGTGACCACAAACATGCTTTACGTGTACCCATGACCGTTTTGGTGGGGCCCACGGTGTGGGGGGGGGCGGTACATGAGTCATTGAGGAGAAACAAATTTAGTGAGATTCTGATACCTAAATTGTCCCTGGCCCCAAATGCTTCTTATGCCCTTAGGGGTGGGCACGGTTATCCAAAGATGTGGTAACTTCCTGAGAGGAACAGTAAAATACATACTAAGACACCCATTATTTAATGAAGTTTGTACCTAACTAAACGTGTGATATTGGGCAGTCTCTTCCTCCTTCCCTGCCATCCCATAGGCCGCTGCCCATTCTGTTGGCGCTTCCAGACTCTGACTGCCTCCCCCCCACCCCCCACTGCCCTGGACTGTGGCCACCATCTCCATCTACTAGTCTACTTCTATCTGTGCCCCGTGGTCTATTCTCAGCTCAGCAGCTGGGATGCCACGGCTCAGATCACTCCTCTGCTCAGAACCCTGCCAGCCCCTGTCAGGGTCAAAGCCAAAGTCCTTACCATGGCCTCCGGCCCCAACTGACCTGCTGCACATGGCCTTCTGGCCTCCTTGCTTTCCTGCGCCCCTTCTTTCAGGTCTCTGGCCAAATGCCGTCACCTCCGAGCACACTCTATAAAAGAACACTCCAGCCCCAGAAGAGCACACCCCACCCAACCCCCTCCCCCCATCTGCCATCCCTCCTTTAACAAAAATGCCATGAAGGAGAGACCTTGTTTTGTCCACCACTCTACTCCCACACCAGCACTTGGCACAGGGCGGGTGTTCAGGAAGGATACTTGTGGAGTGAATAAATGGCTCTTGTTCCCCGAACCAGAAGATCCTTCCCACCTTGGGACCCTTCCATCTCATGCTCATCTTCTACCGCTTACCCACGTCTCCTGGCTCACTCATGGTCTCAGAGCACCTGCCCCCTCCCCAGGAATGCCTTCTCTAAGAGCCTGACCCAAAGCCCCCACCCCCACCAGTTATTCTATCACTGTCTGATGTTGTTACTTGTTTGCTAAGGTTTGCTGTCTGTTTTTGCCACTAGGACGTTTCTATCCAAGCAGGTATCTCTGGCTACCACCGTGCAACAGTGCCCTTGATCCATCTTTCTGAACGGATGGTGGTATGTATGCGGACATTCTTCAAAAACTAAAAGCACAGGTGCAGGAAAGGGGCTGGGGGACATACACCCTGCAGCTTTTCCTCAGTGAAGCACCCAGGGCCCCGGAAAACAGCCCCCTCCCGATTGGCTTTCCGTGATGGCTGCTGGAAGCACTGAGGACCTAGAGGTGGCTTCTGCACAATGGAAAACAAATCCAAGTTACTAAATAACAGCCCAACATCTGTCACCACAGATGCGCAACTCCGTGCACAGCCAACAGGGGCTGCATGGCGCTCCCTGTCCAAACACGGGGCAGCAGGTGTACCTTCTCCCTGAGTGGGCTTTACGGCGGCTCTCACAGCTGCCTGGGAGACAGCCACTCAAAAACGGGTGACAACCACAGCCCTGGGGGCTAACACCAAGCTCCTGAAGCCTCAGACGCGTTTCCTACGCAGTAAGGACATCAGGTGACTTCCCCGAAGGGGAAAAACTATCCTCAAGGCCTCGGAGAAAGCAGGTGCGATGCTTAATGGTGCTGCTGTCATGACTGCTGGGGAAGCCAGGAACCACAAAATGTGACTGTGGGCCCGGAGCTCAGCCCCAGCGCAGGGGAGGGGGCAGCGCCGTGAGGGATGCCAGGGACCAACTCAATCAGCCCAGAGAAAAGGTGGAAGCAAGCTCACCCACCCCCAAGACACCCCAGGACTGTGGCTTTGAGAGATAGATACCCTCCCAGGACTTCAACAGGATTCATAAGTGAGAGTGTTCAAACAAATCCAGCGTGAACACACATTCAGCAAACATTTACTGAAGCTTTGGTGACTCAGGCTCTGTCTAGGTGCTTAGGAGACATGTGCAAGGAAAACAAAAAAGATACCTGCCCTTGCAAAGCTCATCAGTGGGGGGGGTGGGGAGGAAGGGGAGACAGAGAGAGAAAATACATACAAAAGACTTAAATTATTGAGTAAATTGAATCACGTGTTAGAACACAAGTGGAGAAATCCAGATTAAAATCACCAATGACCAGTCATGAGATCCCAGCAGCTGAGACCATGTTAGTGGAGTGCAGAGACACAGAGAAGGTTCTGCTATTGGAAGGACAAAAGTGTCCCCCTTAGACATAGCAGGACCATGCTAGCCTTGCCACTTTTGCTCTCTGAAGGATTCTCAGCTCCAGAGAGTGCCTGGCACAGGGCAGGAGTTCAGCATCTGTGGAAGAAATGAAATGCTTGCCCACCAAGTTCTTGCTTCCTCAACATCCCTGGCAGGTGACTCTCTCAATAGCACTGGGATTTGTCCAAAGGTGAGCAGCTGGGCTTTGACAGCAAATCCCAAAATAAACCTCTCCCCCCAACCCCCACACACACACCCCCAGGCACCTTTACTGTCCTCTCCTCCTGACTCCTGAGGCACACAGAGGTCTACTACAACCAGCCAGCACACTGGGGGATGCCCACCCTTGCAAGCACAGTCCCCAGCATGATGCCTGGCCCACAGAGGTCATGCCTCCTGCCGGCCACTTGCCCCTTCCTGTGCTCGCGGAGCAGGGCCATGCCTGAGCACTGGGCCACCTGCTGGGATATGCAACGGAGCATGGTAGTCTGTCCACCGGGCAGAGATGTGTGCAAACCACACTTGAGAGGTATGTTGTCTTCAGTATTATACATATTCTAAAGGTACATTATAAACCTCAGTGTTGATCTGGTTATTTTACTTGCCAAAGGTAATTTAAATAGGTGCTTCATATTACTGGGAAGAAAATGTGGAGAATACAAAGGGATAACGTTATCCCCAAAATTTGACACGCTCCAGCTAGAAGCAATGATTACAAGAAATGGCGTATGTAAAATGTGCTTCTTAAAGTTAGGTCATTTCTTCATATTATGTTAGATCGATTCTAATATAGTAATCTGTGTATCATTAAATGTTTAACTTATTAATACACATGGTTATGCTTTTTAAGACATAAAATACATGACTACTTAACCAAGCTTAGAGGGCAAAGGAAGAACACGGCAGCGTAGGAGTTAAAGGGAGTTTCTATGATTCTTTTGCTTCCCACCCTCTTTAACCTTGTTTTTCTAAACTTTAGTTAAATATAAACTTACCTTTTAGCTATTTCCTAAATAATTTACAACTGCTATCATATTCAGTTCTTTTCCCACTTACTTTATCTGTGGACTTGAGGGTTAAGTGTTATTACTTTTCACATAATTCAGCGTTGACCCATCAGCAGATCCAGATTCTTCCTTGAGCTGACCCACAGTGAGGTTTAAGGGCAAGGAAAGATTCATGACTTCTGGTCCAAACTGATCGCAACGCTGACATGTAAACAATCAGCTCATGGCTTGGAAGGGAAGGGAGAAGGTCAAAGATTACATGGTACAAATGCTGACACTCATAAAGCAAGGTTGAAGACTCAGGCCTAAGATGGTGAGGGTCAAGGGGCGGGGGAGTCTTGCTTCGAGGGGATACTTAGAACACCTCCCCGTTCGAGAGTCTATAATCAATCAAGATCGCTTGGTATTTTAAGTGTCTCCCAAACTGTAAACGAAAGGCTCTGAAATTATTCCGTTTTGAAACCCATGGCCAATTTTGTCACAACCAAAGGACAGCAAACGTTAACATTAGTACAGAGGTTTGCGGTCATTGCACCTAAAGCGCTGTGGAGGACACTCCTTGGGAAACAGAACTTGTCACAGACACTTGAGAATGCTGCTTGTCTAACGGAGACAGTCTGTTTACGGACTGATTTCCAAGTCCATTTTCTAAATAAAAACAGTAACAGGCTCATCCTAGGGAAGCATTAGGCCGTTCACAGAGCTGTGTGGGAGGCAGGGCCTGGGTCCTCTTTCTCTGCTCTTCTCCTTCTCACACATAATCAATCTGAACACCACCGTGGATAACATCTCTCTGATACAGAATGTATCCTATAGACCCACCCATTTTTGGGGAGAATCATCTCAGATAGCTGGCATGAAACCAACATCCACCTGAAAAGTACTTCCAAGAGCCATCTAATAAAATCCAAATCTACAGCCAGGAATCCAAAACTACAGAAGTCCAGGCTGGTTTCTCTAACTATGCCAGAGAGAAGTATTTAGTGTGTGACACTTGATAAACCCACAGCTGTGGAACAATGTCTTTCGGTCACAGAGCTGAACCCAGAGGGGACTCGTTCTCACAACAGCATTTCCTTTCTGGACAGGAATGCACCGGACGCTTGTCACGGCCTCTACGTAAATAACTCACCATCGTCCACCTTGCTCAGTTTGAAAACCAGAATTTCCCACCTGAAATCACCTTCCTTTTTTTGCCTTTTTGCAAAAGCAAAGCTATTAAAATCCTAGCAAAAAAATTAATGCATGCATGTCAGGAACACTCTACCTTAAGGGTCCCAAAGATTCATCGGTGTTCGCTCTTAGGATAGAGCTGTATTTTTGTTGAAATAAAATGTCATAACATAGCCAGGGGCACCTGGGTGGTTAAGCACCTGCCTTCGGCTCAGGTCATGATCCCCGGGTCCTGGGATCAAGCCCCGCCTTGGGCTTCCTGCTCAGTGGGGAGCCTGCTTCTCCCTCTCCCTCTGCAGCTCCCCCTGCTTGTGATTGCTCTCCCTCTCTCTGTATCAAATAAATAAATACAATCTTTTTTTTTTTTTTAAGAAAAAGTTCTTAATATAGTCTTTTGACTACAGACCTCTGGATGTAAATTACAGATTGCTGTTAATGCAGCGGAAGAGATTTGAGGCAAAGGATATTTCTTTCATAAAATCTTAGGCATCAGAATATACAACCTAAGCTATATTTATCAAAGGATAATATGACATATTTACTAATATTTCCATCAAAATAACAACATCTAAACTGTCATTTTAACAGTCTAGCTTCTTGTGTTTCAGCACAGAAAAGCCCTGGGATATAGCTTCTTTTCTTTTTAAAGAGAAATGTATCGTGACAGTGCCAAAATCAGGAGTAGTCTGAGTCTGCAGAGCGAAGCCCTATGCCTACAACAATAAGAGTAACAGAAGCATTTGATTACATATATGCTGGCTTTCCATAAGCCCTGAAACATGATGAGGCCTCCATTTTCATGACAAATGGTTGAAAATGCTTTTAAGATGGATTCGTTTATTGACAATACGAGATTTTTTTTTCAAGTACTTGTTTTCCCCTCCTAAAAGGAAGATGTTTTGCTGTGTTAATTTTCACATCTGTCAGTGACTGACAACTGGATCTGTTGAGTAAACATGTATTCTTTTTTGACAAAGAAACTTCACATAGCATTCAACTCTTAATGGAATTTCAGGATCAAGTGCAAGAGAAGTTGGAGTGACTTCACAAACAGTAATATCTAATAGTGCGCACACCCTAGAGGTTCTCTTGCAGTGGCCCCCGGGGAACAGGCCAGCCTTTGTATCAGCATAGAAAAGACAGGCCAGGGCTTTTCAGGAAGAAAAAAAAAATCAATACAGCGATATACAATGGTAGACAAAGCTACACGTGTTTACAGAGTTTTAGCACATAGAAACATCCGGTTCAAAAGCCTGCTGAACTTAAATCTGTACTGGGACTCTCACAGGAAGCAACCCCCAACAAAATATCAACTCTTATTGAACAACAACAGAAAATTCTTTTGTTTAGACACAGAATATCGGTACAAAATATCCAGAAACTAAAGCAAACTTTTCTAAAAGAAAAACACAGTAAATTCAAGGAAAAATATCCAGTTGTTAAGAGGAATGATGATTGTTTAAAATATGGGCCTTGGGTCTGGCCTCACACCTGCCTCCACCTAAGGAGGTTTAAAAAATATATATATGTATATATATTTTATATGTATATATATGAATGAAAGAGCCCACGATTTGTGCCAGCCATAATGATCCTAATATGGTAACCTGCATACTAAGTACCCACCAGAATTTAGCCTTTGATGAAAATGGCCACACATTGGTAGCTTTTACTTTAAAAACCTCTTTCCAAACAAAGATCAAATCAAAAGGCACATTCTGAAATTAGAGATTTTGCCAATTTGTCTTCCATATTTCCAGAGATTGAATCTCACTCAGAAATCTCACTTGTGAGTGCTCCTGTCTTTCAAGAGACATGAAAATGTCTCATAAATGCTAACTAAGTTCATATAACAATGGGTATTTGTGTGGGTGCCAGGCATCTTCACTCCTTCCTGACCTTAAACGGCTACCATTTGAAGGCTTCGATTTCATCTCCGATACATTTAGACTCATTTGGAGTCTGCCAATTAAACACTCATTTGAATCAGCAGATAAATGGGGGTCAGGTGCTGAGCGAAGAGAGCTCTGTCAGCCATTTGCACCTTAAAGCTTAACGTTAGGAAGGCAATCTGACTCAAGTAGTCCATAAGAAGGGAATGTGGGGTGTTTAAGGTAATAGGGAGGACAAAAGGAGATTTTTCTCTTAACTGTTTGGTTGGCCCTATAAAGGGGAAAACTTCTCTAACCCCTTCTACTTCACCCCCTGCTAGACGAGGATCCATATCTAGATTATGTACTGGAAGTAATTAGAGTGGATTTTTCACTCTGCCAACTTCCCTCTTTCCTTCTTCTGCTTCTCCCCCTGCAAACCATACCACTGAAATGCTCCATCTGTGTTTGTGTAAAGTAACAGGAACCTTCAATGTGCTACCTTCTATTTGTACATCATTGCCACACCACACAATAAATGTGCACAGCATTAACTACATCACATGTGCCTTGAATCTGAACTCATTCTAGCACTATAACTCTGTTTACTAAAATACACCCAACCTTTACTGGTCACACCAGCATTTTCACCAACTTACAAATTAAAACGGAGTCAGATATAATATAATATGTGACTTGGCTTCTTCCACTTGGCATCTTGTTTCCAAGATTCATCCATACGTTTTACTCTTCATCAAATGGTGAAAGGATCTGTCCATCTATGATACCAATGGGTTGGAAAACTGTCCTTGTTTTAGACCACAAGTGGTTACACAGTAGGTGGTCATAGAGAGGGATGTTAATCTGTTTGAACAGTTCACCAATTTTCATCCTTTTGCGAGTAAAATTTAACAATAAAAAAAGTAAACCCCCAAATAAGTTTAATACTAAGTCAAAAATAATAAAATAATTAAAGGAAAAGATACAAACCAGTTAGTTGTTGCTTCTGTAAGTCTTTTGAGATACCTATTTGTTGCATTTGACAAAGAGTATAACAGTTCATAACAAAAGCAACCACACCCCAAGACCTCCCTGGCTCCCTAAGAATATGATTTAGGGACTAAAAGAATATGTTGTAACATTTATTAGTCAATAGTCCATTAGGCATCATTAAGTAATTTCTAATTAAGAATCCATCATCATCAAACCATTTGAACATGAACTTAATGCTACAAAACTTTCACAAAAGTTTTGGGACAAGCTTCAGCCCAATGAAGGCTTAGGAATGGTTTTAGTTTGTATGAGACGAGAGTTATCTGGCTAGGGGGCATCAAGAAGATTAAAAAGAAAATGAGGGGTGCCTGGCTGGCTCAGTTGGTAGAGCATGTGACTCTTAATCCGAGGGTCATGAGTTCAAATTCAAGCCCCACATCAGAGCATGAAGCCTACTTAAAAAACAAACAAAAACAAATAAATAAAAAAAGTTGTAAAAAAAAAGGGGGGGGACATGATCTTTTCTTCACATTTACCAATATCATTCTCTGCTTTTGTGTTAAGCATTGTAAAGTAAGTGAACTGAATACCCATACTTAGGGTAATGAGAACTCTTGTCATTTGATTTAGCTTGACTACATGATTCAATAAGAAATGGGGGAAAATAGGTTTTATAAGACGGGAGAAGTTTTAAACTTGGTTTTAATGCTGTTAACTATTTTTTCTTCATATCTCTGCGAGGGCAAGAAGTTAACCCCTTCTCTGCTTCTGTATATGCCCTCAGGGCCAAAGACAGAAAGATCTTACAGTGGGAAGAGACCAGGGAGGCCAGAGGCTTTGCCAGGCCCATAAAAACAGCAAGGCCCAGAGGCTCCAGACTCCAGAAGCAGCCTTCTTCCCAGGTCCCTGGGCTCTGCCGATCTGTTCCGCCCATGGCATCACAGCCCTTTTGCGAGGTACAAAATGAATTTGAGATAAGCATCCTCGGACGTGCCTCCACATGGCAGTTATGATGGCTTCTGTGCCGGTTTGTCCCACTCCTATGGAGGGGTGTCACCTGGAAGGATGGGGAGGCAGAAATGATCCCTGAGGCTCCTTCACATACCTCTTTTATTTATTTTTTACGAATTTATTTATTTACTTATTTGAGAGAGAGAAAACGAGTGGGGGCAGGGACAGGCAGACTCCACGCTGAGCGTGAGCCCAATGCGGGGCTCGACCTCACGACCGATGAGATCATGACCTCATGAGCCAATATCAAGAGTTAGTCACTTAACTGACTGAGCCACACAGGCATTCCCCCCTCTCCTCCCCCGCTTCTTTTAAACAAAAAATCTGATGACCTTTCTAGGCAAGGACACAGGTCACCCAAGTGCCCTCTTCACTCTATGTTGCACCCCCCTGGTACTCAGACCCACAGCATCACAGCACAACCAGCACCCCAAAATGCCAGATATGCTTGGCCACCTGGAACAGTACCAAGCAGGATGCCCCCTGCACTCCTGCTACTTCCTGCCTTCCATCCCCTGTCCCAGCCCCTTCCCCAACACAAGTGGAACAGAGCCACTGGTTCCTTCACAGAGCATCCTCAGGGGGGCAAAGTCTCGCCACAGAAACTGAACAGTTAATATGCATTCCCTCTGGCTAAGTCACAGATATTAAATGTTGGCAGATGGAGTATACCCAAAGCAAATCTGGGCTATTTTCAGTGTCTGAACTTTCTTTTTTCCTCTGAGCCCCAGGAGCCCCTTCTCTGACCATCTCCCTCCAGAAACTCTGCCTCATTAAGCAGACACAACCCTCCTAAGGCCATGAAAGAACCCCTGGGTTACCCACCCTGGTCACAGGATTTAAGAACACATGCCCTGTGCAGCCTGGTTTATTTATTTTTTTCCTTATTAAACTGTAAGATCATCATCCAATTTGTACAGCCCCTCCCGCATAGAAAAAGTTCAATGGCCTAATTTTAAAGGTGCACTTCAAAAGTCACAGTTGCATGTAATTACATTTAAGAAATGACATGTCACCTTCTCTGTATGGCATGGAATTTTTAATATTCAAATGGAAGAAAACTACCTCCTCCAAGGAAAGGACCAGAAGTCAGGAGCAGGGAGGTGATGGACAGAGGAAGGGAGAACATGAGACGTCAATCACAGAATCTGGAATTGTGACATTTGAGTTTTCTGAGAAACACACTATATACGTAATGAAAATGATCATGGTATAAATTAAGACTATGGTTTTTTGTCGTTTAAAAAAAAAAAAAAGGCTAGCCAGCTAACATCAACCTTATCGCCCCCATGGTTCCAAATGGAAGAAAGCGTCAGAGACGCAATCATACAGGCCTAGAACAATGCGTTCTTGTAAATAGTGTGAGGGACTTTTTTTTTCTTTGAAAGATAAATAAAGAAGGCATAACCTAGAAATAATGTAACTACTTACGCACAAAGAAAGAAGTTGGCAGTGGTGATCTGAGTTAGCCTTAAGGGTTTGCTTGTTTGTCTTTCCATTTTACAGAAAGGTAAATGAACAGGAAAGTGAACTGGAAAAAGTAAGCCATGAGCTCACGTGTTCTCTTCTGTTATCACCATGGTCTACCTTTAGAGACTTGGAGAGTAAGCAAGGAAGCAGGCAAGAAGCCACGTTAAAACTAGTTTCTAAGTTAAAAGTTAGAAAAAATAACATGTAACTGATTACTGCGCACAAAAATTCAACTGCTTTCATTAACTGAAATAGATGCTAGAAGTTACTGCTGAGAAACCACAGAGAATAAGCAGGAAGCCTACCGCCCTGCCCCAAACCATGAAGATATCAGGCCAAAAAGAGAAAAGGAGAGAGAAAATGTGTATTATGCAAAGATTATGGGAGCTGCTCCTGCATAGCCTCCACCCTGAGCTGACTCACCCACCGGAGTGCAGAAGAGAGGACAGTCCCCCACCACCCTCCCCGAGCTGTCAGGGCTCAGTGCCAACCGGGGGCATCCTCAGGGAGCCCCAAGCAAGGCCGAGCGGTAAACACACAGTTGGAAGAATTACCCAAACTGCAAAGCTGCCATCATTACGTACGTGCAACCAGGCAAAAGATGCCCCTGCGGAGGGAGACCGGCATTCGATAAACACCTGAGAAATCCTTTCATGGAAGGGTGTACGTTATATGTAAGCAGACCCTAGCATCTCTCAGTAGAAGCACGTAGGGTGTGACAGGGCCCAGAGAACAGGAAGAGAGTCTGTGATGTAGAAGACAAGAGAACTTCCCTCTGACCTTTCACTGGCCCCAGCTCCTGACACAGGGACTATCTCCACCCCCCACCCCCACCCCAGAGAAATACCTGCACTTCCGAGTCTAACATCTTCCATGTCCTAGACACTCCTCTCCTTGGAGCTCTGGAATTAGGGCAACCACAGCATCCATGCACATGAGCAGGTTCCTTTCTAACTCTGCAGGTGGCACAGGGCTCCTGGGTGGCTCAGTCGGTTAAGCGCCTGCCTTCGGCTCAGGTCATGATCCCAGGGTCCTGGGATTGAGCCCCATGTTGGGTTCCCTGCTCAGCATGGAGTCTGCTTCTCCTTCTGTTCCTCCCCCCACTTATACTTATACTTTCTCTCTCTCACTCCCTCCATCTCTCTCTCTCCCCCTCTGAAATAAGTAAAATCTTAATAAAAAATAAATAAATCTGGGCACCTGGGTGGCTCAGTCGGTTAAGTGTCTCACTTCAGCTCAGGTCATGATCCCAGGGTCTTGAGATCAAGTCCCGAGTCAGGCTCCCTGCTCCCCTCCTGCTCTTGCTGTCTCTTTCAAATAAATAAAATCTTTAAAAAAAAAAATAAATCTGCAAGTAGCATACATCTGATGCTTTCAGATGAACATTCGGCCCTTCGGAGGGCATATCAAACATTTGCTCTGCACAGAGCCCCTCGATATAGCACGGGCATGTGCAGGTCACCCCAGCATTCTTCACTGACATACGGTGATCACTAATCCAGTTACCAAAAGGAAAACACCAGAGAAGCGGGGGGAAAAATCCCCTGGCCATCATTGGACTGTGGAGGACCCAGAGGCAAATCTATCATGGAGTGCAGCATGCAAACTGAGACCCCCACTCTCCCTCACAAAGATGCAGCCCTGAGAATCATTCCCATCTCTCCTTTGCCTCCTTTAGGCCTCTTCAAATGACACGTTCTCATGCCATAAATGGCCCCTTGGGCACACGCACAAAAGAACGTGCCCCCCATTCAAAAACCAGAGATATACCCCGACCAGAAACTACCAGCTGAGTATTCCAATTCTTTCCTTCTAAGCTGAGGCTTCTGGGAGTTTCCACAGAGTGCTTCTAATGCAGAACTCATTTTAGTTAGAAGTGTACCTGGAGTCAAACTGAGGGTTCTAGAGGGGAGGGGGTGGGGGGACGGGTTAGCCAGGTGATGGGTATTAAAGAGGGCGCATTCTGCGTGGAGCACTGGGTGTTACACACAAACAATGAATCATGGAACACTACATCAAAAACTAATGATGTAATGTATGGTGATTAACATAACAATAAAAAATTTAGAAAAAAAAAGAAGTGTACCTGGAATGAGTGTGAGTGATCATCTTTTTCAGGATCAGCCAGTATAATATCCTTGATATCCTCTTTCTAAGGGTTCAAGGATTCTAGTAAAGGTGTGTGTGTTTGGGGGAGGGCTACATTACTTTTAATTTGGATTGTGAAAGGCAAACCTCTCTAGCTACATTTTGCATTTGCTCATATTCCTGCACCTTCTCTCGGATTTAGCCAACCTGAAAATTTCACAATTTTGAGGTGGGTGGTTTTGGGAGTAACAGTGTTTGTATTTGTTTGAAGGTGTTTTATTTGGGAAAGCTGCGGGGGCACTTTCTACCCAAGCCCTGAATATAGCCATGCCGAAAAGTCAGGTTAGCAAGGAGATGTGTGGACAGTGACTTAATTCTATTCTGCAGGCCAGACTGGCTCAGGAAAGGGCAGAAAACCGAGAGACCTGTGTACCCACATCATGCTGGAGTCCCACTGCTGAGGAGCCAGGAAAGGGATGCTCTACCCAGCAACCTCCACTCCCAGGTCCCATGACCAAGTCCGAACGGGTGCTGATGGATCCCGGGCACTCTTGTGGATATTTAAACTGCATTGCAGGCTTAGGGGATGTCATCAACAACCAGAAATAGTGCCATTTCAATCCGGAACCTGGTCTCTGAGCAATCCTCAAGTGGGTGAGAGAGGGAAGGAATGCCCAAGTCAGGATCAACTCTCCATGACTTAGGAGAAGATTAGGATGGCAACAAAGAAAGTGTTCACATTCGTCCCGGGACTGGGGACATGGCCTGAGAACAATGTCCTCCCCAGACCATTCTAAACAAGTCCCATGAGGGACGATATACACATAAACCTAGATTTTTTTTTTTTTTTTGCCCCAACACAAATAAAAGAGAGGGGTTTCTCGCTGTATTAAAAAGTCAACATGGAGATCGCCCATGTTCTCAGGTCCCACACACTAACACCTGGGTGCTTTCCTGCAATGAGCAGCTTTCTTTCAAGTGGGTGATCTGTTCATAATGGTTAACAGGGTTTTTCTCCTTCTTCGTTATCAAAGAAAAAAAAAATCTACGGCTAACAAACTGAAGAACTCTTTACAACAATGATAATTATCCTCAGTCTCATCAGATGAGCCAAAGAAACCAGGTTACGCCTTTAAGATTCCCTCACCTTGTTCTACTTCTCCTGGCCTTAAACAGGTGCGACCCCCACGTGGCTGCAATGAACACAACCTGTACTAAGGTCGTTTGCTGAAAACTCTGACACTCAGCCACAGACCTCAGCAGCTTGCTTTGGATACCTGATTAAGGAGGCTGTACGTGCTGAAGCCTACAAGTGCTTGGGATTTCTGGGCAACCATAGACCAGGCACAGAAAGGAAAGAGTGAGAGAAGCAGGGTCTGCAGGGGATATGGGCAGCAGCTAGAAGGCTGGGGACACTGAGAAACCATCCATAATTAGATTAGGCAGCTACTGCCAACCCACACTTTCAGTACACACAGCCCAGCTAGTGGTCATGTAAGTGCACTTTATTTTAAGGACACCCAATATCCACATTCCAGATTTACAACAAAGATCCATTATTGGGGGACACCTGGGTGGCTCAGTTGGTTAAGCATCTGCCTTTGGCTCAGGTCAGGATCCCAGGGTCCTCGGACTGAGCCCTGCATTGGGCTCCTTCCCCCTCTCCTACTCTGCCTGTTTGTACTCTCTCTCTCTGTCAAATAAATTAAATCTTAAAAAAAAAATCCATTATTGGGCATCTCACTTGGTCGGACGTTCTGCCTCTTTCCCCTCATGCCTGGGGCACAAATCGTGCCAGAAGGAGCTCCAAGGGAAATCAACATGAGTTACTGATTAACATTAATAGTATAATGTAGCAGGCTGCTTTACCCACATTATCTAATTCAAGACTCAAAATACCTCTAAAGGCACTTATTTATGTCCAATGTACTGATGAGGATGCCACACAAGTTCTATAAATCTCCTCAGAGCTACAAGGTCTGTTGGATCCCAAAGCCCACGCCCCTAAGGGGCTGATCAACACCACCTCCTATAATTAGTATTCAAATGTAAAATTTGCGACCCCTCCCCTATAAGAACACTATTTTTAACTCTGGATCACCTAGCACTGAAATCAGTGAATATAGTCTAGTCGAGATATTACCTGATGTTCCCAAATTCTGTGCACTCACACACCTTTCATGTGCTATGGTAGAATAGGAAACTAACATCTGACAGAAAGAAGGATGAAGAAACTCACACTTCAAAAAGAATCTGCAAGTACCTGCCTGGGTACATTCAATTCTTGCTACAATGTAGATATACAATGTACTGTTTCTAAAAACAGCCTTGATATAAGAAAATTAGATTCAGTTCCTTGTAACAAGATGTCATGCTGATGATTTGGAGGTTAATTACCAGAAGACACTAACCAATCAAGGCAAATTTCAGTTGTAAAACTGGGTTTTAAAACTGTAATCATAAAATTACAAGCTACTAGGAACTAGAAACTACTTCCCATGTTTAACTGCTTGCCCTCTTCTAAACACATACACACACACATGCACACATGCGCGCGCACGTGGGCGCGCACACACAGTGTGTGTGTTCATATTCTTTTCAGTTTAATCTGAGTCGTCAAAAAACAGACATGTTATAAACTTGCAGTTTTAAATGATAAATAATTAGAATTATAAAAACCCATAAATTAGACCCTAAACAGACCCTAAACTAGGGCATGTGATCAAGTAGGAGTTAAACTGGCCTAAACTGCTCAGCAGGATCATCTGTATTTAGCCAGCTCTGACCACCTAGGTTGGGACCTCATCCTGACACTGTTTTTTCTAGAAGTAAAAGAAAAAGAAAAGAAAAAAAAGATGGTCACATATTCTATACTCCCAAATGGGGCAGGATTCCCCTAGGTCTCCTCTGTTTACTGCCACGAGAAGAATGTCAGATCTCTGCACCATGTATAAACTAATCCCCAAGGTGGAGAAAAACTTTTTATACTTAAAAATTGAATTTAACTGCTATATTATATGTGACAGACCAATCAGAAACTATGTGCACACAGTATATAAATAACTTCTACCCTAGGAAGAAAGTAGGAGTTTTATACAGAGAGAGGTTTTAAATATATATAAACTCACTTTGTGACAAAAGTACTTTCTGGGAAATAGCAGCAGTATGCTCCACAAAATTTATCAAGTGGTTCCTAATAAAAACAATAGGAGTTTACGTATACTGAGCATAGACTAACTCCTCTAGACTAGATTAAAATTAAATGCCATCACATGGTGATAAGGCAGTTGTTAAATATCCAGTACAGGAAAAATGTTTTGAAATAGGAAAGCATTTTACTCTATCTTTAAGAACTAGAAGGTTGTATTTTAGCTTTAAGTTAAAAACAAACAAACAAACATAGAAACCCTCCTAACATCTTGAGCAAAGCAAAGAAGTCTCCTATCACCACCCTTATTCAGCCATTGCAATAAGGCAAGAAAAGGAAATAAAAGGCATACAGATTGGAAAGAAAGAAAGAAAGCTGTCCTTATTTGCAGAGGGCGTATTGTTTCTGTAGAAAATCCTAGGAAATTCTACCAAAATAAAAAAAAAACCCTCCCAAAACTAATAAGTGAGTTCACCAAGCTGTGATATTCACCAAGATGTGCTAGTATATCTTCATATACTAGCAATGAACAAAAAAAATTACTTAGATATAACTCTAACACACACACACGGCTTGCATTTTGAAAACCACAAAATGATCATGAAAGAAATAAAAAGGAAACTAAAATATGGAGAGACACCATATTCAAAGAATAAAAGACTCAACATCATAAAGACATCAATTCTCCTCCCCCAATTGATATACAGATTTACTGCCATTCCTAGCAAAATGCCAGCATGATATTTTAATATGTAAACATGTTTATTCCATTATCAAAAGGAAAAGGAGTATAATAGTTAAAACAATTTTGAAAAAGAAGGATGAAGTGGGAGGCATCAGTTTATCTGATTTCAAAATCTACTATACAGCTACATTAATCAAAAACTGTGTGATATGGCAGATCAATGAGTAGACCCACACATATATGCATGACTGATTTTTGACAAAGGTGCAAATGCAATTCAATGGAGGAATGATAGATTTTACTAAAAATGATGCTGTAGTAAGAAGACATCCCCATGCAAAAAGCAAAAACAAAAAAAAACTTCAACCTAAGTCTCATACCTTATAAAAAAAATTAACTCATAATGGATCATGGACTTAAATGTAAAACATAACATTATACATCTTTTAGGAAAAAAACAAGGAAATCTTAGGGATCTAGTGCTAGGCAGAGTTCTTAGACTGGACATCAAAAGTGAGACCATAAAAGGAAAATTGATAAATTTTCCAATTTAAATAAAATTCAATAAAACTTAAAACTTCTACTCAGCAAAAGATCTTGTTAAGAAGATGAAAAGACAAGCTACAGACTGGGAGAAGATATTTATAAACCATATATCCAACAAAGGACCAGTCTCTGGAATACCGAAAGAACACTGAAAACCCAACATTAAAAAAACAATCCAACTAGAAAATCAGCAAAAGACATGAACACATACTTCACCAATGAGGATATATAGATAGTAAATAAACTCATGCAAAGATGTTCCACATCATCAGCCATCAGGGAAATGCAAATCAAAACCACAATGAGGTATCATTCCACATCTATCAAAATAGGCTAAAATAAAACACAGTGGTGACACCAAATGCTGGCAAGGATGTGGAGAAGCTGGGTCATTCCTACATTGCTGGTTATATAAAATAGAACAGCCAATCTGAAAAACAGTTTGGCAGTTTCTTAAAAAATTAAGCATGTATCTAGTATTTTACCTAGTAATTGCACTCCTGAACATTTTCCCCAGAGAAATAAAAACTTACATTCACACAAAAACCTGTACATGAATGTTTATAGCAACTTTTTAACAGCCAAAAACTGGAAACAATCCAGATGTTCTTCATGCGGCGAATGGTTAAACAGTGGTACATCCCTACCATGGGATACTGTTCAGGAGTAAAAAGGAATATGCAACAACCTAGATGAATCTATGGGGAATTAGTCTGAGGGGGAAAAAAGCCAATCCCCAAAGGTTACCTACTGTATAATTCCATTTAAAGAACATTCTTAAAATGACGTTTTAGAGATGGAGAGATTATTTGTAACTAAGATTTAGGAGTGGGCAGAGGTGGAAGGAAGGAGATATGGCTATAAAAGGGCAATAGGAGGTTCACCTGTGTGATGAAAATGTTTTGTATCTTGACTGTAACCATGTCAATATCCTGCTTTTGATACTGTAACATAGTTTCACAAAATATTACTATTGGGGAAAATGTGCACAGAGATCTATTATTCTAACCACATGTGAATCTATAATTATCTCAAATTAAAAAAAAAAGTTTAGTGGGCAAAAGGCCTTTCAACAACAAGTAAGTTAATTTGCCATCCTCCAGCAGCCTAGGCAGACAAACAGCTTCTTTTCCTGATGTCAGCCATCTAGGTGTAGAATGTATTCTGCCTGTGCCCTACCACCTCATCAAGACGTCACAGCTCCAAAGAGGTTAATTTTTAAGTCTCTATTTAGAAATCCCATCTTTAAGCTAAATTGCATTTGTAGCAAAAGGTCTGTTTCTGCTATAATAGCTTAGATTATATACTATGAAAACAATAAAGGAAGAACTCAAAAAATAAGCAATCATAGCAATTAGCACAAAAGAATTTCTAAGTCGATTACTGAGCAACTCTCTGAAGAAATGAGACTATTTTAAACTAAAAGAATGCATACCCAAGACATGGTTATGGCAGGGTTATTTGTAAATACTAAAAAACTATAAACAATCTAAGTGACTAATTTCAAGTGATTAAAGAAATTTTGCCCATCATTCTACCATTATGCAATGGTTAAAAATAACAAGGTAGATCCACATGTACTGACAGTGAATAATAATCAAGGTACATTAAGCTGAAAAAAGGTGAAGATCTATGCAAAGATTGATCCCATTAAAACTGTATATTATAGTTTAAAACTGTAGATTAGAATATGTGTATACATGATGTAAATGAGAGAATATTTTCAAAGTTATTTGTGACAAAGACTTGAGGGGGAGAGGGATGGTGAATTGGATGGGTGAAGGAGGAATGGCTTTATGCTACAGACATTTAAAAATGTATTCTCATTATAAAAAAATCAATCAATCACAACACACAAATTTAGATTTCTATCAGCTGTGATTAAAATGGGATGTGTTTTCTACATAATTCAACTGGGTAAAAAAAAAAAAGTTACTTCCTCTCATACCCTCCCCAAATTCACAGATTCGGGTTTTTATCCAAATCTGTCACTGAATTGTTCCTTCTTTGAAAGGGGAGTAGATCAGGGAATCCCAAAACTCAAGTCTTTCAAGGAATTCTGTATATTAACAAGAAAGTTATTTGCTTACGTAGGTATGGAAAATGCTGGTTAAAACAGACACAGGAAGGGAATATAGTAATCAGCCTTTCACTTGGCCAGTGCATGAAAAGATGCTCTGTGAATTTCAGAGTTTGAGAAACGCTGAACCTGTCTCCCCTGCCTTTGCAATATCCCAAAGTGGTCCGTATAAACCATCAAGTCGACAAAGACAGGAAATAGACCCAATATGGCCTCTGCATCTGACACAAGGGTAGCGCAGGGCACTCTTCCACAAACAAGGCACACATGAGGTGCATATGCAAATAGGAGTTATAAAATCTGTGAGGTATGCAAAGTTCCAAGCAGTTTAAATATTTGTTCTACAATCTGGTTTATACTATTAATTTACCAAGGCAGATTAAATGTGATAACTCATTATTTCTCTTCAAAAAGGATTTGATAAACAGTAAAAATGTAGCCAACTACTACTTTACAAAAGTCCAGCTAAGTAAATCTAAGCTGAAACAGAGAAACTGGGTTCTACATGTCCTAAGCAGAGTCTTCGCCAGTTATTCGGTAGTGCTCCTTAAAAGGTGGAATCTTCTGGGGTGCCCGGGTGGCTCAGTCAGTTAAGTGTCCGACTCTTGATTTTGGCTCAGGTCTGAATCTCAGGGTCCTGGGATCTCAGCTCCTGGGATTGAGCCAGGTGTCCAGCTCCATGCTCAGCTCGGAGTCTGCTTGAGATTCTCTCTCTCCCTCCCTCAGCCCCTCCCCCCACTCATGAGCTTGCTCACTCTCTCTCTCTCTCTCTCTCTCAAGTAAATAAATCTTTTTTTAAAAAAGGCGAAATCTTCTAATGGATTTAAATGTAACCTGAAGTGCAACATTAGTAATTTTGAGGGGACATTTAATTCTAGCAAAAGTGATTAGACAAGCCCCCTCCATACCCCAACCCCAATTGATTCCTTTTTTCCAAAAATTTTTTAAAATGTGTCTCACCTATTGAAGCTTCCAGATAAACTTTAGAATCATTTTATCAAGGTCCAACAAATTGCAGATGCAAGAAAGTGGTTTTTATTTTTTTTAAGATTCTTATTTATTTATTTATTTATTTATTTATTTATTTGACAGAGAGACACAGCAAGAGAGGGAACACAAGCAGAGGGAGTGGGAGAGGGAGAAGCAGGCTTCCCGCTGAGCAGAGAGCCCAATATGGGGCTTGATCCGAGGACCCTGGGATCATGACCTGAGCCGAAGGCAGACGCTTAACGAATGAGCCACCCAGGCACCCCAAGAAAGTGGTTTTTAAATTATAAATCCAACTGGGAAAGAGTGACATTGGTAATAGTCTAGCTTCCCATCTACGAAAAATTACATTTCGTCTTATTTCAATCTTCTTTTCTGTATTTCTCAGTAAGATCGTGTGGATTTTCCATAAATATGTCCTACACATTTCGTATTAGAGTTATTCCTTGTTATCTAGATTATATAATTAAAAAGAAATGCAGTGTTATTAATTTCAAATATATTAAGCAATTCAATTAAGTTATTCATCTAAACCTTAAGGGGATCCTTCAGGAGCTAACCTGCCTGAGTGAATAGTGAGGGATGATTTGTAATTAGCATGTTAATTTCACCTGTAAATAGGAAATTATGAAACTCAAGGTACTTAAAAGAATTCTATCAAGTAGGTTACATATTCACCTAGTCTGATTGTATTAATTCACACTGTCCAGAATTATTAAATCAGAGAATACACTGCAAAACACCTAGAATAGCATCTGACACGCAGAGACAGATATTCAATAAATACGAATGCTTGTTGTTGCTACATAGAGAAAAACATCCACTGGCTCCATTCTTGGCCACTAACTTTGAACAGATGGCATTAAAGTGGATGAAGGTATGTCTTTTGCACAGAGCCCACTGCACCTCCCATCTGGAGGCTGTCCTCTGGGGCAGGACTCTCCAGATGACAGCCCCATAAAGCTGCATGCAGGTCCCTACAACAGCAGGACATTCCCCAAGCCAGAGGGCTCGGTGAGCGTTTTAATGATCACAACAGAACAGGGAACTCCAGATGCCCCACGTAGTCTTGCCCACTGGGGCCTGGCAGGAAAATTCCACTGCTCATTAACTCATCTCTGACTTTTCTTTGCTGGGGTTCTCTCTGTCCACCTTCACCTCTGTTCTGCCAGCACAACCCAAAGACAACAATGGGCAGCCTGCTCACGTGCTGCTGCTACCGGAGGGAAGGCTGCAGTCCCAGCCTCAGCTCCCATGGAGGTCGTCCTCCTCCATAAACAAGCCCACCTCGTTGGCTGCTATGTTATCACCGTATCTGACTCCAGCAAAAGGGCTGGTGTTTTTTTATTTATTTTATGTTTTTTTTCCGAATTTTTTGAACTTTTTTAAAGATTTTATTTATTCATTTGAGAGGAAGAGAGACAGAGAGAGCACAAGTAGGGGAGAGGCAGAGGGAGAGGGAGAAGCAGACGCTCCACTGAGCAGGGAGCCCCACGTGGGGCTTGAGCCCAGGACCTGGAGATCAGGACCTGAGCTGAAGGCAGACGCTTAACCATCTGAGCCACCCAGGCGCCCCAGGGCTGGTGTTTTTTTAATGGGAGTTCTGCCTCAGGAAAGATTCCGAGATGTGTCGCTCAAGATGATAAAACTTCACACGGGTTATGCGAAACTTAAAAAGTAGTCAAGACCTCTAAGGAGCTGTGTCACTTGAGCAACTTACCTTAACCTCCCTGTGGCTCAGTTTCTTCACCTGTAAAATGGGCATAGAGGTAATTTACCTAATGAGGTTGAGGATCAAATAAAGACACTAATATTTTGGAAGTGCTGGTACCTAGCATACAGAAGTCCTTTGTAACTATTTCTTGAATGGATGAAATAAAATAAGCAAAAGTCTACCCTAAATCTTAAGAGGTATTTTTTTTAAATCAGTCCAAATTTTAAAAAGCTAAATTTTAGAATCAATTGCATTTTACAACTCATTACTAAACATGGGGTGCTTCTACACATTCACATGTGCTGGATTACATAACAGACAAAAAACTTATTCTCCCGGGAATTTCCAGAACCCTGTAGCACAGCCAAAATACACTGACCTTGAATACATTGTTCTTGAACAAAGTAGATGTACTGAACACTGAATTGATGTTACTACTTCGTACCTAGCACACACCGCTGAATGCTCTCATGCTCAATTATCTGACAGTGATGCTCGTATGTAAGGATAATACATAATTTTTAATCTTATTTAAAATGTATTATGCACTCCCGGAGCACTTACAAGAAACTACTCTTCTGCTCCTCACGGTTTGCTATCTATTCATCAGCAGAAAGACAGCTGGTTTGGGGCCGCTGGTGGGTTTTTCCATTGTTTTCAAAAGACTGAGAACTACCCATATGGTAGCTTACAGAGATGCTACAGTGATCAGTCACTGGAAATCACACAGAAAAGGTCACCACCAGGAATCCAACACATGGCTCTGGGAGCTCCCACTGTAGGGCCACTACCAAGCTGTTACTCGGTCCCTGGGAAGGTGGCTCCATGCAGGACAGATGTGCAAGAAAATACTTATTCAGAAGGGGACAGCCTCACTTCCTTACTCCACTGAAAGTAACAGACTCAGGGGTCCAGGGGAGCTGGCCAGAGTCACATGGCCAATCAGAGACCAGTGTATGTCCACCCAGCCCAGGGCCATCCCCACTCTCCACGCCTGGAAGGTATCCTTCCTATTGTCAAGGAGCCTATGGCCTAGAGAGTCTGAGAGCCTCTGTACCCCTTGGGCTTCTGCGCTATTTGGCTAAATGTAAATCCCAGCCCCTGTCTGGGTCTCAATCTTCTCACTTGTGAAGTGGAAGGGTGGCACCAGATGACTGCCGATAGGAATGCATAATAAAATAAAGGAATGAAGGAATATAATTAAGAAACCAAGTCTATAGTTTAGTGTCAGGGATCATGAGAAAGGAGCAGCAGGTATCCAGCCACTCTCAGTTTTCCAAATAATACGACTGAAGTCAATAAAGACAGATCGAACAAGTCTTACAGGGTCTCTGTTTCCCATCGGAGTTAAGATAACTCGAGGTCATGGAGCACAGTGGTGAGCAAGAGCCACCTGCAGATGCCTCTTGTAGGAGCCTGCAGGCAGAACTGGTCGTGCTGGCCACTGGTCCCCGCTTGGGTTCACAGGTCAGGGGTATAATCGCCCCGTTTCTGCTCTGTCTGCCTCCCACAGACTAGTCCAGAACCTGGTCTTGTTAAGCTCTGCATTGTCACTGCTGAAGACTCCACCTGGTATGTAGCAGGTGCTCAATAAACGAAAATAGCCCTCCCATCCCCAGCCCACACACATACCGAAATGAGGATAATAGCATCTACAGGTCTTTGTACTACAAGGGTCTGCTCTCCTCTCCCCTATTTCCCAGTATATCCATCTAGGTCCTACTGTAACAACCTCTACGTGGGACCCTACCAGTGAACATATGCTACTTTTCAGAAAAATAATGCAACGGCTCCAAGCTACGTCTCTCAACCTCCAGGGAGACCGTCTGCAGCTCTGTCTTGCATCTGTGTTCTTCTCTTTTCCTTAGGCTAAAATGCCAGTCCCTCCATTAGCTGTCAGGACGTGCTTGCCTCGCCCCTGCAACAGTCATGGTGTCCACCATGACTTTGGCCAGCCCCCTCAATGTATATCACTCGTTAGCTGCTCTATCACTGACATGCAGTCTGGGAGGCTAAAGCCACCTGCACCCTTGAGATTCCCCTTTGATCACCATTCCTTCCTCGGATAGGACACTAAGCCTCCTGATATAGGCTAGAAGGTCCTTGGCCAACGCCTTATTTCTTAAGGGTCTCCCCTGTGCCTCACCTTCCCGCCACCTCCCCCAAACTCCCAAACCCTGAAATCAATTCAAGGCAAGTTCTTCCCTCTTTGGAAGGTTATAACTAACAGCACCTACACTTTAAACTTGGAAAGCACACACATCTACTCTACCAAGTGCCAGGGTCACATGAATTAAGGGATGGCCCACTGAAAGCAAACCACAGCGAGCAGCTAGAAGGAATGACCACATTTGGGACAAGTGCAAAATTCAAATGCAGGCGGTGATTAGGCATTGAGTATGCTTCCGAACCCTCCCCCCCCCCCCACCCCCTGCCCGCTGCGGTGACACACGTGGGCTGACACGGTATCTAAGCTCACCCGGGGAAACAGACCACAGCCCTCCCTGGCGCCCGGGGATTACAGGGCAGGGCTGAATGCAGCGGCAAGAACCGAGAAACAAAGCCTTCTGTGAAACCAGAAACCACACAAGGTCACAGAAACAGCAAGAACTTGTAAATCCCGAAAGCCCTTCGGTAAGGAATTTTTCTAAGCACCTGTGTCCAGTGCGGAATGGACGGCAGGCTTGACACATACCTGAGGTGACAAGAGCACAGATCCAACCACCCCACCAGAAAGACCATTCAAGGTCACGGACACTTGAGATGTGCTTCCCCTTGTAGGCTTATCTGGGGAGTAACATCCAGGCACTGATCAAACCACCACTCTGAAAACTTGCCTGTGACAAGACAGACCAGGTCCTGGCTCACTAATGTGGCCTCAGGTGAGTCGAGGGAGGTAAGAGTGGATCAGCAGTGATAACAGGTGACCAGAGGATCTGCACACACCTATTCAGAGCCCCGGACTCAACCCGGGGCAGGGGGTTGGGGGGCGGGGGCAGCTGAAGAGGCTCTTACAGTCATGCTTACGGAATCAAGTAGTTAGAAGGCAGCTCTGCTAATAACCAATAAGTCCTTCTTTAAAAAAAGAAATACAATCTCTCCCGCCCCACCCACCCTCCCTTCAGGAGTTTAAGGAAAATCACTGCAAAGAGAAAACCAAAGTCGGTCAAAAGTTACTTAAAGGACGTGCAATTACGTGTGATTTAGAAAGCCTATGTATGATTAAAGCCAGAAAGAAGGCTGTGTACTTGGCAAATGCTTGGCAATGTATTTAGGCAAATACTCTTTCAACCCTCAGGAGCACCATTCCTCCTGCAACACATCTCCCTAATTTGCAGATTTGCTCAACAGGCCAGTGGTTCTCAAAGTGCGCTCCAGGACCCTTGGCAACGGGGTCACGGGGGAACTTGTTAGAAGCCCTGCTGAGTCAGAAGCCGTGAAGGTAGGGCCAGTCAGGTAAGTTTTAACAAGCCCCCCAGGGGTTCTGGTCAGACAACCACGCATAGGGGGAAAGGATCCTTCAGCTGCTGACCCCTGGCCCAGCCTCGGCTCACAGCCTCGGGTTGGCGGGGAGACAGAAGACCCCTCCCAAAGGGCTCCTCCACAAGTGGGGCCTTGGGACAGGCCATAGGTGGCATGAGTGTGGTGGCAGCAGTGACAGGAGTCCCAGGCTGAGACACGAAGAGAGGAGCCGGTCTAGGGCCGCGGTCCCTGAACTTGTTTGCACATGGTACTTGCCTGGGAGCTTTAAAATCCCAAAGCCCTCACTGAGGGCTGACCATTAGGGCAATGCAAACCAAAGCCACAAGGAGATACCATCACCTCACACCTGTCCGAACGGCTAGAATCAAAAAGACAAAGGGCAGTAAGTGTTGAGAGGATGTGGGACAAAGGGAACCCATGTGCACTGTGGGTGGGAATGTACATCAGTGCAGCCACCTGGAAAACAGTGCCCAGGCTCCTCAAAAATTAACAGCAGAACTACCCTCTGCTTCAGCAATCCCACTTCTGGGTATATACCCAAAGGAAATGAAATCATTATCTCGGATAGCTGCACCCTTGAGTTCACTGCAGCATTGTTCACAATAGACAAGATGCAGGAATGACCTAAGTGTCCACTGATGAATGAATGGATAAAGAAAATATGATATGTGTATGCATGTATACACACACACAAATAATAATAATGGAATATTATTCAGCCATAAAAAAGAAGGAAATCCTGCCACTTATGACAACACGGATGAATCTGGAGGTCATCATGTTAAGCAAGCCAGACATCACTTACATGTAGAATCTCAAATAAAATGTAAAACTCAAGAAACAGTAGAATGGTCTATTTTCCTTATAAGGAATCTGGGGCTAAGACGGGTTAGTATCGTACTCCGAGTCACACTGCCCCCACATGGAGCCAGGACTCACACCCAGGGCTGCCTGGCTGGTGTGTGAGCTTGGCCTCAAGTTCCCTGAGCTACAAAATGAGCAAGTGAGACCCCATTTCCTATCCCCTGATCTAAGAGCCAATGACCAGCTAATACATTTCTTCCTGATTTTTTTTAATTTAACTTATTTTAATTGTGATAAAATAGACATAAAATTTACCATTTCAGCCATTTTTAAGTGTATACAGTTCAACAGCATGAAGTGCATTCATATTGTTGAGCAACCATCATCAATCATCATTCATTCGTCTCCAGAACGCTTTTCATCACCTTGTGAAACTGAACCTCTGTGTCCATTAAACATTAGCTCTCCGTTCCCCTCCCCCAGCCCCTGGCAATCACCACTCTCCTTTCTGTCTATGAATTTGATTACCCTTGATGCCTCATATAAATGGAATCCAACACTATTTGTCCTTTTGTAACTGGCTTACTTCACTTAGCATAATGTCCTCCAGGTTCATTTATGTTCTAGCAGGTGTTGGAATTCTCTTCCTGTTTTAGGCTGAAAAACAGTCTACGTTTCCTCTTAAAGAAACAATTATCAATTTTAAAAACTAAAGTCTATAGTCAAGCTCTGCATTTCCCATGCCTGAGAACACACGCACGAGGTCTCCTGCTGTCAGTGGCAAAGGAATCCCTCAATCCTTTGTGGGGAAATGTGCAAGATGTTCTCAACTTTCAAACCCTGTCTTGTATCTTGGACCAGGGGAATCCACTTTTACAGCCTGAATCATGAGGGATCCAAGATGGTATTGTAGCCAGTCTGACTTAATATGCAACATTTCTTTTTTTCTTTTTTAAAAATTCTATTTATTTATTTGACAGAGAGAGACACAGCGAGAGAGGGAACACAAGCAGGGGGCGTGGGAGAGGGAGACGCAGGCTTCCCGCGGAGCAGGGAGCCCAACGCGGGGCTCGATCCCAGGACCCTGAGGATCATGACCCGAGCCGAAGGCAGACGCCTAATGACTGAGCTACCGGGTGCCCCAATATGCAACATTTCTAAGCACAGAAGATGTGGACGGGAAAGAACTTAATCTGATTTGAAGTGGCCGAGGGAGGGCTCAGAAAACCTGAGTGAGTGGCGCTCCTCTTTTAAGATCCTCTCCCTTTTATCACAGTATTACATCTAACCCATAGCCTAGTTCTTCCCCTATTTCCGAATTATGGCAACTGACTAGCAATCAACTCCAAAGAATAAAATTAATTGACTAAAACTGATTAGACAATAAAGGGGATTTACTCAAAACTGAAACATAAAGAAATAGGGTGGTTTTCAGGCACAGTTTGCTCTGAGTTTCTACTCTGTGTTTCAGTGAGGCTCTGTCCTGCCCCTCTCTTCATTGGCTTTGTCTTCAGGCTGGCATCCCTCATGATCACGAGATGGCTTTAGCACCAACTGGGGTGATGTGCAACCTTACGCTCTGTTTTTTAGAACTTCTCTTAGGGTACTGATTTTACCCCTTATGATCAAGTAAGAGTTCATAGATACTTTGATCTTCCCTAACTATGTGTATTTATATAACATTGAACTTCCAAGCCAACAGCAGCCATATTTATCTTTTAACAAATGACAATCACTCTGAGCCCTGAGTTCTGTACAGCCCCCAACATTCTCTGGATGGGAATGCATCTGGGGGAGGGCATGGAGGCATTCTGAAACAGGAGCTGCTTATCTAGCATGGCAACAACGAGAAAAAGTATTTGGCCACTGTAGCCAGGAAAGAAGATGCTCAAAATTCCCCACTGGAAACGATTTTCTAAATCTCTTCTCTATAGTCGGCCACCAGTGGCCTGAGGTAAGGATCATACCCAGGATTTAACTTCAGAAAGAGGCATGTAAATGGTCTCTATAACTTAAATGTTTGGGGCACCTGGGTGGTGCAATCAGTTGAATGTCTAACTCTTGGTTTCGACTCGGGTCGTGATCTCAGGGTCCTGGGACTGAGCCGCGTGGAGCCTGCTTGAGATTCTCTCTCTCCCTCTCTGTCTGCCCTTCCCACTCAAGCTCTCTCTCTCTAAAATAAATAAATAAAATTTTTTAAAAGGTTAAAGAGTGATTTGAATCAGGGATTAATAATGATGACCCCACCCTGAGGAAAAGGGGGCTGATTCTCTCCACTGCCTCCCACATCCCTCCAGCTCAACAGCAAACACAATCTTGTGATCGACAGGTAGCGCAGGCAAGATCTTTACTTATCTGCCCTGGAGAAGTGACTACAAATCACGGCCGCTACTTCACATTCCTCCTCCCCTTGTCCGACCAAAGATGACCTTTTGAAGTCTTCCATCATTCCAATTCTTCACAAACCTTACTTCTCTTCACAACAGCCTGTTCAATAGAGCCTGCCACTCCATGAAGATGGATCAAAGTTTAAAAAAAAAATTATAGCAAAAATATCAGTCACTTTCAAAAAGTTCCTTTTTCCAGGGACAAGAAAGTCTTAATAAATCAACTAAGAAATAGTCACAAATCTAAATTAGGAATTTTTAATGAAATGGGTATAATATTTATCTCATACATTTTTTAAGTCAGAAAACTTATAATCAAACACCTGTTTCATGTTTTCAGAAATTTTCAAATTATTCCACAGATGTCATTGGGTCCTCTCTTAAAGGAAAAAAAATCATGCTTCTGGTCCAATGGAAATTCTGTTTATTCACAGTTTGGGGATCTCAGTAGAGAAGCCCTTGGTGCGTGTGTATAAAGAACATACGCAAGGTACTTATTTTAAGAACTCAGCTGTGCAAAGGTCTTTCTTCACCTAAGTGGCTCTGAACACACCACTAGAGGGGGGCACATTTAAGTTATTCCCAGGCAGTTGAAAACTAAAAGCCTTCCTGCCTACTTACAAAAACATTGCAAGGGGACCTGGTCAGCTTAGTTGGTGGAGCGTGCAACTCCTGATCTCGGGGTGGTGAGTTCGAGTCCCATTTGGGGGGTAGAGTTTACTTTAAAAAATAAATTAAATTTAAAGAAAAAAATGTAGGCAGGGCGGGAGAAAGGAGGAAGAGAGAGAGGAAGGAAGGGAGGGAGGGAAAACAAGCTTGAGTATCAGTAACCTGATAAGCAAGCTGCTGGTAAACAAAGAATACCCTGGGCTTTGTAACAATTGCCAATAACCAAACAATGCAAACTTAACCCTGCCCTTAAATTTTTTCCTCTCCCTTATCACTGAAAATGTTCACTCTGAAACAAAAACCTTATCTCTTTCACACTGCTTGTTCACAGATGAGCTGCTGGAGGAAACGTAAGCCCCAATCGGAGATAGGTTCTCTCCAAGAGGCTTGTGGGTCTCAGGGGAGATCTTTGCTCTGGGGGCATATTCAGGCTCAATCAACTGCCTCACCTTCCACAACACTGTCTTCTGGGTGTTGCTCCATATGAAACCTCTCAGCTTACTGGTCAAAGCCGTGGCCTTGTCCCTCCACCTTGGCAAATGCACATGCCTGTGTAAGCACATACACCTGCCCAAGGGTTCACTCCCTTCAAAGGAATCGGGGAACCCCTGAGAAACACCAGATATTAAGGAAAAGGAGAAAGAGGGAAAGATGGGCAAACAGAGGGGTGGGGAATAGGAGGCAGTGTGCAGGAAAAGTAACCCACAAATCCTAATTTGCACTATTCTCCAGAAAAGTGAATGTCGGCTGCCCTACCACATGTTAGAAAAAGAAGAGCAGGGTCTAGATGCAAGTCACCTTTCTGATCTCCATATTGGGCATGTGGACGTAAGGATGAATGGACGGCCGCAGCACACAGAAACAGCAATGCTACAACCAACCCCCCACCCCAAGGGTCCCACTAGTTCCAGGCTGCCCTTCATCATCAAGGACGATCCAACTCCCACCAATAATCCCCACTCAGAGCTTCATCCATGGGTTTAAGCCATTCTCCAACTTTAGCCGCTCAACTACACTGCTGCACAGACTAGTAAGACAGCACTAGAATCTTCTTGTTGACTGGTGATTTATACACGTTTCCAGGGCAGAAATCGCTTTGAGAGTCTAATAACTATTAGACTCTTGCCCAGAAAAATGCATATAAGTTTTGATATATATTGAGGGGTTCATGGGCTCCCCATACTCTGAACCTGTTCCTCAACTCCCCAGTTCAAAAGTTCTCAGGGTAAAAATGTATGCCCAACCTATCTCTTCCCCCCAACTTGTAACTCCTAACAGAGGGTCACTGGGTCAGCCTGTGGGCTCTCATTATCACCCCCAAATTTGGGAGTCACACTGACATGGTGGCAATCCAAGATTCTATGTCATAGATGAATTCCAATTTAGATGCCCACCAGGGTGCAGAACCAGGGTAGCTCCAGGAGGGAAGGGACTTGAGAGGTATCTAATGGCCACTTAACATCCAGAGATCTCCAGAGAACAAGGAAACAACCCAAAGACCACAGCAAAGCTGGGACAACACTCACAGGCATAACCCAGGACAGAAGAAGGAAAATCTCAGCTCCCACTGTACAGAAATTTTGCCTGGAAACCCCGTGGCACATGTGCCATGATGTGTAAGTTAAAAACCAAAAACCAAAAACCACAGCAATGGTTACTGAGCATCAAAGTCGTGCTGCTGGTCTACTTGCAGGAAGGCAGGGGAGAATCATAAATTCCCAAGCAAAATGAGACCAAGAAAATAACCATGTCAACAAGTCTAATGAAAGTGCCAATAAGCCCCCTTTGTATCCTGATCTAATTAAACCTTTTCCACAAACGACCAGCAATCGATAAAGAATTATTTCTTATTCAATTTGGGCTTCGGTTTTAATTCCGAGTAGTGCAACACTCTGGGATCCTGAGAGCATCTGAGAGGTTCTGATCTATTTCCTACAAGTGCAGAAAGAAGGACTGATGTCAGGGTATCGTCCTCCTCTCCCTGCTCACATGCAGCGCTGTTGCTAGATGGACGCCTTCAAAGGCTCCCGGGAGCAGGCCTAGGCATACGGCTCCCTGACTTTCCCCAGAAAAAGAACAGAAGGAAGTCAGCAGAAAAGGTGAGAAGAAGAGTTCACTTCCATTCATTTTCTGATGCCTTGTACTTGTCAGAGCAAAAATAGGCGAATTTGGCAACACTTTAAAGGCTTTAAGTGATTTAAACAACACAACACACAGCATAGCCCTTCATGGACAAATCACAAGATGTGTACCGTAAGCGCAAAGATGGGCTACTTCTGGATACTGTTCACTCCCAAAGAAAAGAGGAAGTCTTTGTTTGAAAATTTTCACAAAACTAAGCCGAATATGTATTTAGGCACTTAAAACTGTTGCTGATCCTTTTGATAGAGAGATCTATGTAAAAGGAGCTAAAACAATGGGTGAGATCAAATAAACTATTTTTTGCAACAGATATCAAGCAGATTCACATTTTGCACTAAATTTATTAATAGGTAAGCTCTGAGGGGCCAGAGTTGTGGCACTCTTTCCGTTTAAATCTGAGACCTCTGGGGGCACCTGGGTGGCTCAGTTGTTAAGCGTCTGCCTTCGACTCAGGTCATGATCCCAGGGTCCTGGGATCGAGTCCCGCCTTGGGCTCCCTGCTCCGTGGGAAGCCTGCTTCTCCCTCTCCCACTCCCCCTGGCTTGTGTTCCCTCTCTCGCTGTGTCTCTGTCAAATAAATAAATAAATAAATCTTAAAAAATAAAATAAATCTGAGACCTCTGGGGGTGCCTAGGTGGCTCAGCCGGTTAAGCATCCAACTCTTAATCTTGGCTCAGGTCTTGATCTCAGGGTCATGAGTTCAAGCCTCACACTGGGCTCCATGCTGGACATGGAGCCTACTTAAAAAAAAAATCTGATCCCTTTGGCACAATGCCACAATGTAGAAAGGGCATCTGATGAATATCTTCTTTGGAGAAACTACATATCAATTGAAATCAAAGTTACTAAAAAAAAAAAAAAAATCATCATCTCAGTACAGCTGAAGGTATCAGGAGACCTCAGCCCCTCAAACCCAATTTCCTGGATATATAAGCTCATCCTGGGTCCTGAAGATGGCATGCAGGAGAAGAGAAACTGTGTAAACTGTGGATTTTCATTGGGCAACCAAGGAGGACAAAGAAGCCACCATTTCCTCCAGCAGTTTCGTTTCTCTAACTAACATCTGTCTTTCCATCAACCTGAATTTCTACCTCATTGCTACAAGGCACACACCACTTGGCTGTAGTCTACAGAGTGAGAAACTCTGGGAATTTCTATGATTTAGCAACATTCTCAGGAAAACATCACCCCCACACAAACACACAAATATTCAAAGAATGCTAAGGATCTGACTCGGGAGCTAGGACGGGCACAGTGCTCGCCACCAACAGCACCCACCGCAGGTGGACGCCCCAACCAGCCAGGGACGCCGGCTGTCTGGGCGAGACAAGATGGTTTCAGATGGAAAGTTCTGTTTGTGCTCACTACCCCTTTTCATCCTATTTTAAGTAAGAGCCATCTGTTTTAATCTATTAAATTCCATCATGCCTAAAAACATTATCTTGATAAAAACCGACCTCCAAGATCCTTGCACTTGCAAACTGTTGAATACTGACAACAAACAATATTTCCTGGCTTTTGTGAAACATTTATAAAACTTTTTCTTTAAACTTTTATTTTCAAACAGCTTTTAGAGGGGAAAAATGACCTCACTTTCGGGTCTGAATTTTTCTAAATTTCGTGAAGAGGTAGGAGATGACACGAACCCATCCAACTAGGTAATGGTGGTTCTGTCTCATGGACTGAGGCCCCCCTTCCTAGTCCATGGCTATAGCAATCCTGGCAAGAACAGCACTCCTAGACAGAGCCGCAGCACAGACCTGGAGCCTACCTGGAAAAGAAAACTGGAACAGAAAAATCCATGCTCAGCAAAGAGACTTCATCTAAGCTATTAAAAATAACATTATTGAGATCACTCACCCCCAGTACACTTACCAAGAGATTACATGAAGCACCCAATGCATGCATATAAAAAATGAGCTGTTTACAGAGAATGATCCAGAGAACACAAAACAAATACAGATGGGAAAATAATGATTGCCAGTGACCACTCTGAAACACCTATCTGGGTTTCTAAGAGCTCAGAGAGCACCATTGGGAGGGTGACCAACTGGGGAGGGGTCAGAGTTGAGGGCACCCCTGGGGGAAGCCCATTCTGACATCACACAGCCCCAGAATGACATGGCTAGCTAGATGTGTTAGAGCTTTTCTACAAACAGAATTATCAATTTGTTACTTGCTTAAGTAACCTCCTATTGCTATTTTCATAGAAACTTAAAATTATAGGTAGAAGATGATCATGACAAAATAATTTAAGGTAGAATAAATCAATAGGCTTGTTTCCTACCACCCACTGTAACCGTATCAACTTCAGAAAAGACTGACATTGTGAATTTTTTTTAAAGTGGACTAAAAAGGACCACAGGCATATCAAGACGGGTCCTTGTAGATCCACAGAGAGTTATATAATCAAGAAATGAGTAATTCAGTCACCAACCACTCAAATCCTGCAGCTATATTAAGAATATATCTTAAGATAGGATGCCTGACTGGCTTAGTCAGTAGAGCATCCAACCTGCTCTCAGGGTTGTGAGTTCGAGTCCCACACTGGGTGTAGAGATCACTTAAATAAATAAAACTTAAAAAAATATATCTTAAGATATATTAAAAATGACCCTTAAAAAAAAAATCCAGCACCACTATTACAACAAAAGAATGATCCTTGAAGTACAGATCCATGAAGTATAGAATGTAATGATTAATTTTCTTTCAACAGATTAAAGATGCCATCATTAACCATTCAGAATATTAGAATCTGCAGAACACCTACTTCGTCCTTATTTTGCTGAAGTACATAAGCCCACTATGCAGAAAAGCGAGGAAAAGTGGGTGTGAGAATCCAAAGAAGACAACTTCACAAAGAAGTGTGACTTTGCAATCTGCATAGCTCGGTGGGAGGGGACAAAGATTTCCAGGGATTTGGAGAGCGTTGTGGGATTCAGTTCATCACTTGGGTGCTGGTCAGTTTATTAGTACTGACCTGATTTAAGCCTCAGTAGTAATGAATTGGGGAAATTCTGGTTCAGTGGAAAATGCTTCTGGGGTACCTGCATGACTAAAGAATGAAGGACACTTGCATGACCCTGTGCCCACCTGTGCCCACCTGTGGTCCAGCCTCACTCCCACCACGTGCTGCCCTCAGACCTGTACTCTACCCGAGGCTCCGCTCTTCCCCCTGCCCTAGCCCGGTCCCCCAGCTCTGCCAATGCCACTGCAAAGAACCAGGAGCCTTCTCCATGTGCTCCATCAGGACATCCACCATGAGAGGCTCACCACTAGCCCGGAAGCACTGCACCGAATGTCGTCTCCCCTGCTGGACCATGAACATCTGGAAGACAGTCTCTGGGGGTGGTGCCAGGTGCACGGCTGATCCCCAATATATGCTGGCTCAGAAGTGAGTTGTGAGATCATATGGGAAATTTTCGGCAACAGTACAATATTGTAAAGAATTTAGCCACTCTAAATTAATGTAAGATTTGCCTGAACTACAGAAATACAAGTTACCTAGTAACTGTTAAAGATCATCTTTTTAAAGTGCTCTCACTTCTACTGTTCAAACACATTCTAACCATTGCTCTAACTAAGAAGCGTTGGATGACTATTTGGTTTCTGAGAGGGAGAAAGGCATAGAGAGATAATGCACTCACTGCGTATCCAGCCCAGGATAAAGACTGAAATGGTGAGTCCAGGGTTTAGGCAATAAAGAGCAAATCTTCTGGATAAACATGAATGTGGTATACCCATACAATGGAACATTATTTGACTAGAAAAAAGAATGAAGGGCTGATACGTGCTGCACCATGAATATACCTCAAACATATGATGGTAAGTGCAAGAAGCCAGACACAAAAGGCCACATATTGTATGAGTCCATTCATGAGAAGTGTCCAGAATGAGTACATCCCATGAAGAGACACAAAGCAGACTGATAGTTGTCAGGGGCTGGGAAGAATGGGTAACAGGGCAGTGGGCGGGGAGCAACTATTGAATGGGAACAGGGTTCCTTTCCAGGTGATGACAATGTTTTGGAAATAGAAAAAAATGTGGGTTGCACAACACTGAATGCACTAAACATCACTGCACTGTTCACTTTAAGTAGCTAACTTCATGTGAATTTTATCTCAATAAAAAAATAAACTTTTTTTTTTAAACAAATTTTTCATCACCTACATCAGAAAAGAAGTCTTCCAATAGACTCTCTTGGTGGCTCTGAAAACACACAGGCACCTACCTCAATGGAGCTATGGATTTGTAAACAGTATAAGGAATTAGCATTCAAACAGTGTCGTTAAAAACATATACTAGAAATAGTTAATTAAGTTTAGTATCTTGTTATTCTATTATCTCTGAAAACTCTTCACAATATTTATAAAGTGTCCCCTTTCTCTGTGCTGAAAGCCTCTATTTGTAATGAGATCTAATTTCCCTTATTTGGTAAAAGTCCCTGGAATTCTCCTATATGTAATGCCTTTGCTGCAAACACCAGACCAACGTTCTATGTAAGTGCTCCTCATGAAGGCTGATGATTTTAGCATATGAATAATTTATTTTTTACTTCCAAAATTTCCCCTTTTCCTTCTCTGGTGACAAAGGTAGTGTAACAAAGATTTTTTCAAGGAAAAAAAGCTTATTTGTGAATATTCCTCTATTCCATTATAAATTGTAACACTCTTGGTGACTTCTTCTGATTCAGAAGGAGAAAAGTTATACACCAGTGAAGACACAAAAGCTCTACTAAGCAACGAAAAGCTGATTCTGTAGTGAAGAGTGAAGTAGGCTGAAGGAAGAAAGGGTATTAAATATGCAAACTAAGGATCTATTTATTGCTAATACAACAGCCACAAGAACAAATCAGATGCAATGCCAAGTGTTCTCATCAACACTATTTTCTCCAGGGGCACCTGGGTGGCTCAGTCCGTTGGGTGGCCAACTTGATTTTGGCCAGGTCGTGGTCTGGGGGTCATGGGACTGAACCCCATACGTCCTCGGGCTCGTGCTCAGCATGGAGTCTGTTTGTCCCTCTCCCCTTCCCCTCGCCCAGCTCACGTGGTCTCTCCCTCTCTCTCAAATAATCTTAAAAACAAAACCAAAAAAAAAAACAAACAATAACAACAACAACAACAACAACAACAAAAACCCACAATATTTTCTCCAGGATAATCAAAAAGATGAAACATGCACCCTACCCAGCACATGCACAAGGCAAGGCCGACTCCTGAGCACCCAGGATGGGAATGAATTGCTCTAATAAAACAAGACACACTCGCACTGAAAACCACTCACATTAAGAGGGTCACACTGGGCAGCATGGCATCACAGCCCTGTCAGAAGTGTATGGCCATCCCATATGCATCCCATTATTGAAAGTGTATCCCATGTTCACTGTAGCATTAGTCACAATAGTCAAGATACGGAGACAGCTTAAATGCCTATTGATGGATGAATGGATGAATGTCACGCGCACACGCACACACACACCCCAAAATACTATTCAGTCATAAAAAAGAAGGAAATCCTGCTATTTGTGACAACCTGGATGAACCTGGAAGACATTATGCTAAGTGAAATAAGCCAGACAGAGAAAGAAGAATACTTCATGATCTCACTTATTTTTTTTTTATTAAAGATTTCATTTATTTGAGAGAGAGAGAGAGTAAGCGAGAGAGAAAGAGAGCACAAGCCGGGGGTGGCGGTGGGGGGGCGGAGAGGCAGGGGCAGAGCCAGAGGGAGAAGCAGGCTCCCCACTAAGCAAGGAGCCTGATGCAGGGTTCAATCCTAGGACCCTAGGATCATGACCTGAGCTGAAGGTAGATGCTTAACCGACTAAGGCACCCAGGCACCCTGTGATCTCCCTTATATGTGGATTCTAAAAAGTCAAACCTATAGAACCAGAGGGTAGAAAGGTGGCTGCCAGGGGCTGGGAGTCAGGAAATGGGGAAATTCTGCTCAAAAGGTACAAACTTTCAATTTTAAGATGAATACATTATTAGGGCCTGATGTATGGCATGGTGACTACAGTTAATACTATATTACATACTTGAAATTTGATTAAAAAGTAGATCTTAAGTGTTCTCAATACACACACAGGAATGATAACAATGTGCGGTGATGGATGCATTCATTAATTTGTGGTAATCACCTCACAATGTATACATATGTTAAATCATCACACTGTATACCCTAAAAAAGTTGATTGTGCTGACAGTTGCAGAATTCTGAATATACTAACAGCCACTGAATTTTATACTTCAAATAGGTGAATTGTATGGTATGTGAATAGTATCTTGATAAAGCTGCTACCAAAAAAATAAAAAATAAAAAAAGCAGTGTATGACATCTACAGGTACATACGCCTGACCAACCACCTGCAGTGGAAAATCAAAGGTCCTTACCTAGTCAGGTGGCCTCTAAGGGACTCTGGCCCAAGCATTCAAAACAAAGGCACAAAAGTAAATCACTTACCCCAGTTTTAACAAGAGAATCTGTGCCAGGATTTAAGGTTACAACTTGGATGAGACTAAGATCCAGAGATTTCTAAAGGGAACCCATACTGGTCCCAGGGTCAGGACCATTAACAAGGTTTACAATGCTTCACAAATAGGGGAAAGGTGGATGGGGGTCGGGGACAGGCCACCAGCTCCATGCCAGGATGACAACGGACACAATGCTTTGTTCTAAAACAGAAACAAAAGACAAAACCCCCCAAAAAAACCAAAACCAAAAAAACCCCAAACAGGAGTTCCAACCATGTCAGTTATACAATGTCAGCTGTACTAAAAACAAACAAGCAAACAAACATGGTCTGGGGATGGTTTGCTTGTTTTCAAACATTGTTTGTGACCCCTAATTCACATGCTAGAGCACAACACTACAAATTAACAAAACAGAAGGGGGAAGAATCTAAATACATTGAGAAAAATGAAGTTAGCGTGAAAAAAATATCTCCCTGGCTAGACTACGTAAGCTGAACACCATAGAAAATGTCCCCAGTAAATAAGAAAAGCTTATCAAAATTCCATTTTGCACATTACATTGGTTTTCATTTCCCCACAAACGTTTACCTTTTCTTTTCAATTCAACTGACATATTTGAATGCATGTGATCTCCCTAACAGAAAAATTAACCTTTGGATATGAATGCATTTTTGAAAGATGCATTTTTTTTAATTTATAACTTTTTTTGGAATAGGTAATTACACAGTTCAAAAACCAAAATGCTATCAATCGGTACATATTTAGGAAGTAACCCTTTTTAGTAGTTTCTTGTATGTGCTCCCATTTCTTTACGTAAATATAATGGTCACTGTACATGTGCAAGAATTACTGTTGTTGTCGGACCAAGTCAGTTGCATCATCGCTGAGGTGGGGAAATGCACACTGGGGTCTCTGTAGGGCAAGCCCTACACATCACACATGCTCTGAAACTGGGAATGTTAGGAAGGCAAGACTGGCTGATAAAACAGGTGAAGAATAAAGAGGTGTGCAGTTAAGGCATAAGTTTTGTCTGTTTCCCCCACTAGACGGGGAGCTCCCTGAAAGCAGGAACAAGGGTGAGTTCATCACGGTACGGCCACCAGCCCACCCCTGCCCATGCCGAGCACAGGGCCTGGGGTGTGACAGGTGGCCAATCAATGTTACAGGAGTGCATCTACCAATACATATTCCATCCTGACAGAGTTAGGGATTGGATGGGACCTGAAAGAAAGGAAGGATACGGAGATACCCGCAGAAGGCTTTTCTGGTAAGGCAATGGCTCACACTTGGGGCAGGGGGGTGGGGGACTATTGGGTGGAAATGCCACTCTAGGGTCTGCCTCAAACCCCAGCAGAAAGGGCAAGTCCCCACGGAGCTATATGCAGGACAAGGACATCGTCTGGCATCTGGATCCTTGGCTCTAGCCAGCTCACCCAGGTGCCCAGTCTCAGACAAGCTCCGGAGTCAAGTCCTGAGGGCTTAACCCCTGGCTGAGTCTCTCTCTGTGAAATGTTAAGAGGAAGGCATTTCCTCATCTGCTCTGAATGTTATTCCTGCCACCTCCATTCCCCCCACCCCACCTCTTTAAGGCTTTGTAGCCCTTTTTCCCTGTGTGGCTCTGGCATGTGCTTCTTCCTCCCTCCCTGCCTCTGTCCCTGAACCTCATCTGGGACCCAGCAGAAGCTGGAAAGCTGTGCAGTGACAGAGCACCCTGACTCCTGTGGGTGAAAATGGCGTGTCTCCATGAGACCTCAAGCCATCTGAGCCAACGACAGTCCATAACAGATGTGCCAACACCCAAGTGTTCTGCCGCACCCTTGCAGACATTCCCATGGGAGAACATTCTGGAACTCAGAGCCAGGGCTGCCTTGAACACAGAGCTGCCAAATCCCCACAGTAGAGTTGGTCCCCCATCCACTGGCCAGATGGCACCTAGGCCTAGACTTCACCAAGAGGAACAACAAGCCACGTGGCTCTGTGCTAAACTCATCCCTAGTTTATTTGACAGTTGGCATGAAGAGGCTGTTCAGAGTATAAGTCACTTTAAAGTGTTTTAATAAATTAGACATCAAAAAGCCGATAATACCAGCCAAGAGAAGAGTTGAGCAATAGTCTCCTTCCCCTTTTCATCACTTGCAGTGCTGTTTGGTCTGTATCAAATGGTGGGTCATCGGGAAACCGAAGAAACACAACTTCTTACATAACACCCTCCAAGCCGGGCAGAGACCTGGAGTTCCCAAAAACAGAATCTCCATTTTGCCAAAAAAGAAGAGATCCTAAAACCTCCTTCATGGCAGCGGAGAGCTGGAGAAAACACGCACCAGGCATCACAAGATGGTGACGGGCTAGCCTCCCTGCCCATCCCAGGGCAACCCGGCAGACACCCACTGCAGAAGCGGGCCTGCACACGGCTGTGCGGATGCGCACTCAGCTCAGCTGGAGGCGCACAAGGACCCATGTAAATGGTCAAAGTGTTCAAGTCTCACAGTAAATAATGGCACTTGTATTACAGCTATCGTTATAAAAATCTGTAACACTTCAAGAGACCATTATGGGGCTATTAAAAAGATACTGCATTCAGTTTTCAAGATGACTTATGCAGCATGCGATTGCTGCAGTAATTACTTTATTTATCACTATGTAAACGGACCTTACTGCTTCATTAAAAAAGAGAAAAATGATGGTGTTCTCTTGCACTAACCAAGCAAAAGTGGCAGCAAAGACTGCAAATACTCGTCAACGTAGATAGGAAGCAAGTCTCAAAGTGCTGCCGGACAGGCGCCCGAACCGTCTGAGGAGTGAAAAGCTTAGCAGCTTTAAGTAACCTTACAAGTGACACTGTGGTTGAACCTCAGATGGTGAGCACAGACACTGTTTTCATTAGCAGGTTTACGGGCACTTGAACGCATAGGCCTGATACACAGGGATATTCTAAACAGAATTATGTACCCAAGAAACAACAACAACAAAAAAATACCTTGAAAATATTCCACTTGACCTGACATATTGCCCCAGACCCCTACCAGACTTGAAGATAAAAGAAGTTTTTGAAAAAAAATTCAGTATGGGGTTGCCTGGGTGGCTCAGTCATTAAGTGTCTGCCTTCAGCTCAGGTCATGATCCCAGGGTCCTGGGATCGAGCCCCACATCGGGCTCCCTCCTCGGCGGGAAGCCTGCTTCTCCCTCTCCCACTCCCCCTGCTTGTGTTCCCTCTCTCGCCGTGTCTCTGTCAAGTAAATAAAATCTTTTAAAAAAATTCAGTATGGAAGTGGTTAAGTCATCTGAAATACATGCATAGCAACAATTTCCAGGTTCTTGTTTGTGTTGCCAATTTTGCAAGGACTTGAAACTATTTCTATAGCACCTCTCTGCAATAAGATGTGTTCATCAAAAAGACCATGGAGGAGGCCCTTCTTCTGGGATGGGAGGGAAGGTATTTCCCACGTTGGACCAAACCAGGCAGATACTTGGGTGTTTAAATCCTAAGATATTGAAAAATGGGGAAACATAATTCCAAAGACAAGACTGGCATTAAGATGAAGAATAAGCACACATGGTTTTAACCTAATGCTGCAGTCCTTTCTGGGGCACCCCTGCACCACTTTATATAAATAGCCTGTGAATATAAGCCATAAACACCTGCACTGAGATGCCCATACTAACACTCTCAAATTTGGGCCAAGCTGGTTAAGCATTTTGCCTCAAGTTTTTCAGCTGTGAAGACAAGCAATGCCACTTTTTCCTCTGTGTGTGTGTGTGTGTGTGTGTGTGTGTGTGTCTACACACTTCAGCCATATAATTAATGTTATTAACAAAGATGATTCCATTCATAGGATGTATTATTCTCTGTATTGAGTGATGTAGGAGAGAAGGTGCTGGGGGTTGGGGGGGGAAGGGTAAGAAGTAGAGTCCTTTCTGTAAGAGAAACATGCTCTGCATTGTGTTTCCTTTAGGTAATTATCCTAATTTCCACAATTAAATTAAGGGCAATACTGCTCCACAGATGCATCATCACTCTTAGAGGTGCTTCCGAATGCGGGTATGCACATCTGTTTCCTACTACCATCCTACAATACAGCAGGTAAAAAATCTACTCTAACACATTCTTTATGGGGAAGACAGTGGCCTGAGTGAACACTCTTGATCCTACCTCCCTTCCCAGTCCCCTCTCTGAAGTAACAAGGACAACTATCTAAAAAGCTCACAGGTGGTAGAGACTTTGGAGGCCTGGGGGTCCCTAATATCTGCAGGACAGACAGCAGGCATGGTTCTCCATGGTCTGTGTAGATGAGGGGCCATAGGAAGAGAAGAAGCCTTGGGATCCTGCTCATTCTGCTGACCCAGCTGAAACCCAAGGGAGGAGGCTTCAAGGGAAGGTGGCACCGTTCCAAGCTGGTGGCCAGGACCAGCTGGGGACAGAGCAACGGGGCAGCAGGGGATCTGTTTTCTCATTGCTGTCATCTACCACCTGCCACTACCTTAGTGACACCAAGCTGTGACCTGTACAGCTCCTGAGGGTAGCCATAAGCAAGCAAAGAAAAACCACGACCCACTGAGAAGGACACAGGAGCCCCAGGGAGGAGGGGCTCTTGATTTCAGGGTCGTGAGTTCGAGCCCCACGCTGGGTGTAGAGATTACTTAACTATAAAGTCTTAAAAAAAAAAAAAGAAGAAGAAGAAGAAGAAGAAGAAGAAATGCAAGTATTCCAGAGTAAGGAATAAGAACATGGAATTCATGAGTCAAAAGATACAAAGCTTGGAGGACAGATCAAGGAGCTACAGAGAGATACATGCATGATGGGACCTCGGCAAATGCGCATCTTGGTGGACAAATCAGTGGTTGAATACTGGTGTGCTAGGAGAGAAAGTTTTACTTGCAACTGCTGGTCACTGGTGGAACTGAAAATAACACAACTTTCAAGTTAACAAGGGAATTGTTCAATTAACACGGGAATTGAGAAACACAAAACAAAGTAAAATAAGGGACAACCACTGAATAAGGTGAAAGCAATAAAGCAACATGTCTCAGTGATTACAATCAAAATGGACAAGGCAGAATGTCCCCATTAAAGGACAAAACTGTGACGTTGGATTTTAAAAGCCCAGCTCTGTTTAACAACAACAACAAAAAGGAACCTACCCAAAACAAAGTACCAAAGAAGAGCTGAACAAAGGTATACCAAACAAATACAAATAAAAAGCCAGTAAAGGTGGCAGTACTGAAATCAAAGGAGAATTCAAGGCCATCAGCATAAGCATTAACTGGACAGAGAGATATTATGTAACAAATATGCAATCTGAGGCAAATATAAGAATTATATATCTTTATGCATCAAACAAAATGGCAGGTGAACACATTAAGCAAAAGCTCCAAGAAACTGTCAAGTTAAAAAATTATAAAAGATACTTGAACCTTTCAAGTATCTTGACAGTTAAAGACAAGGATTTAGAGACTCTAGCTGAATAGAATGCAATCAGTAAGTTTGATTTACTCAATATAAAAAATGAAAGCTCTGTGCTTTAGCGAGGATATTTTTTAATGTCCATGGAACAATTAAAAATTGATCGTGTACTTAGACACAAGTAAACTTTAATGAATCCCTTTAGACAGAGAATTCAGAGCTACATCACAGATCATAACAAAATATCAAAAGAAGCACAAAATTTAGGGATATGCTTCTAAATAATCTCAGACTCAAAAGGCAAATAAATATTTTAATTACAAACCATCTAGGAAATAACAAAATGATTAATTCTCCAAAACCAAAGATATATAGCTAAAGCTGTTCCCAAAGAAAATTGAGAGCCTGAAATGCCCTTACTTTAAGACTAAAAGCAAAATGAGATAGGCATTAAACCTAATAAAAGCTAAGCCAAGGGCGCCTAGGTGACTCAGATGGTTAAGCGTCTGCCTTCGGCTCAGGTCATGATCCCGGGGTCCTGGGATTGAGCCCCGCATCGGGCTCCCTGCTCCGCAGGGAGTCTGCTTCTCCCTCTGCCTCTCTCTCTCTGTCTCTCATGAATAAATAAATAAAATCTTAAAAAAAAAAACTAAGTCAAAAAGAACAGTAAAGGTGAAATAATAAAGATTAATGCTGACATTAACGTTAAAAGATGAATATAAAATATACCCAGTTCTTTCAAGAGAATAAAATATATAAACTTCTAACAAGCTTGATTAAGGGGAAAAAGGACAAAAGCAAAAATATGCAGGAGTAATGAGGAAGAAATTATTACAAGGAATACCAAAAAAAAATTATAACAATAGCTCTATGCGATGAACTTCAATTCGAGGTAAACTAATTCCCCCAGCAATTAGAAAATATCAAAATCCAGAGAAAAGGTAAAAGAACTGAACAACTGTAATTTATTCTGGAAAACTAAAGAACGTGCTTTAAAAGATTTCAGGGTAGAGTGGGGGAAGATAACAAACCCAGGTGGTTTTCCAGTTGATTTTTCATTAATATTTAAGAACTGGGTATTTCCTATACTGTGTAAATGCTTCCAGACTCTAAAAAAGGATGAAATGTCTCTTAAATAATTTTCAAAACATAATCATAGTATCAATATGGGATAGAGCACAAATAAGGACAAACATCCAGACCCATCTCAAAACTGCAGTCATAAAAATTAAATAAAATATTAGCAAATCAAATTTAGCAACATATCAAAAGAATACCACACTGTAACAAATTCGGGTTTCTTCCAGGAATGCAAAGATGATTCAGTATTGGGAAATCTAATCAATGTAATTTATTACACCACAAAATAAAGGCAAAAGCTTTCAATTACATCATCCCCAAAAGGCAGTTAATAAAATTCATCAGCCTCTTTCAATAAAAATTAAAACATGAACGGAAATACACAATTAAAAATGATAAATTATATTTTTCCAAAACTTAACAAGCACATTCAATACTTACAACACTGTAATATTTTTATTGAAATCGGAAGAAAGATAGCAATGTTCTTTTCCACAGAAACAAACGTACCAGCAAACAAACAAGGATGGATATCTATATATATATACAAGTGAATTTACTGTAATCCTGTTTTAGTAGAAAAACAAAGCACAGAAAAACAAACAAACCCAAAGCAACAAGACTGTTCATCGACACAAGATGACTGGCTCAATCATGATACACCCATATTGTAAATTGCTAAAATTTTAACTCTTATTTCCATATACGCAATTGACCTAAAGTGACATCCATAGTTGAACAAAAATGATACAGAATACTATATATAGAACCCTCTTTATGTGAACAGCATGATCCCGTTTTTATGAACACACCAAATTATATTATATGTACATAGTTTTATGCTCCAAGAGAAAGAACACAGTGGAGATTAAGTTTTCTATATGTATCTTCTATTTTTTATTTGCATCACTGTTTGTTTATATTTTGTGAAAGAAACTTTTAAAGGGCCCAAAAATATATGTCTATTTTGATGGTACAAAGCACCTGCCAGGCAGACAGAATTTAGAAAAGATATTTTCTGCATAGTGCTGTTTCTTGGGAAGGTCAGAAGGGCATACTTTGCAGCAGGTGGCCTTGGATCAACCCAGGTTTGAATCCCAGCTTCACTCAGTAGCAAGTCTCTAAGCCTGAGTTTCTACTTCATCATCTGTAAAATGGGTATAAGCTTCTCCAACCCTTCATTGGCTTGTCAAGAGGATTAAACTGTTTGTACCTGACCTGCAAAGAGAGTCATTACTAGTGTCCTTTTATTAACTCTATCCTCTCAAAAACGAAGACAGAAAGAAGGAACAAAACTTGCCTCCCTGTGGGTTTCCCAGGGCTGCCTGGCAGTACCTAAATCCATGGCTTTTGCTACTTCCAACTACAGCCAAGGTTTTATGTGGATTCCTTTTCAGTGTTAATTACTGTTGCCAGCCTAAGTGAGTCAAAGGTGACTGAAAATGTCGGCAGTCCTGAGCTGTCACATTGGGAGTCAGTCACAACCACGACACCAGCCTTGAACTTCTCAACTGGTATTTAAAACGCAGCAACTTCTGTCCAATATTCACAGGCAGACTGCTGACAGAGGCCAGGGATTTCCTGGAGGACAGCATGTAAGACTCTTTGGGACAATAAGAGGACAAGGGAGGCAGTGGTCGAGCCCCCTCCTTCCGACTCCCAGCAGCGGTGGGATAGTGGTAAGCAGAGCTGCCCTCCAAATCCCCGGGGGAAACAGAGAAGGAAAACATCAAACAGCGTCAAAGCTACTGCTTCCAAGGTGCTTGGATTAATGAAGGGCCATTAAAGGCAGAAAAGGAAAAAACAGGAAAAGGGAATTCTGAGATCTGGTCACCTCCCTGTCCTGACACGGATCCCGTCTTGTAAGACAGTGCTGGTTAAGAACAAAATACAGAGGGCACCTGGGTGGCTCAGTTGGTTAAGCGACTGCCTTCGGCTCAGGTCATGATCCTGGAGTCCTGGGATCGAGTCCCACATCGGGCTCCCTGCTCAGCGGGGAGTCTGCTTCTCCCTCTGAACCTCTTCCCTCTCCTGCTCTCTATCTCTCAAATAAATAAATAAATAAAATCTTTAAAAAAAAAAAAAAAAGAACAAAATACAGAGAAGGAAAAGGGAACAAGGAAGGGAGTTAAACGGTGTGCTGAAGGTACACTGAGATTTTCTAAAAAAGAATGACAGGGCTTCTCTGAGAAATGAGGTGGCCGGGAGGGTGACAGGAGCACTGCAAAGTCAAGGAGCAGATAGGGTCCCAGCGGAGAACAACACAGAAGCTCTTTGCAACACAAGAACAGCCAAGAGTGAAAAGGAGAAACATCTCAGCTTACACTGAAAGTATCTGTTCTCTATGACACAGAGAACTTACATACCAGAGAGAAACTCACATCTTTGTACCTCACATTTTCCGAGATATTTGTTCCATGATCCAAGTAATAGGAAAAGGAAATAAAACCATCTGTAAGAAACATCAGTTCAACATGGTTTCACTAAGAGGGAATGCTCCACAATCTCCCCCCGGATGTTAAGTTAAAAACTCAAGGAAATGATTCAAAAGATACAATCTAATTAACTTTATAAATACACTTAGCAAAAAAGCCTCCATGTTCCTTTCAGAATTTATATCAAAGTTTATCTGATTCTCGAGCCCCAAACATCGTCCTCATCTCATCTGAGTAACTGTTTTACCACTACTTTAGGTTTTTCTTCTTGAATATTTGGTACGAATTGAAATAATACATTTTAATTAAAAGTTATTTGTGTATTATTTATAATAACTCAAAGTACATTTAGTATTACATATATCACAAGTTTGAGCTATATCGTTCACATATATAATACAGCTAGAGGATAAAACTTAAATATCATTTAATTAATAAATACTCCATTCCTTAAAAATGGGTTTACATCAAAACTACTCCACAGGCAGCAAGACCCATTAGCTAGGATGGACATATGTCCTGAGTTTTTAGTTACATGTCCTGATTTTTATTAAAAATGACCTGGTTTGGGGTTTGGAAAATAGTCATAAATGTCAAAAGTCCACAAGTGAGTGTTTTGTTGAGAGCATATTTTTGTTACAGGCTAATACATAGGGGAGGGAGATCTGGAAGGGCAAATGCTCAGGCCAGGTGTCTGGACAGTTGTCTTAATGGGTTTCAGGACCACCTCAACTCAGGACCCAAAGAACTAAGTCTGTGCACAATTGTGTATGTTGGACTCCCAAGAAGACATAGCCCGATGCTCTAATTCCTATGTAAACGAACACTGACATGGGCTTGACAAAATAAATGTATAATGTAATTAGTAAAGAGTTTATATTATACACATTGATTATCTAGAAGAAGACTGACTTGGGCTGGGGAGCGGACAGGGATAAGAGATTCCCACCCAAATCACAGCATATATCAAAACAGTAGTGTTATTCTCTCTTCTCGTGGTTTTCTTATTCATGGGGAATTTCTCACAAAGTGATCATGGACATTTCACACACAGGACTTAGGAGCACCAGTCTGAGTATACAAGGGCATAAGTTGCCTGGGAAGCAATTTGGCCCTATGGGTCAAGAGCCTTAAATTCTTATTTTTTTATTTTTTTATTATGTTAATCACCATACATTACATCATTAGCTTTTGATGTAGTGTTCCATGATTCATTGTTTGTGCATAACACCCAGTGCTCCACGCAGAACGTGCCCTCTTTAATACCCATCACCAAGCTAACCCATCCCCCCACCCCCTCCCCTCTAGAACCCTCAGTTTGTTTTTCAGAGTCCATCGTCTCTCATGGTTCGTCTCCCCCTCCGACTTACTCCCCTTCATTCTTCCCCTCCTGCTATCTTCTTCTTTTTTTTTTTTTTAACATATATTGTATTATTTGTTTCAGAGGTACAGATCTGTGATTCAACAGTCTTGCACAATTCACAGCACTCACCATAGCTGATATGAGGAATTCTTAATCTCAGGAAACAAACTGAGGGTTGCTGAAGAGCCTTAAATTCATACCCTTCCTCAGAAATCCTATTTCAGGGGAATATATCCTAAGAATTAATTTGAAGTAAAGGACAAAGCTTAAGGCACAACAACAATCATTGCAGCCTTACTTACGATCGTGAAAAATTATGAAGAATTGGAAACAAGGTAAATGCTCAACACTGGGGAATGGTGAAGCATGTCATAGCATCTCCATCACATGTAACTTTATGTAACCTTTAAAAATAAGGCTGAGAATGGGTTTATGGCACTGAAAAGCTTCAAAATGCCAGGAAATAAACATATTACTGTAAGAGGCTGGACTACACTAACCTATATTTAAAAATCTAGCAGAAAAGGGGCTCCTGGGCGGCTCAGGAGGTTAAGCATCTGCCTTTGGCTCAGGTCATGATCCTGGGGTCCTGGGATAGAGCCCGGAGTCAGGCTCCCTGCTCAGCAGGGAGTCTGCTTCTCCCTCTCCCTCTGCCCCTCCACCCCCACCCCCCACCCTGCTGGTCCTAGCTCTCTCTCTCAAAAATAAATATTTTTTTAAAAAACCTAGCATAAAGTACACTCAACTACTCTCAGTGATGGACTTATAGGAGACTTGACTTTTCTGAGGTGTTTTTTTTTTCCAAATTCTTTAGCTCAGAGACAAACTTTTATTCCTAGAGGCCTGAGTAACTTTAGAGAATTAAAAAAAAAAAAAAAACAACAACAGAACAAAATAAAAACAAGGTATGCTAGAAGGAATATGAGACTTGGCTCAAAAAGACTTGGATTGTAGTCCCAGCTCCACCCTTGGACAAACTGTTAAACACCTTGGAGCACCAGCTTTTATACCTGGAAGATGACTGGAATAGATAGTTCCAGGGTCCTTCTCAAGCAAAGTACAACTGGTCTGGGAGGCCAGCCCCCCGCCTATAACCCTCAAAGTCTCAGGGCACAGGGAGGCAGCGAGGCCCGTAGAGCTGGCCTCCCAGGGGAGGTACAGGTCCTCCAGCCTCACCAGATGGGGCTTTCTCTCCTCAGCCTGTCCAAGTCCCTGCCTGTACCGCAGGCTTGCAGCTGCTCTGTGTGCTGGAAGATGGGTGCCGTAAGTCAGAGGTTGAGGAGTGACATGAGGGAAGGATGAAGACTTCTGCTGGAGTCAAAATGGTATTACTGTATGCTAGCAATTCATTTTCACAGCTTCATATCTCTTAAAGGTAAGGAAGGCAGAGAAGAAAGGATGGCCCCTCTTGGATAGAAAACCAGCAAATATCTTTATTCACTAAGAAACTAGAAGAATAAAAAATCCAAATTAAAAGAGGTTTTCTCTCTCTCTCTTTTTAAGCAGAAAATCAGAAGCTCGAAAAATATCTATTTTAAAAATCTAAAATAATCAAATGATTTTTCCCAGGTGACATGGTGAACATTATGCTGAACCAGTCTATCCAGAAAAATGAGAAGTGTTGCACCATGCTGTCACTTGCCCGGCCCAGGCTAGAAACAGCCAAATCTAATCTCGTAGGCAAAATATGGTATGATAGGATTACATAATTAATTTTCCTGTTAGGAATAATTGTTACTGACTTTATGTCATTACAGTGTCAGCTCATCCGGTAGATGATTGCTATCACATTCTAATTACAAAAACACACAAACAATTTGTAACCATTCATTATTAAATAACAAGAGAGGCCACAGTTGCTGATGGGAACTTCAAAAACTGAGAAAACCAAGCCGAACTGGACAAGAGGTGCTTAAGAAATTAATAAATTAATCCTGATGAAATTTCTCCATTGTTTTACTACGAATCTAGCTCTCAGATTACCTGCTAGACATATTTTACAAGAGCTACACTGTTTAAATTGATTAAATGTCAGAGTGACCCAAATCACTTTGTGTCACCAAGAACAAACAGATATAAATATTTAAGATACAATTTAAACTTTTGTCTCTGCACACACAAAAAAAGACAGCAGTCCCCATTGGCTAACTACAATAAGGTAAGTACAAAAACCCCAAGTTTTAAAAATAGGTAAATTAAAAGGTATTTACATAATAAAAGGATTTATTCTGTGACTCCCAGTAGGTATTAGCAGAAAGCATTAACAAGGAGAGTGTTAGGTAGGAGGAAGAAGAGAACCTCCCGCTCAAGTGTCAGACCTCACAGGGATTGTAAAGCAACCTAAAAATCAAACCGAAGCATCTCTGAAATCAACTTTTAGGTTGCTGGCTCCCAATGTGCATTACTTGTCACTCAAAAAAATGTCAGCCTGTAGTATCTGAGCCAGTTAGATAGGTGGTGTCAGTCCCATCTCATGGGTGAAGAAGAGTTTCAGAAAGGTGGTAAATAATCTATTAAATTATACTGCCTCGACCCTAATCCTATCTAAATGCAATTTTTTAAAACTAACAGGGAAAAAATAAGCAGTGGTATCTTCCAGGAACAACAAATACCGACTGAATAATGGGCCAATGGGAAGCACTTAACTAATGCACAGTTGGGGTCTCATTGGAAAAAAAAAAAAAAAAAGAGATGCACCCAAAAGGTCTTCTCCCACCCCACCCGGCAGCACAGGGCCCCTCTAAACAACCCAATCCCGCCACCATATGCAATATGTGAGTGTACCAGCTCAGCCTAAATGTAACATAAACAGCATCTCCCTCCGGCTCTTAATTCTAATAACTCCTGGAATAACCATTATAGCTGCTGAAAATCAAGTCTTAGGAGTAAAAAAAGGAGGGCTTCAAGAATAAAAGCAATTAACTAAATGTTTGCAGTAAAGATACCAAAATATAGATTGCCAATGGACTAATCTACTTACACAGCAAAAAGTTTTAAAACACTCTGAATGCTGAAAAAGGCAAGCAAGTCCTACTAGCAAGTATTAGGAGTCATAAATGGAATTTGTTTTAGATCCTACAGCTTTTTCAGGTTTTACAATGAAAGTCAATAGAAAAAGATGATTTGCACACACATTTTCATTTTACAATAATCCTGAGGAGTGCACCTAATGAGTAAAGAAAGGATAAATTATACATGCAGAAGTATAAATGTAAAAGCATACTGTGGTCATATAAGAATTATTCCCTGTCAACCCGAAGGGGTACGTGTACCCCAATGTTTATAGCAGCAATGTCCACAATAGCCAAACTGTGGAAAGAGCCAAGATGCCCATCGACAGATGAATGGATAAAGAAGATGTGGTATATATACACAATGGAATATTATGCAGCCATCAAAAGGAATGAGATCTTGCCATTTGCAACGACGTGGATGGAACTGGAGGGTGTTATGCTGAGTGAAATAAGTCAATCAGAGAAAGACATGTATCACATGACCTCACTGATATGAGGAATTCTTAATCTCAGGAAACAAACTGAGTGTTACTGGAGTGGTTGGGGGTGGGAGGGATGGGATGGCTGGGTGATAGACTTTGGGGAGGGTATGTGCTACGGTGAGCGCTGTGAATTGTGCAAGACTGTTGAATCACAGATCTGTACCTCTGAAACAAATAACGCAACATATTTTAAGAAAAAAGGAAAAGAAGAAGATAACAGGAGAGGAAGAAAAGGGGAGTATGTCAGAGGGGGAGACGAACCATGAGAGATGATGGACTCTGAAAAACAAACTGAGGGTTCTAGAGGGTAGGGGGGTGGGGGGATGGGTCAGCCTGGTGATGGGTATTAAAGAGGGCACGTTCTGCATGGAGCACTGGGTGTTATGAACAAACAATCAATCATGGAACACTGCATCAAAAACTAATGATGTAATATATGGTGATTAACATAACAATAAAAAAATTTGAAAAAAAAAAAAAAAAAGAATTATTCCCTGTCAGCAATAAGCAAAATCAGAAATAAAAAATAAGGGCGGGGGGGCACCTGGGTGGCTCAGTCAATGAAGCATCTGCCTTCAACTCTGGTCATGATCCCGAGATCCTGGGATCAAGCCCCACGTTGGGCTCCCTGGTCAGCAGGGAGCCTGCTTTTCCCTCTCCCCTGCTTGTACTCTCTCTTTCTTGTTCTCTCTCTCTCTCAAATAAAAAAGATTTAAAAAAAAAAATGAGAGGGGCATTTTTAGTTTTAGAACTATTCAACAGGCAAACATTTATCTCCTCTAGATAGGTTTCAAAAATCTTTGAGCTAACTAATCCCCCTTCACCCCACCCTGCAACACACACACACACACACACACACACACACACACACACACACACGAGTGAACCATTCTGCTACAAAAGCTAGTATGAGGGGCCCATATTTTTAAGAGTCAGTAGGAGCCATTTTCCCAACAAACTAGTGATACTCACTACCATGTGCTGAAAGACAGCTGACCCAAAATTGATCATATTACTGTCTCTCTCTTGCTTTTGAGAGAGACAACAGAGCTTTATAGACTTTCCCAAAAGTCCCAACCACAAGGGACAATCCACCAGTCAATTCACTGTCCAGAAGTTACAGTTCGAGGTAGCTTTTTTTTTTTTTTTAAATCTTGAAACCCCTTCTAATCACTACCAACCCCCCTCCAGGACCACACAACACAGTTCTCATGATCACATGTCTCTTCTAATATTTTGTTGTCAGAATCTGAGATGCACCCAAAATTACTTACTCTGTTTACAACCTGGTAGGAAAAAGGTGCCAATAAATGGGATTATAGCAAATTATAAACCGTTATAATTTGAAAGGTAGATTGCTGGAGTCACCAGCATGAATTTACATTATTTCCTGAATAGAATTAGACAGTTAAATAGCTGATAGCTTGAGAAACTAACCAGAGTGATCCATGAACCTGGTGAATTACACGTTCATCTATCAAGACAGTGTAGGATCAATGCAATAGTGGGTAAGAAAGTAGGTAACACCACCATTCCAAAGGAGTGTTCAAAGGGTTTCCTCGCCAGTCCTAATTAGGGAAAAATTAAAACCATTCAAGTGCCAAAAGGGTTTCAAAGAACTAACAAGACACACCCATTGGGCCCTTTGAATTCATTACTGCATGTACCTAGGGGCCTCTGCCCTCAAAAGCAAAACAGAACAAAAATAAGTTATTTTAAAATAAGGGAGACTATCTGATCAGCAGAACTTGCGACTTCAATAATGACAAGGACGAGGAGACCAAAAGAAAAAGACAGGCATGTTGTCTGGAGAGATCCCTTTCTACAAACTAAGACAATACACAAACGTCCCCTCTACTGGTGTGTGTGATGTTAGAAAGAAAGAGACTGTGGGAGAAATCCATGCCACAAGGCCTGCCAGGGTGACCTCTGTGAAGCATCCTACGGCAGCTGTCTAAATGGCCTGCAAGTTACATAAAAAGGAGACCTACCCGAGGGGCAGGGACTTGCACCTGTCACTTGGTCTTCCTGCAAGAGCGAATGCCATCCTAGATCAACCTAGGGGGAGATCCAAAGCCCTCTACCATCAGAGCAGGAGAGAGCACAGAGGATTTGCTTTTTGCTTTTCAAGTTTTAATCTGGAATATAAGCACAAGACCTACGATAAAAATTGATACAAAAATGTAAAGGACAGGCATGCCGCTCCTATCCCTGTCCTCACCCAGTCTGTTCTCCACCTGCCCCCATATGTCACCACGCTAACCAGCTTCTTGGTTTTCCTTCTGGTGTCACTCTACACAGACACAAGTGAATACAAAGATACCGTCTTATTTTCTTCTTCATTTTACAAAAAAAGAAGTATTTCTTGCCTTTTTCAGTTCTCTCCTGGAGACCTCTTCACACAGAACATGGAGCACTTTGTGCTTCAGGAAGCTGGGGAGTATTCCATTTTGTGCATAACTCTTATTAACCAGTCCCCCGCTGAAGGACATGAGGACTGTTCCCAATCTATTAGCATCACCAACAGTGCTGCAATTAGTATGTGTGCAGGTGTACTCATAGGACAAATTCCCAGAAGTGACTTCTGGGTCAAAGGTTACATACATTTACATAACTTTCATGGGTTCCGCCAAACTGCCCTCCGCGAGGGTAGGGCCACTTTGCAGGCTCAACCGCAATGCTTGAGGGTCCCTGTTTCTCTGCAGCCTTGACAACAGAGATTGATGGACACACTTGTCCATGTCAGAGCAGGTTTTCACCCTCCAACCGGGAAAGGAAGGGAAAACAAAAGTTTCTCCAAAGAGGAATTTGAACAGGTGCCAGGAGTTTCAGCCCAACATCTTCCACATAAGCATCTGTGATTCCTCAAAGATGTTTTTTTTCTCCCCCTCTTTTATCCTCGGGACACCCTAACAAAACCGAAGAGAGAAGCACAGAGCTCCTGCCCTACCAAGGGCCCCCATGCAGGCCGGTTTCCAAAGTCCTCTCTCATTTCAAATGAGATGAGAGGGAAGGGGGTAGGGACCCAGGAGGGAGGGACAGCTCTGCCACTTAGGACTTCCCCCAAGGGCCCTGCCTGGAGGTCTCTGCATCTCCCAGCTCCCTCCCCTGTAACAGGGCGGGTCACTGGCCACTCCAGGGACCCCAAGGGCGGCCAACTGGGGGCAAAAGCTTGGTGCAGCAAGTGACACTCCAAGGAAGAATAACTTAGTGCCATTTTACAACAAATGCGTGGCCATCATTTTGTGATGCCCGGAGTGTAACAAGGTGTAAATTAACTCCTGTAATTTAGCAGAGAGCTCAATGCAGTAAATCAATACACAGATACTGTTTTACTTGAAGAGCGCTTAGCTTTCCCCTCCCTACACTAGTTAATATTTCTAGAAAAGAGAACTAATCATTAAAATAAATGCAACCATCCCCTAAAGCAGTAAGTTCATGTTAAATTTTACTGGGTAAAAAAAAAAAAAAAGTCATTACACAGCTACACTCACCCTCCGGGTCAGAGTACAAAGCCACCATTCCAGCCCAGCAGGGCTCAGGGAAGGGAAATGCCCTGGGCCATCTCCCAGCGCGAGCCCTCCCCCTGGGGGCTTGGGGGCTGTTTCCTCAACCCCTCCAGGGCTTAGTGTCCTTCTCCTCTACTAGAAGGTAACGGCAGTTTCTATTCATAGGATTTTGCAAGGATCAAATGAGGAAACATATACAAAGCCCATAGTAAATACCATAATAGGACAAAAAAGGGGGAGCAGTTTACATTACCATCCTCTTGAAGGGTCCCTCTGTCCTTTCTTAATTACAGGGAACACCTCCATCTGTGCTTTGGAGCCATCCCAGGTCTCTGGATCCGTCCTGGGCTTTCCCCCTCTGCTCCCTGCGCCACCCTTCCCTCCTGGCAGAGTCCCTCTGCTGGACCCTAGCGTCTGTTAGAGAAAACAGTCTGCAGTGGAAGCCTCCCTCTCCCCAGCTGCCATCCTCCCCTCCCAGGCACAGCCACACTTCTCCCTGTCCTCACAGTCCTCCCCCGCAGTCCTCCCTGCTCTCCAAAGCTGCGGCTGGCCTCACCCCTGCACTGACTCAGCTCTCAGGTGCAGTCCTCAAGGGCCTCTCTGTTGCAAGACCCAGTGGACCTCTTCAATCTCCTTCCTCATTGGCTCCTTAGCGTCCATTGGCTCCTCTGACCAGCCACCTTCTCCTAAAACCCGACCCCCTGGAATCTTGGACACCACACTCCCTGGCTTTTCTCCTTGTACTCAGACCACTTGGGTCTCCTTTATAGACCCCAGTTCCTCTACCGGCCCTTGAACACTGCCATTCCAAAAAGATCTGTCCCTGGCCTAACCTTCTTGCCCCGAACTCCCTAGGGTGCTAGATGTTTCTGCCTTCAAGTACCACCTCCACACAGACAACCTCCCAAGTAAGCCACCTACGCAGACCTCTAAGCACCAGTCCCCACTTCCAAAGGCCTCTGTGAGTCAGAGGCGCCCCAGACTCACCATCTCCAAAAAACCAAACTCTAGGGCTCACAACCCTCGTCCCCCCCCCCCCAGCACTCCCTCACCCCAGGATGAGAACCCCAGATATGACCCTGAACATCTTGCCCGCCTGCTCCTCAACACAAATCTGGGCAATTTCACCTCCAAATCTCTCCAGTCAACTTGTCCTTACGTCTACCAGTCCAAGTACGCTTCATGCTTTGCCTTGCTCACTTCAACAGATTTGTAACTGGCCTCCTTTCTTAACTATTCTTCACGTTGTGGCCACAGTGATTTTTTTTTATGCCAACATGATATTCTTTCTCTCTCTCTCTCTCTCTCTCTCTCTCACACACACACACACACACACACACACACCCTATCTGTTCAATATTCTACACTGATTTTCCATTGTTCCTATTAAAACACAACCCTCAAGATGGCTTCTGAGCCCTGCCCTGGCCTGGCACCCCCCCCCCACCCCTCACCTCCCCCTTATTCTTACCACAGGCCCTTTACACATTATTTCCTTTCCCTCTTGTCTCATAGCATCATGCCTGGCTTTTGTGGCCCTAATCACAGACGCAATGTTCTATTTGTTTGTGGCTGGTGTGATTAATGTGTCTCCTGATAGTCCGTCCATGGGGGCAGGCGCCAGTGTATGCAAATGACTCCTTGGTGCCCAGTGAGTATTTAATACGTATTTATATAATGAATGAACCAATGAAAGAAGAGATGAATGAGTCATTGGCCTGCCCTACTCCAAATGACATGAAAATCCCAGCTACCTCAAAGGTACCTTGTAAGAACTTGATATATGTGTGTCATGGAAACACAGTTTATTGTGTTTGTGTTTCTAAATCTTATCAACAACAAATTTTAAAAACAGTAATGCATTTCCATCGTACCTCCTTTATGTTAACATCTAATTAGTACTTTATTTTCAAAAGGCAGACACAGAAGTGCTAGTCACTGAAAGAAGGGGCAATAAAAAAAAAAAACTAAAAATGACCTATTTACTATGAAATCATGATTAACTTAACACATGTTTCCTTAAGGGATTTGTTATGAGGGCAATTATACTGGTGACTCAATTTTTGTAACAAGTGAAAATAATATTATTTAGAAACAAACCCAAATGATCAGTGCTTATATTTTTAAAATAAGAAAAATATGTATTTTTTCAACTTGAACTTCAGAAAACTTTATGCTAATATTATAACACAGGAGTTCTGGCTGGGAGTAGTTCAGATCAAGCCACATTAGCCTGGAGTTAACTCTATAAAATTATTTGAATCCCTTCAGAAATTGTTGCAAACACCTTCACCGTGTCAGAACTCCTCAGCCCACACAGATTCCCATGAGCTGGAACCACCTGTTTCCTCAAGCATTTTACAGCTCAGCCAGACTAAGGTATTCACCACTCCTGCCTGCTTTAACAGTGACCAAGAGCAGCATGACTTCTGTTGGTTTTATTTTCAAAATTTCACCAAATTCCTCATTTATCCACAAACTGATCTGTTTTAGACCTGGCTCCATGATGTCCATTCTCCAGGCCTGGGCTAATTTTAAACTGATATTTACCAGGATATGCACGTGGGAGGGCTGGAAACACTCTTTAGGAAGAAACTCTGATCTTTAAAGAGACTTTTTCCCACCCAGCGAAATGGAGGGTGAACCATTTCAGGAACCAGCTATGGAAGAAAGTGCTACAGTCTGGCTTACCAGGGACAGACTGATTCTGAAAGTTCCCTACCTCTACTGGCTCAGCTATTGTTCCTCCCCCCACCCCATCACCTGATACTGCTCAGAGACTACCATAAACTAAGCCTCTCAATCCTTTCAAAGGTACTGGAAGTCTTTCGTGAATACACATACATACACGCGCACGTGTACATACATGTGCATATATATATTACAAACCTGAACAAACAATAGAAATTAGATGAATAAATGTTTACAATTGTATTATTAACCACAAAAATCCATATGTAGGAGGAGAACAACAGAGATATGCCTTTTTTTTTTTTTAAGATCTTATTTATTTGAGAGACAGAGAGCATGTGATCGGGGGTGGGAGGGAGAAGCAGGCTCCCCATTGAGCAGGGAGCCCCATGCGTGGCTCGATCCCAGGACCCCGAGATCATGACTGAGCTGAAGGCAGACACTGAACTGATGAAGCCACCCAGGCACTCCCAGAGATACGCCTTTAAACCTACTTATTGAGAGCTTTACACCAAAAGACCTGGTTTTATTTCTTTAAGACAACCCTTCCCAGCGTGTCCTGGGAAAATCCAAGAATTCTGAGGGTTCCTCTAAGCAGAACTAAGCAGAACGACTCTCCAGAAAGGGAAGAGAGGGAATACCACAAGGTAGTGAGGGGTTAACAGCGGCCAGCAGGTATGCAAGTACACGTCTGCTCTCCAACACGTGGAAATGTGACCCCTGACACCCCCTTCACTGGCCTGGAAAGGGCTTGGCAATTTATTCTCATGCAGGGATGTTTTTGCTAAGAGTCTGCTGTTTTCTGATGTGACCCTCTGGGTGCCTGGTAAAAGGCAATGCAGGGCCTCCCTTCACTGCAGAAGGAAATGAGCAAGACTGGAGTGCAAACCTCATCCGGGAAGGAAGGATTTTACCTAGCCCTGGAAGAAAGTCACTCTTCCACGTAGCATCTAAAAGTCTCAGCAAATGATATAAACTGAAAAGCCAACAGTTTGTCAGAGTGCACAGATTTCTTGTTACCCCCAAATGCTCAGAAAAAAACACACTGAAGCCGTATCAAAAGACTTCCAGGGGAGACAGACTTGAAGGAAAGGAATATGGACACGTCAACACAGGACTTTCTGCTAACAACTTCCCCGAGAGTTATTCTCAAACAGGAAATCCAGAAATGTGAAGTCAGACTAAAATGTACAGAACATTAAAACTCTTTAAAAAAAAAAAAAAAACCACAAAATCCAAAGCATTACTAAATACCATTCTTTGATAATTCTACTCACTAGAAGGATTTTTTGGACCACAGATATATTCGACTGAGATTTGCTGACCAGAAAGACCCTTCTTGTGGACTATGAAGTGGGGTTTCCCAAGATCATTAAATTTCACTCAATCGTTTTAAAGAGCCAATCCAGCCTCATACCAGGGAATCACAGGGGAGAGGGGAGAAAGAGGCACATGGGAATGCCAAGGGACAGAAAGAAGGATTCCCTAAATCAACCACTTTTTTAAACTGTGTGAATTCTACAATGTTCTCACATGTGCAGCCGTAATGCAGAGTATACAGCAGGGATATTTTAATATCCTCCTTTATCCTGCCTTCAAGACACTACCAACCAAATCTTCACCCTTACAGAGATGGCAAGCCACATATTTACTGTAACTAAAATATCTCAAAACAAAGCATTTCCCTTTGTTGTACTTCTCTCCTCAAAAAGAGAAATTCTGCTTCTCTCAGACACATCGATTTCTTATGTCACATAGGACCAATCACAAAAGCCTTTTCAAGCTTGTAGATGTGATTTGGCAAGCAAGGCTGTGTGGAATTCTGAAACTCGGGTTTTGATGGGTGTGCTTCAAGACTGTTTTGGCTTTGTGTGGTTTTCTTGTTTTTTTGTTTCTTCTTCTTAAAAGCTTCAGATTCTTGACCTGCTAAATGCTTTTTTAGCCTCTTCCTTTAGTCTCAGCCCCATTTATCATCTCATTAACCACAGCCACGATGTTCTTTAAGGGACAAAACTGGAAAGGGGAGTTCAAAAAGCCACGGGCATCCCACGGTGAATTAATCACATGCACGAGGTGTACAAATCAGGGCCAAACGACATCACGCGTGCAACAAACAGAGGAATGGGAAGACATTTTGAAACATCAAGGACTCACCAAAACTTAACAGAACATTTAGCCTGCATGCTTTCACTTTCTGAAGCAAATGGGGTCAAAATATTTCAAGTTGAAAGTGACACTATGTGAGCATGCTCTCAAGTTCCTTTCTAGGGGCTGGAGGTTTTCCTTGCGCCCTTAAACCCTGTCCCTTGTAAACGCACATGGCAGCAGGGTCCAGGACATATGCTGGACCCAGTCACAAGATTCTCATCCTCTCCTTCAGAGCAAGTCTCCAGCCGTAAGGTTAGCATTTTCTTTTAGCAAAGGTGCCATTTTTCACAGACTATTTTTTCTGCTTTCATAACAAGTTCATGTAGGTAGTGTAGGTTCAAAGACAGATTTTTAAGGGAGGATCTGATGAAGCCAAAAAAAAAAAAATGCCACTTGGTATCAAAAGACATAATGTCAAATCAATTTATAATTCTGTTGATAAAATATCCATGGTTATACTTTGACGCGGAAAAAAAGGGCTGAAGTGCCACTTTGAGGAAAAGGGTGAAAAAATACCATGTCTGCGTGAGAGCTGCTAGAAAGGATGAGCAGAACACAAAGGCATAAGATTCTCTCTCATACTAGACCTCCAAAAGGTTCCCAGATAATGTGGCTCTCGAGTCATCATTTCACAAAACCAAGAACAGCCAAGATCAGCCACCACCATTTTCTGGATGTTCTGCAGAGTTCCTGAGTCGAGCATGAATCAAGGTCAATTTTGTCTAAAATGCACAAAGGGTACAGCTCCCCAGTGCACAGCGACAGCATGAAAACAGTGAGCAGGTTGTTCCCACACTCACAGTTAGAACTTTTTTTTTTCCCCAAGCAATGTAAACTTTGAAGTTTTTAAGTAGGACAAAAAGTCATCCAAACCCTGTTCTTATTTTGTTTTGTGTTTCAGGATATAAGAGTATACATCCTGGGGTGGGAAGGGTGTGAGGGTTCACATTTAACCACTTAAGAAGTTTTGGCAAAGACACTCAACTTGACGTTCAGTTGTCCAGAATGTAAACCAGAGTCCATTATACCCACCTAAATGGCAGGTGGGAGGCTCAAAGGAGTATGCCTGGCAAATTGTAACGTGGGATGGTGGGCATCATTAGGTATTCAAGTACAAGTCTGAATTTCCGGTCATTCTGGTCTTTTATAACCTTAATAGAGAAATTCACCTGAAAATGCAACTGAGATTTATCCACCTACACCTTCAAAAGGCATTGAGGGTTGGGTGGGGGGTGTTGTGGCTTGGTCTCAAAAGGACACAACTGCCTGATAATATACAAGTCAAGACTAAAATTCTATGGCATGGCATTCTAGCTCAGATACTAATAACTAGAACTTAAAACAAATGACCGTACACATTCATAAATAGCTCCTCTCTGGTATTTATCAGGACTGAGTCATGTACAAGGCAAGGAAACTCCGCTTATGGTGTCCAGGAACAAGGGTGGGCCCTCATCCACATCTAACACGGACACCCACCACAGACACACAGCATCTGAGACAAGAGCCTCGGGTATGTGCAATACAAGAGCCTAATTCTGAATAGGATACCACATCCCACTGGTCATTCTAAATCCTACTCATTTAGAAGAAAGCTCTTCATCATCTGGCTTCTCCCCTGGCCTCACAACAGAACCAAACTGAGGAATAAATCATGTTTTGCTCAAGTAAAGGTTAACGGCTGCCTCTCATTTTTTCTATTGCAGGGCTCCCTGAACAAATTTAGATGTGCGCTGGGGGGCTGTCATAGGATTTTAATCTAGGCACACCATGAGCATGACCAACCACCACGGGAAAACCTGCAGTGACAACTGCAACCAGAGGAAACAGCCTGCCTAGAGGTGTCATCCAAATTGGAATGACGGACCTTTGTAAACAAGGCTGTAGGAGCTCAGCTCAGGACCGGGAAACACTTGTGCTCCTACAACTGACATCCAGAGCCTGAGTGGGTCTTTCCTTGTTGATGCAGCACAAACAGCACAAATCCTCAAGGGCTAACTGAGGGCCAGAAAGTTAGAGGAGGTTCTAGAACCTTCCACTCCTTCCCCATCCATACCTCTCGAAGACCTCTCTCCCTCTTCTCCTCCAAGGCCATCCCACTGCTCTACAATGGATCTTGGATCAACAGTGATCAACATGGATCTCAACAGGCTCAAAGTGCTTTAAAAATATATGATGACGGGGCGCCTGGATGGCTCAGTCAAAGTGCTAACTGTGGACTTCAGCTCAAGTCATGATCTCAGGGTTGTGGGATCAAGTCCCACGTTGGGCTCCACGCTCAAGGCAGAGTCTGCTTATCCCTCCCTCTCCACCTTTCCTCCCTCTCACTCACTCTTGTTCTCTCTCTCACTCTCTAAAATCTTTTATATATATAATATATATATTATACATACATATATAAAACAAAAAGTTTTCTTTTTTTTAAGATTTTATTTATTCATGAGAGACAGAGGGAGAGAGAGAGAGAGAGAGAAGCAGAGGGAGAAGCAGGCTCCCAAGGAGCAGGGAGCCCGATGCGGGACTCGATCCCAGGACCCTGGGATCATGACCTGAGCCGAAGGCAGACGCTTAACGACTGAGCCACCCAGGTGCCCTAAAACAAAAAGTTTTCTAAAATCTACTTTTCTTCACCCTAGGATACTGGCAAGGACAGGAGAAGAGGAAGGAAGGAGACAAGATGAATCCTTCGAATTCTTCTTTTAAATGACTTATTTTTGGAAAATTCCAGTTGAAAAACTTACCTGAGGACAATCTGGAATTTGACAGATTGCAAACTCAGAAGTTCTGTGCCTCAGGCCACCCTTTTGAATGAGTCCCTCCCAAAAGAGTATTTCTAGGTCCTATCACTCACTCCATACTCCTCCCAGGCAAGAGAGAAAGAGAGAGACAGGTCATGTTCTTGGCAGGACAGATCCTCTCTGGGTTCCTAATCTCTATGCTGAAAGACACCAAAGAACCAACTGGTGACCAAATGTCACCAGCCCAAAACTGCAACACCGTGCCCCGAAGAGAATGCCACACAGTGGCTCCCAAGATGACGGATGGGCCAGAGCTGCTGCAGGCTGTACCCATTCTCACTGTTTACCACCGAGTAAGTCACAGGAAAGCAGGAAAAAATTAAAGAGAAAGGACCACTGCAGGTACCACGTGTGTGAGCAAGAGGCCGGGCCAACCTAGGCCCGTGGATGAGGTGCCCCTCCCAGAACACCCCCGCTCCAAAATGCTGTCTTCAGCAGCCAGTTGGTTCCAGCAAAATGACTGACATTTAAAGTCTATGGTGCTATAGGTCTTGGTAATTCCTAGATGCTTTTACAACAGGCAGGAAGGCTGTTACTATTTAGGGGTTGAGGTGATTTGTTTTTCTCTTTAAAAATAGCCTCCACTGATTAGGAAAACATACGCAGCCCCCTTGCAGATTTTAAAAGGAGGGAGCACCTTCTGTAATGTGCTCTGCTCCTTCACCAACAAACAGACAGCACCCAACACTGACTGCCTACCGCCCCGTCAGATTTAAAGAGAAGAAAGTATTAACTGTATCTCACCAAGAGCTGTTATCCAGTGAATTATAAAAGAAGCCACTGGGTTTTTATTATCCAAGCTTTCAGGACAGTTTGAGTTCAACACACACAATGTTTCATTCATGCTGTTAAATGGATAATATTAACCTTTCTTGCTGAGACACATTAAAAATGCTGGCTTTTCAGAGCAAATGTAATTAGTGCACATTAGTAACTTCACCAGTCGCAGTGACAGAAGCAAAGTGAACTAACAGGATATAGATTAATGTAATCAAAATATCATCTCCTATCATCTCCACTTGTTAGGCAGCAGGCTGCACTTCCTTTGTTGGTTGGACGGTTTTTTTTTTTTTTTTAATAAAACCGATAGATCAATGAAATGGAGGAATAACTACTTGCAATCCCCCCTCAGGGGAGTACTGTACAGGAAACCATTTTGGTGAGTGATTCCAAAAGTTTTTAATTTGATGTCCCTGTTCAATACAATTGTGACAACAGAGCAAGCGCGCAAGGCTCGTTTTCAGGGGAGGGCTAAGGAGCTCTCCGAGAGAAAGACACAGAAGGGGTGTGTTTGCCCTTTGAAGTACCTCCAGGCTATTCACACGCTGAAATGTATGTCTGCCAACATCGTACTGCCCATCCACGGTGAGTATTGTATCTCAACCCTCCTTCTTCTGATCAGAATATCCACAGTTTCCTCGGGTGGACCACCTTGTCTTTTTCCTCCTTGAGGCTGGGCGACCAGTGGCCTGGGCTGGCCCTTCAAAGCATGGTTTCCTTGGAACACACTGGGGGAGGGCCGGCACTGTTTACAGCGCACAGAGACACAAGGAACCGAAGCTGTGCCATTAGATCAGAACATTAGCTCTTTTGCACTGAATCCAAAGTTGGGAGATGCAGGGTTGAAGCTGCTGATAATCCTTCTGCTGCCACATGGACCCCAAGCATGAAGCTCACATGCTGGCAGGTGAGGTGTGAAGAGCCCCCCAGTGGGGCTCTTGAAGCCTGCCCCAGTCTGACACTTTTCCATTACGTAAGATGGGTGGTCACTTTGTTTATTTTGTCTTGTTTTGCATAAACCAGTTGAAATGGTCCAACCCCACCCCCTGCCCTCTGGAAATGTAAGTAAAGATACATCATACAACTCATTTCCCATAAGGCCACAGGGCCCTCCCCGGATTTGAAGGCATGGGGTATGGCCGCGCTGGGTGGTCATCTTCCCTCATGCTGTGTGACAGCACTGCAGGGAAGAGCCCCTCCGAGCTCCCAAAGTTTGGAACCCACAGTGACTACAGCTACAATCCAATCAGCACTGCTGCTAGAACATTCCAGGGTCTCACGCATCACTAGGAAGCAGAGAGGGGAAGAAAGGATATTGCTACCCATACATTTTTTTTTTTTATGCAGTAAATTGAAAGTAGAATTAGACAGTCCTTCCTCAGGACCAGCTTTTATATTTAGGTTGTACAGAATTTTTTAAGTTTAACCTACAAACTTGTCCTTGCATAGATGGGAAATGCCAAATTCAGAACAACATCATAAAAACTAAACAATGCAAAAATTGCACTTAGAAGAAAGTGATTCAGAGCTTCCCAAAAGTCCTTTTTAAGTAGGAAGACACCATGTTAATTTAGTTCTTGTCCAAACTCAGGGAGGCATTCAAAGGTTACACAATCAGCCTCCTGGCATCTTTAAAGTACAAAGAGCAGTTAATGTTCAGAATGGTGGTCACCAGTTAGTCCAAAACATGCACTGATTTATCAAGCTCACACCTCTGTTTAAGTTTTAAGTTGCTCCGTTAGCGCCTGACTAAGCCTGAAGTGACACAGGTCTGGGGTCAGTTACTTTACTGCAAAGTTAATGCCACTTTCATGAAGGCTCCCCGGATGCAAATTCCGTAAGTCATTCTGGGTACAGAGAGAGAACTAGAAACACGCTACTTTTTTTCTCCATGTGTTTCCATTTCAAGGGGGGGAAAAAAAAGCATGATGAGAAATATTGAGATTTGATTGAGGCTGACCTACTTGGAAATAAAAAAGGATGAATTTATAGCTGAGTATTTTAAAAATAAAAAAAAGGTTGAATACAAAAATGTCATGTCCTATAACTTTAGGTTAATGCATCTGAGCACAACGACTAGAGGAGAATACCTGTTATTACGCCCAGTCACCAAGCCTGCATGATCTTCACATTAAGTAATGCCATTATGGAGAATTTCCAGAGAAATTAAGTACAACAAAAACTTCAAATGGAAATAGTAATATAGTTTATAGGAATTGGATGTACATGCTTTAATGCCTAAGGATTGCAACGTGCACAGCCAGCATCTGAGGGTCCCACGAGGCGGGCTAATGTTACCTGCTGCTCAGGGAAACTATTCTATCACCACTGCGGCATGTTTGTAAAGGACTTTCAGAGTATGTAATATCAGCCCCCATTGTGGTCTTGCCTGTTAGCAGATCAAGTGTCCTAAATTACCTAGGCATAAGACTTGCAAGAAAGGGAAAGGAAGAGATGATTAGAAGTAAACTAGACAAATCCCTAGGCTTTGCTTCCCCCAGATACATCTCAGAGCATTGTTCAGGGTCCCTATAATGGTGATTTGGGAAACAGAAGTAACTTGCGAGGAGTCCTGTGTTTTGTCCAGATTTTATTAAGATACCATGACGTGGCGTGGAGGGAGGTATCCATCACTTCTCATCTTCGTCAGGTACTTATGCTACAAATGGCTTGTACTGAGAATACGGTTAAAGATTTTGGAGGATTCTTCTCCCAAATGATAATGCTGGGGACAGGCCTCAGCAGTGGAGGCCTGGCTCCTCCAAGGGCTGAGTGGCCTTGGGTGAGTTTCCTTACTCAAGATACTCTGGCCTCCTCTAGACCACATGGCAGTTAAACAACTCTTCTCTGAGGAAGAATCCGAGCCGCTCAAAACAGCCTCCTTCCCTAGGGACTCAGAGGTGCCCTTGGACCCAGTCCTCTATGGAGGGGAGGTTCACAATGAAGCTCTCCTCCATGGAATATGCCAGGTGCTCGATGACACACAGGTATCCTTCTGTGTAGAAACTACTCCTTATATAAAGTGTTTAAAAGACAAAGGTTTATCAAAAAAAAAAAAAATGGGCCCTGGCAGCTCTCTTCTTCTCATCCCCCACAATCCCTCCAAAGCACTGGGAGGACTCCCAAAATAGGTGTCCAGTGCTGTTTCCAGCCGGGTCAGTGTTTCCAGAAACCTCCTAGACGAACTCCACTTGCTCAGGCCACAAGCACCTCAAGTTCAACACGTTGAAACTATAAACATTCTCTCTCCTTTCCCCACCAAATTTCTGTCCTATTTATTTCTATTCTAGTTAATGGCATCGATGATCGGTCAGCATCTCCGACTGGTCCTCAGTGATCCTTAAACTCTTTGCTTTTCTTCCACCTTCCCCATCGCCTTCTTCCTTCACCGTGCCCTGCTAAATCTATCTCCAAGAGGTCTCTGACACCCTTTTCTACACTCACTCTCCACCTACTGGCTCCACCAGCTTCTCTCCCTCCCTCCTCAAATGACTGTCAGAGAATCTTATGGAGCACAGACCTACTTACAGCTATCCACTGCTTCAGAGCCACCCCCTGTAAAGTCAGGTCCAATCTCCATAGGCAGGCAGACCGACCAGCCCCACACAACCTGGTTTTTGCCAGCCTCTCTCCCTTACTCTTAGAGGCAATCTGCTTATCCGGATTTATTCTGATACTGCCTTCGTTCACCCCAGTCCCCAAGCTCTGCTACCTGGTGAACTCCTCTGCCTCTGTTGAGGCCCTGCTCAACTGTCAGCCTTTCCCTGACGCCCTCCACACCAACATGCCCCCTTCCAGACACCCATGAGACTTTCAGCACAGCCCTAATAAAATCCACTCCACACTACTGTGCAGCTTATTCACCTGTCAATCTCCCCCAAACTCAACCCAGGTGAGGCTCCTCCAGGACAGCAGGTGCGGCTCACTTGTCTTCAGATCTCCAGAGCTGAGTGTGGTGCCTGGCAGAGGGCAGCAACCTGCAAATGTTTGCTGAACCTGACTGACTGGGCACAGAACTGAGAGAGAGAGATCTGAGATGAGTGCCGTGCCTGTGAAATAAACACAGTGGGTCTAACGCTACCCACTTGGCCAAGGTCAGCTGGACCTCCCCCGATGCCAGTAACCCCAGTCAACAAGTGGAACCCAAACAACACAACTGTGCAGAAACATGCTGTCAACTGTCACTGCTAACCACATTTTCCAACAGTCTGCTTCAAGCCGCAGACCAACTGGTCAATCGCTGTTTGAGTCTCCAACCTGTATCCCTCCAACGAGAGAAGGAACTAATATAGAGTCTTTTAATGATTACCCTGGTGTTCAGAAGATAAGGGGGCAGCACAAAGCTGAACTGCCCACAGTACATGACAAGAAATAGGACACAATTTGTGCCAACTCCCAGTCCCCCCCTCCCAGAAGAGGTCCCCCTGCCCCCCTGGGAATGAGAGGCATGAAATTCCAGCCAAGGAACCCAGGGCCACTGGATGCAGCTTTAAACAAACAAATCTATGGAAACAGTTATCAGTGAGGACTAATCTTTCGTCATGACCCAGCTTTTGAAAAATTCATTGGGAGAAACAAACAATAGGCAAAATAACTGAAGTCAAATGAGGGGAGAAAAAAAATTGAACCTTTTCAAATGCCATTCATTCTCAAGGGTTAATGATTACGCGGATACATGACTTGTGTAGAGAATAAAGAGGCAGAGAGTACCTAACCTCTAATAAGTATTCAGGCCTCAACTAAAATATTCCTTCAGTTGGTATAAACTATAATGTTGAGAAAAGGATTCACACATCCCATGACATCTATTTTTATAGCACACAGCCCAGAGTTAGCCATATCACTTCTAATGACTTGAAATTCCAGAAGAATTATCACTATGGTAACATTTCAAAATGGCTGTCAAAGTTACCAGGCACCAGTCCACAACAGTTTGGATCTAGTAGGGCTTTTAGAACAGACTGAGTTATTTTCAAAATTCATCTAATGACTCCACATGCCCAACAAAGCTTGGCTAGAACTTGGCTAACGGGGTTATTTACAAGTGTGACTTAATAGAAAGAATGCCCCGTACATAATAAGCACTCAAATATTATCTGCTGTCACTCTGTCCAGTGCCTTTTGTACAAAGTAATTCACCAGCGATTACAATGATGTGATCAAACTCCTTAAATTTTTTCGTATGTATTAAGGTATGAGGAAGAACAGGGAAGTAGAAAATTTGCCATTATTTTTGTTACTTTAATCAGTGACCTTAAATTATTTTACAAAATAGGAATTGATATAAATTATACAAGATAAAACAGATCTCAAATATTTAAAAGTGTGAGTGGAAAACAAAATACATCCTACAGTTAGGAACATATACTTAAACTCTTAAAATCCTCCCATTCTCAAGGGGTAGCCTTAAAAGAAACAAGTAATGCCCTTCGCTTCTCATATTCATAAGAAAACAGAAGGCTGACCTCAAAGGCCCAATTCCACCTGAACTGGTGCAAGCTTCTCAACTCAGAGAGAACAAACTCAAAGTCAGAACCAGAAAAGACCTTAATAATGTGCTTTTAAAACTACTAGTTGCCCTCTATCAGTTCTCAAAATGTTTTAATGCATCTCTTAGCATTCAAATAGAAGAAAGTCTGAGGGTATGAGAAAGGAAGTGTAGGAAGGACAGAGCAATGCATCAGAGGTCATATAAAAAGGTTTCTAGAAACATTAATTTTAGTCATATACTTATTTTGTCCTGGGGTCATGATGTAAATCTATGTCTTACTGTGGGTCTGGTCAAAGCATTTGGAAATCACTGATGTGGTATACCTTTGTTTCCGAGAGAGGTGAGGTAACCTACCCCAGGTTAATGCCTAGGAAGCAGTGGTACACTCAGATATTAGAAGTGGAGTCCTCATTTTTAAACATTCTTTCCCTTATGTGATCGTGCCTCTTTTCATCAATAAAACGTTCAACACAGCATCCAGGAGGATGAATTTACAAATAACCATATTTGAGAAATTAAGGAGCCCTGACATAAATTCTGCTTTTAACTGGGCTGTTCAGACCAGATGCCCTTTAAACGGGCCCTGTGATCCCATAAACTTTTAATTACAAAATCATGGACCTGCAGAAACAGGGTGTTACAAGTGAGAACTGTTCTTTCCAAGGGTTACTCAGGGAAAACCTTATCCAAGTTTGCCAAAAGCACACATGACACTTCCAAGGCCGTTTACCAAGGACAAACACACACACATACACACACACACACACACACACACACACACACACATTCTACAAGGCCTACTGTTTGGGCTCTCACAAAGATGGTGAATCCCAGGCTTCAATCCCTGAGAAAGCCCAATTCTCACTGGTCAAGGCCAGGAGGCCCCCAGCTAATGTCTCCAGGGAGCCGGGGGAGTTCACCAAGACCTCACACAGAGCCTGCTTTCACAGAAGGACAATCAGATGTAGAAAAGTCTGCCTTATAAAACCACATTAAAGTAGAGGGGTTTGTTTGTTTGTTTTTTTTAATGCAAAGGAGTGTAACGAAGAATATAGGGAATGGACCCTACCCTATTGTCTGAATAATATCTGTTGACCTCTGAAAAGAATAAAAGCCATACAAGCACATGGTTAGAAAATCCAAACAGGGCAAAAAATGTACAGGATGAGTAGTGAGGGTCACCCAGAATCTCCAGTCACTTTCCACGGAAAATACGTGTTTCTCACTTTCTGGGATCCCTTCTGGAAAACTTTTTAATGATTGTACCAGCATTTACCAGAATATATTTACCACCAAAAATGCTCTTTTTAAAGTCAGACCTGAAGGATCACGATACACACAATGGTCTGCATGTTTTTTCACTTAATTTATATGAGCCTATGTAGATCTAATTTTTTTCTTCAGGAGGAACTGCTCTATGAGTCAGTATAGATTTCGTGTGTTCAAGGATGATGGGAGTTCAGGGTCTTCCTACAGCACCACCTTGGACCGGAACTCTTCTGAAGATCTACCTTTTTTCACAATAGCTGTTCTGAAAGTGAGAATTCTACTCTTTAGAAATGTATGAATCAGAAGCCAATTCAATGTGCGATACTCTTTGTGCCTACTTTGCAATCCTAAAAGGACTGTTTAATAATTACACCCTTGGGAACAAAAATACCACAATGCATTGGTTAGTCTTTCACCCGAAGAGCTGTCCTATGTCAGGCCCAGTGTTGAGTTCTTTCCTTTACTCCTCAGGACAACCTTGGAAGAGAGCTAGGATTCTGTCTTACAGAAGAAGTGCCTTAGAAAGATAAGCTCTTGAGCAAGGTGTCAGAGCCAGGAAGTAACAGAGCCAAGACTTTAAGCCAGATCTGTCTGATTCTAAGATCTCCTACTAGAAGGGACTTTTTTTTTTTTTTTAAGATTTTACTTATTTGACAGAGAGAGACACAGCAAGAGAGGGAACACAAGCAGGGGGAGTGGGAGAGGGAGAAGCAGGCTTCCCGCGGAGCAGGGAGCCCGATGCAGGGCTTGATCCCAGGACCCTGGGATCATGACCTGAGCTGAAGGCAGACGCTTAATGACTGAGCCACCCAGGCGCCCCTAGAAGGGAAAACAAACAAACAAACAAAAAAAAAACCCATCTTCAGTGAGTCCAGTGGCTACCTCCTGTTCCTTTTTTCTATGATGGGAAAAGAAGAGGGGGCTTTATTTTGCCTCAGCAGGGCCTCCAGGAGACCTTTTCCGGCCCAGCCGGCATTCCTTTGGGGTGACAGAGTGCCCGGCTGCGGTTTCCCCAGGTTTCCCCATCCTCCTGCAGCCCCGCAAGCGTGGTGACTAAGCCCACAGGAATCTGGCCCGTGCCCGACCCACCCAGACGACAGTGAGGACAGGCAGCCAGGAGGAAGCCCCGTGGCTGCCCAGGGCCCCTTCCTCGGAAAGAAAACCCCAGCTCTGCCCTTAAAACCCAAGTGCAGCTCAGGAGGGCTTGGAGGGTCACTTCTGCTGTGGAAGGAAAAGACAGGTGACAGCCCTCTGCCCTCCACAGGCCTTGCAGAGCCCCTGGGCCCCAGACGCAGGCCCACCTTAGCCAAGGGATCACAAAAGCCAAGTTGCAGGGTACACCTTTCTCTCTGAGAAAAACTCCCAAGTAAATGCTGGTTGTTTGCCTGAAGGAGGCAGAATTAAACTCCAGGCAGGGCAGACAACCACAAGTTCAGTTTGCCCAATAAATAAAAGAAAACAAGAAAAAAAGAAATAAATAAACGTTAAGGTCGTGTGGCCTTAAGGCCTGAACTGATTTTTCAGGAGCCTCATTCATGGTCAAATCAGCATTCTCAGATCTGATTCTGATAAATCATTTCCTGACACTTTATATGTTACTCCCTATATGACTGTTATTTTGTATATATATTAAAAGGATAAAAAGTTTCCTATAAACCACATCTCTTTCTTCCTTTACTACAACCTGCCATTCATCAGAGCTAAAGCACACCACCCGCCCCCCCCGCCATTTGAAGATATCTTTATAAGATTAAAGGGTTTTAAAAAGAAAAAAAAAATCTCCCAGTTAAAAATCAGTTTTAAAGAAAGGTGCTTGATCACTGATCAGCATCAAAGTTTTGCTCCCCACATGAAAATAATCCATCGACGTAAAAATGAATCCTGCCTAAAAGAGAGGGGATCCTAAAGACAGAGACAGAAGCAAGGCATTACAATTCAGAAGCAAGTTGTTTCATAATTAAGCATCTGTAATTTGACCATAATTATGTCACTCCTCCATTTTCATCTTTGCTTTATCTGAAGAGTCGTAAATTTTCTGATCACGTAAAGAAGGGGGGTGGTCAGGGGAGGAAGAGGGGAAAAGTGGGGGGAACCACGCTACGGAACCCTAGTCACTAGGTGGATATGCGCTAAAGCCCCCTGGCTAGACAGAGCAGGCCATCAAGAATTCATCACACGTGGTGCCTGGCCTTGTCCAGGGCAAGGCAGGCCATCCAGTCATTGTTGGGTGAGTGTCCCTTGGATGGTTCAGGAATGGGGGGGGGCCTCCATGCGAAATGGCGGCCAGGAGGGGGTGGGGGGGCAATGGGAAGAGTAAGGAAGGGGCTGTGGAATCAAAAAAAAGCAGGTCTGGATTCAGGTCGGCTGCTTAGCTTTGCATGACACCTTAACACATGTTATGCCAGGTCTCCTGGTGGCCTCAGTTTCTTTATCCACAAAACTGAAGTATGTACCTTATAGAATGACACAGATTAAATGAGAATAGTCACAAGGTGCCTGGGACATGCTGATTGCTCAGTGAATGCCAGTCATGATGGTAAACACAGTCCTTACTAAGACATTAATTGTTAATTGCCACAGGCATCCAGAGGGCAACCAGGGTCCCTTCTCCCACACAGAGATCTTGTGCAGAAGAACCCACCTCATACCTGATTCCTCCCCACCCCAGAGGCCACACCCTGATGTCCAAAAGGGGCCTGGCATGCGTGGGTTAGAGATCAGCAGGCACCTCAGAGATCTAGCTCATCGCTAGATGTACCAAAGTACTGTACGGGTTCTAATCTGCAAAACCTCCAGATGCAGGGGAATCTTCTGAAAGGTTCTGAAAAACCTTAACACCGATTAGCAAAAATGCCCTTTTGTCAACATGGTTTCTATGGCCTGGGATTTCTATTCGGAAAACACTGAGTCACGTAAAGACACCAGACAAGAAGACAAAGATTCTGCCCTAATAAGATGCTGTGGCTCTGCTTCTACCGTCAGATGAATAGCTTTGTCTTGGCATGATTCACGGTGTCAATCAGTGTGGCTTACTGCTCTCACCCCCTCTCCCTCCAAGAGTCCTGGAGAGTAGAAAAGGGAGCAGAAAAAGAGGGGATGATGGCAGGGGAAGGAGAGAGTGTGCCTAGGTGGAGACATGCATGGAAGACGTCCCAGGTTCTAAACTGGCTTGATCCTCAGAGTCCTGGGTGTGGCCTTGGCTAAATCTTCCCGACCTTTGCCAAGTTAGCCTCCCTCTAACTCACTGACTTTTCGGGGGGTTAAGCAGAGCGTGTGAAATTATTTCCTAGAAAGTGCTCATGGAATGAAAAATTCTAATTGAACTTATATATATTCCAGGGCCTAAGCCTTTTCTTCTATGTTAATGGCAGCACACCCTTGAATAACCAAATCCGTAGATACGGTGCAGCTCTGAAGGACTCTGCCGTGAGTGACATGGCGTGAGACCAGGTCACTCAGCCTCCTGCGGCTTGCTTTGTCCACTGCAGGAAAAGTCCTCTTCTCACTTGCTAAGCTGGAGCCTGTTCCACGAGGGGCAAAGCACTCCAGAGTCATCCCGTCCTGTATGCTCTCGCCCAGGCCCCCTCTGACCTAGAACACCCACCCTCAGTCAAGGATACCTTTCGATACACAAGATAATGGCAAGGCTGTGTCGATTATAGAGGTCTCGGCTTCACTGGACTACAAATACAGAGAATATTAACTGGAATATGTGGGCCCAGAAGTTCACCATGATAGCTGTGACTTTAGTAAAAATAGCAGGTGCATGAAAGGACCTGCTGGAGATCCTGGAAGAAGGGATTCCTGAACTAAGTCAGGGAGCCAACTAAATGATCTTCCTTTCCGCTCCGAGATCCACGGACACAGAGCATTTCCTCGAACTGGCTTCTTCATCCCCCCATGAGTAGCCCCTGGAAGCCATACATGGAAGCGATGCCGAGTGCACAATCGTCCCTCACTGACCCACCTGGAGAGAGAGATGACCTCTCTCCTCCAGGAAACTCATCCTGGGGCCCACATGGAAAATGGCCTCAACAAGGGAATCCAAAAAGTTGAGTCTCCTTAAAAAATCAGTCTTATAAGCTCATAGGTTTGGGTTCACAGGTGATGCTAATGGAATCATTTGGTTGGGGAAAGGGGGAGATGATACATGACACGAAAAGTTAATGGTTACCTGCTGTGGTTTGCTTTAGTCTATTAGTTCAAATGTTAGCTCATGTGCAATAGCCATAAATAACAAAATCCTAGAAGAAATGGAAATTTGTTTCTTGCCATTTTCTTGAAATATTAATCACTGATACAATTAACTGTGGACTGGCCTCAACTGCTCCAAAGCTCTTTCAATCTGCTAATTAAATTTGCCCTCACTAGCATAATAAAAATTCTAGGAAACCTTGGGCTTCCGAGCATACTACACAGGATGAGAGAATCACAGCCACTGAGTTCCAATCTCCTGGTCCACTTAATAAACAAAAAATGTTAACAACATACATTTTAAAAAATCTAAGTGGCTTCATAAGGTAGACACTGCGAGTCTTCCCACGACACGCGATGAAGGCTTCTGACAAGAGCATAATGAGCTGTTAACCGCGCATCTTCTGGGTCTGGTGAGTTTAGCTTCTCCCCCTACTACAGAGGTTGTGCAAAGAGCAGTAAGCATCACGATCTGTGCTAAATGGAGCTGCCATACTCAAACATCTTCACCTTTACAGTCTGTAATCCAAGCCGCTCTATTAGCAGGCAGAAGAATCCTGGCTAGCTTCAAAACCCCCTCATCTTTCCATTACTTCAAATGACAATGCTTCCCCACTACTGTCTTCGCATTAAGTACCAGGAGCTGAAAGATGCAATCAATTTAGTATTTCTTTCTGCCCATTTACACTACTTATTTGTTTCAGCAGTTCCTCTTTGCCACAAATCCTTCCTTTGCCCATTCATGTCGGCATACTTAACATAGATTTAATATTTCTTCAGGCCAAAGATCATACGCTGAGTTCTTCTTTGACTGGAAGACAGAAGAGACAAGGAGAGAGGAAGGATGTCTGGAATCCCTTCCTTCTCACGGACAGTTCCAAAGAACAATTCTCAATAAATTATCAAAAGCTTAGATCAGCACCCCTATGTTTCAGATCCAAAGTGGGGGTAAGAACAGGAGAAGCAACCAAAATGTACCGAGCCCATCCTGGTTTCAGACACTGTCGGTCCCTTTCCTGACTTTATATCATAAAACCTGCTTGGTGGCCCTGTGGTGGAGCAGGGGGGTCTAAACTAGACATGGACCCTAAGACCACATTTCATAAAAATCATGACATGAGTTACGAACCAAAAGGCCACCATGCAGAAACCAACTGAAGTCCTTTGAGGGCAAGAATCACATCTTCTACTTCCTACCTCCTATGGCACTTGGTAGACATGTTCCAGATTCGACTTAGAATCTTCCCACCCAGATAGGCAGGAAGAAACCCAGGAGTGCTGACTTCCAGCTCCTATCCTGACCCCTCCAAAGGCAATTTCTTTGTTCGCCCAAGTCTGAACATCTGGGAAATGCTAAGCCCTCTGAGAGGGAGTCTTTTTTTTTTTTTAATCGGATTTAAAGTGGAAACCACCAACTTCCCACCACCACCCCTGCCTCACCCATCAGACACTTAAGGGATAGAGCTCCAAAAGTCTTTCCCCCATAGAACAAAAGCTATGGGCAGTCGTTGGATAGAAATGGTATCTCAGACAAACAGGCTTTGGGCAGGTGGGAGCGGGGCAGAGGAGAAGCTGCTGGTTGGGACCTCAACTACCACTCAAATTTCTCTTTTTATGAAATAATATACTCTACATTCCAAACGCCTTGGAAAGTTTTGGAGTGCAACCCATTCGCAAGTTGAGGGCCGCATATACAATGCCAGGCAAATAGTATTGAGCAAGTGTAGACATCCTTAATGAAAGGTCTCGATTTCACTTGAGGCAAATATTCTTTCCATGCAAAGCCCCAAATAAGGAACTCTTCCCCTTCTCTGCTCTTAGCACTCTCTACCTCTCCTCCTCTTTTGGCCAAAATTCTGAAGTGCCTCATTACACAGCATAAATTGTCTAATCTCTTTCCTGTGGAATGTCATGTGTTTTATCTTATCTCATAACAAAATCACAAGTTTCTTTCATATTGCCTAGCATGGAACTTGCACTAAATGGACCGATCAACAGAAACAATGGAAACTTTGGCCAAGTAACAAAGGTGAAACCTGCACAGACACATTGAGACCTACTTAGATGTTACTTATCGTTCAGACCTCTTCACCACCATCCCTTGCCACAGGAATGATATGTACGTAATATGTTCTCTTTCACTTCATAATGACACTGGATTTCTATTAACAAGAATGGTAAGGAGGAGCGAGAGACCCAAAATAATTCGCAACTCAGCAGAGGTTAAGGACTCATCCAAACCATGTACGTGCACACACACTCTCCTACCTTCACTCCCGCAATTGCTCTTAAACTCAACTGATAGTTGGTTCATTCATTCCGGCTAGAACTGCTTTGGCCACCCAAAAATATTTTACCGATCCCTTTATAAAATTCCTAGACTAGAGTGATGTAAAATTCGTGCCTAAAGTGCAAAACCGAACAGGCGCTCACTCTCACACCTGCACTACCCTGAGTAGAGAATCCCAGTCCACGCATCCCTCATAACCCAGCCTCCCCATCTTCATGAGAGCCAAACTATTCAGATGCCAGCCAGGGTCAAGCCCGTGTGGGAGATGGACTCGGACAGAATATCTTTTCCATGGGCCTCCCTCTGGCTATGAGGGTAGCAAACCAAAATTTATCAACAGGGCTCAAGTCCTAACCCACAAGTGGTTTATCATCTATTCGCAGAAAGACACAAATGGCGAGTAAGCAAGGTTTTCTGAAATGACTGTTCGAAGACAGAGGGAAATGATCACTGACCAAAGAACATGGCAATGGCTCGATACCAGCACATGAATGACCTGCAGGTACCTGAGCCGTCCATAAGGGAGATGTGGGGAGGTCTCATGGAAGAGCGGACTTGAGCAAAGCTTTGAAGAGCAAGAGGACAATGGTTAGGGAGAAACCATGAAGAACATGGCAATGTTTGCTCCAGCTGAAACTTGCCATGTATATACACCAAAGCCAGATTGCCTAGAACTGAAATGCACAGCAAGACATGCCTAACTCTCCAACTACTGAGAAAGTATTTTAATTTCACTTGGATCATTCCAGAAGTGCTTCTGAGTCCAAAGCAACTCAGCACTATCATGGCCGACATCAGTCACTTGACATGATAGCAGGAAACTCTTGCTGTTTGCTCAGATTCTGGATGAGGGAAAGCTTACTTTAGTTGAAAAGAATGATTTAGATGAATTTAAATTCATTCAACATAATTGTGTTACATCGGTGTTTCTCAAAGTACTTATGAATAATTCACTTTGGTAACAGCAAAAGCCAGACCAGAATAAGTCACTTCAAAGATACAAGACTTAACATAAATCCTACTGATTTTCCTACCCTCAACGCCTTCTCTAACCACTTTTATTTCTTTCTACCCTATCGCTGAGCTGCTTCGCCAGCCTCCTATCCTACATCTGCTACTAGCTCATCAGAGCCTATGAATCACAGCCACCTCCTGGGACCCCACAGCCTACCACTCTCTAGTCCTGTCCCTGAGGGTGGGGCCCATTCAAAGAGCAGGTCAACTGCTTTATGCCTTTCCAAGTCACAAATGTCTGTTTCCATCTCTCTAGCAGTGGTGACTGACAACCAGGGCCAATGGATCCATCCTAGAGTCCCAACACCCTACTCTGCAACAATGAATCTCAGAGCTCGAAGGAAACTCAGGGCTCAGTTGGTTCAACAGACGAGGAGACCAAAGAGCAGGGAGACTAAGTGCCTGGCTTCGGGCCACTGGGCTAAGGTGTGGCGGAGGAGGTCCGATCCATGCTTTCTACAATAAACGATGGTGCTCATGTGTACACAATTTTCATACAAACTCCATTTGATCAGGAGGCTGGGCTGTCCTCTTCACCTTCTTGCAATTCAATCAGCCAGTCACCTGCCTCTCCAGCCTGCCTCCAGAGAGAAGGCACTGCCCAGAGGTTTACATTTACTTTGATAGAGTGAAGGCATCTGAGACTAGAGTTCCAGGAGCGTGAAGAGCTGGCGTAGGAGAGCCCATGCCTCACACTTTTGAAAATGCATGACGTACCCCAGGCTTGTTTACACACACAGAGTCTGAACTAGCTCATACTGAACGATTCACAAAAACCACTCACCCTTTATCGATTAGCTGAAGTGGGGTCTGAACACCATCCCAATTACCATTTCTCTCTCATGACCACTTAAATGCCTTCTCTGGCGGCTCTTCATCTACCCTCTGAGGCTTTCCATGAACGCAGTGCCCGGCAAGATAGAGCGGCAGCTATCCAGATGAACGGTAGAAACCTCCCTGTGGGACCAAATCAAGTTGAGGGTCTGAAGCCCCCCACCCCTGCAGTGTTAACCTGAAATTCAGTGGATCTTCCTGGGGCATGAGAACGGGCAGAAGGCACAGTGAGGCATGGACAGCTATCACGGTGCGGCCACTGGTAAATCTAATGCCGAATCAATCCTGCGCAACAACTCTCTCTCGAAATAGTAGTGTGCTAAGTTGGCTTTGCCTGTTTTGCCAATTGTCCATCAATAAAACCTGCTTTACTTAAGCACCCCCACACGTTCACCCTCCTAGTCACCATCTTTGGCATCCAGTGACTTTTCCAAGGAGAGTTTTTTTTTTCCCCAACAAGCAAATATTTTTGAGCTACAGAAGCATTCTTCTGAGAAAATTATAGATTCTCGGAATTCCATTCATAAACAACTACCATGTCAAGATCCTTCAAGCCATGACTGCCTGTGAGCCTAAAAGGAGGGCCAGAGACGAGGCGGCAGGTGGGGAAGCAGGGGGCAGGAAACCCAATGATCTCAGAAGATGACACCATGCCACCTGGACCATACCACCTAGCTGGTACCACCTAAACTGTGCATGAAATTATAAAGAGGAAGTAAAGGGTATGCGATGTTGCATCCGGGCTTCTCTGTCCTTCCTTGTAGGTGGAAGAGAGGACAAGGAACATTTTCCACGACCTTGCTTAAAACCCATTCCAAAGCTCCTTTGACGCAGTTACTCAAAACCCTTTAATGGAAGGACCTGCGTATTATAAAATAATCCAATCATTTCAAGTTCACTGAGGAGGAGAACAAAAAAATACATCCCTATATCCTGAGGGATAGTCTAGGAACCTACTAATATCATCTACTTGGCAAAGCCTAAGGGGCCATTCAGAGGTTAAGAAATTAGAACAGAAACATCATACTAGGTTGCAACTCCAGGAACAAAGCTCATCTCTTCTGGACCTAGGGATCTGCCTGCTTTCCATTTGTCTCCGTATTACCACTAATACCTTCTGTGGGGGCCGGGGGTGGGGGGGCGGGTCCTAACTCAAACACTATGGCTCCCCAGGAAGTGTTTCTAATAATACCAGGCTTCATCTTGCCTTTTTTTTTTTTTTTTTTGGTATCGTGGGCTATTTGCTCCCCGATCTTCCGTTATTGTTCTCCCATTCCTTTTTGCTACTAAGCCCAACTCCCTGGTCTCGGCAGCTGCTAAAAACCATCCAAGCACTTTGCATCTATCCGGAAATCCAGAATGGCAGCCTCTGTTCATAGATCTGCTGCCAAGGGCAGATGCACGCACATGGCAGCTGGGCCGTCCTCCCCAGAGGCCCCTGGGTACAGTGGGCTTGGGCCCAGGGGCTGCAGAGTTGGTCTTGCACACAGGATGGTGGGGCCTGCCTGCATGGGCTCCGGCAACTACAACCTCACACGCTCCATCCAAGTCCCCTCTTTAGAACTTGCAAAAACAAAAGTAGAGGCAGCTACACGCTGGGTCAGTCTGCACAGGCTTTGCACACAAGGCTACGAGTAGCAGGCCACACAGAGTCCCCAAACACGCCGCCTCTGTTCCCATCCTACGTGGATTCCGTGAAGAATGGCACGAAGAGAGGAGAGAGGACCGGGTGGTTGTTTGTGACCAAGGCAAAGAAACAAAAAGTGACTTCTGTCCAATAATGAGATGAAACAGAAGCCGGGCTTCCGGGAGAGGGCCTGACATTCCTGCACAGCATTTTCCCACCCACCTGATCCCTTCGAACGGAAGGAAGAGCTAAGGGAGGACAGAGAGAGCCAGTGTTTGTTTGCTGCACTGGGGGCGAGAGCAGGGAAACGAAACAAAACAGAACAGCCAAAACAGGCGTGCATGTGCATGTGTGTGTGCGCACACACACACACACACACACACCCTCTGCTAGCATGAAGTGGTATACACACACACACACACACACACACACACACACACACACACACACACCCCTCTGCTAGCAATATCCAAAGAAGAGAATAAACAGGCACATGCTCCAGCCTGGAGCAGATGGTTGGCTACCTTTACTATGTGAGACCGGCAGTTGTCACAAATAAAAATGTACATCCTTGTTATCTTTACCAAAAACTGCGCCCACTGTATAACCATTTTACTGCTCTTTGCAAAAAAAAAAACACATTTAAAAAAAAGATAATATTTAATGTTACTATCAAACAAGAATCTTATTTTTGATATTTCTTAAATTCTTCCCAACAGCAAGCTTGCAAGCAGAATCAATTCATGGGGTTTGATAACCAAATAAATAGAGTTTACGTGTAACTATAGAGACCCCACTGGCATCCTGATGTAGACATACATACCTCACTGGATGTTCTTTAAAGATACAGCTTATCTGGACAGACACAAGAATCTGAACAATTTGGATTAAATTAGCAAGAACCCCTCCTACACTATGCCATGCTATTTATGATAATTGAATTTTTGCAATTTAGAAAAAGCAATAGAGAAAGACCATTTAAGATATGGCAGTAAACATACATGGTCAGTCCAGTTTAAGGCTCAGAATTCTAGATGGTCTCCCAAAGCAGCTCCGAGATAGTTTAACTTTTAAAGGACAAGCAATGGCTAACGTTTCCCAAAAACCTACTACGAGCTAGACAGCCTGTCTGGGACTTTACAAGCTCTGTACCTGCCCATCCCTGTTTCACAGATGGAAGAAGAGGTCCGGCGGCCCCCTTCTAGCACCTGGGAACACATGAGGCTGATGAATGGGGTCCTCTGGATTCATTGACTGTTCTTAAACCTTTGCCATATGATGCCACTTGTCCATACGTGAACATGGTAGGTGGGTGGGTGGGTGGGTGTGTAGGGAAGCCTGGGTGGCTCAGCCAGTTAAGCTTCTGCCTTCAGCTCAGGTCATTATCCTGGGGTCCTGGGATCGAGTCCCACATTGGGCTCCTTGCTCAGCGGGGAGCCTGCTTCTCCCTCTGCCTGCAGCTCCCCATGTTTGTGTTCTCTCTCTCTCACACACACAAATAAATAAAAATCTTTAAAAAAAATAAAATAAATAGATCCCGTTTTGTACAAAATTACATTTTCTTGCAAATATCAATGTTAATATGCCACAATGGTCCACAGGGGGAAATCACAGGTGTACGGCCATCTAAACGTGCTTGAAAATGAGTCAAACAGAGGTGGCAGGCATGTGACGGTAGCTGTGGTCTCCAGGGAATCCACACTATTGTCAACGGTGGATACCCTCGGAATCTCAGGAGTGAGGTCCTAGCCAGCCCCATGACATCCTAAAAACTGCTGAACAGTGGCCAAGCGGATACTGCAGGGGCACACACTTCCCTGGAGGGCCACGCTTCCTCCCAGAAGCCCTAATCACTCCCTGGCCTGAGATGACAACTGTCTCCACCAAGCTCTGGGACCTGCTCGTCTCCCGTGCCTGTTCCCACAGCTCAGTTCACAAAGTTACAAGGCTCCGCGGGGAGCTATGTTTCCAAAGACTGAGAAGATAGGCCAGATACAGAATAGAACCCAGAATGGTCTAGATTTTGGATTTTGACCAGGGGCTCCTTCTTCCACATGGAAGGTTTCTAAATTGCTTCAACCCAGATTCCCAAGTTATGCACGGTGATAAACAGATGCCTGCTCTGTTTAATATCCTGTGTGTCACAGTCAGAAAGATTGCATCTCCTGCTACCAGCATTTCTGGAACACTGTGGCTGTCTCTCCTTTGCGCCCGGTCAGGGGAGCATTCCATCATAGGATGGTGCTCCGAGACCCCACTTCCTACAGCCTGAGTCCCAGGAGTCACACTGTAGACTAGAAGGAGGTATGTTTCCAATTCATGGCTTCTTCTTCACCACGAGCCAAACCTAACTTTTGAACCACCGCGTGCACTTGAGTTGAGCAATGCAATCTAGGACAAGGTTAGCCACGGGCCCACACAATCCACGTCATTCCCACTCTAATCAAGAATGTCATACTGGCATACACACAAGAAAAAGCAAGACAGAAATATTAATATAACAAAAGAGACATTTTAGGAATAGGAAAAAATCAGGACAGTCTTAAAAGCAGGACCAATTGGTAAGATCTGAAGGGAGTCCAGATATTTCCAAATACCTAGAATTGCAAAAATCACGCTAGGAGAGTTATTCTGAAAGCCTTTTACTCTCGAAGATGAGATCCTTATTAAAAAAAAAAAAAAAGAAAGAAAGAAAAACTTCTGAAGGGAGCCCAGGAGAGCGACACCTTAATTAGGGGACAATTAGCCAAGAGCAAAGCCTTTCAGGAACCAGGCCCGAGAATGAAGAGACGGGGGGATGGGCTAGGAGGGGTTCCAGAGAGCCATGGCCACAAACAGCTTCACCATCTTGGTAACAAGGGTCGACAGTCAGGGAGAACAGAATGTGATCTCCATGCTTGACTATAAAAGGCATAGAAATGAGGCCCAGGGGCATGTGACCCCCTTCTAAATAAAGATTACCCCCACACTGGGAGCAGCTGACCAGAGCAGGGGCCTTCCAGGGGAATCGAGACAAGCTCCTACCGACAACACAACACCAGAACCCACTCGACGGACTGCCTTCTCGTCCACGGTCCACACGGCTGTCCCGGCTCCAGCTGGAAATGCAGGTCCCTCTCCTCATCCACCTGGGGCAGTCTGGAGGGTCGTAGCGTGCAAGGACCTGGCGGCCGATCACACAGCATTTCACAGCAAGAAATACCCCTCCCTGGAAGCTTAAAACTTGAAGGCGGGGGGAGGAATTAAAAAGAAATAATGCATATCGCATGCATGAGGTCTCAGAGACACTGTGCCCCTCACCTCACCCCAATCCAGCAGGTGATTTACAAACACTTAAACAAGCCCCCCACCTGTCCCTGGCAGGCCTGATGTACCAATCTCTAAGAAAATGAGGAAGAAATATCTAAGAAAATGAAGAAGGGGAACCATTCCACTGTGAGAAAGATCTGATAAACAGTAACAGGAGAATCTGTGAGGGGGATTAAAAAAAAAAAAAGGTAGAATTGTCTTTTTTTATGCTACATGCCTTCACCTGAAGTCCCCAATCTCATCAGTGAGGTGGCCGCGAAATGTTTTCCTTTTGTCAATAAAGGGAGCCACTTACTGCCTCCTCACGCAAAGGCTTCAATCTGCTCTTTTCCTGGTTTCTCATTTGGAAGGCAGTGGGAAATGCAACAGACTCCGGGACCGCTGTTCCCAGTCAATGCCCTTTTAATTGAAATGAGGCTGTACCACCAGCAAAGCCTGTTTCCAACACAGCCAGGCTTGCCACCTTCACGCATTTCCTGGCAAAGACCAGGCCTTCCCACGGGCAGTAAAGTGATTTGAGTAGATCCCAAGCTGTTGGGTTAAGAAGTACTTGGAGACACTAAGTTTAGCAGTAAGTTTTAGATTTTTTTTTTTTTTTTTTTTTTTTTGGTTGAGAGGGGATATCTCTAGATCTGCAACCAAGTACCAGAAAGCCCCAATGGCAAGCAAACCCCAGACACCACTTAGGCAATTCACTGGGCAAGAAGAGAACCACAAGTCCTGCCAGAGGATCCACCCCCGTTCCCTCCCTGTACAGGTCGGCCTTCAGCATGTAACTGCCGAAAAAAGTAACGAACAGTGCTACCGGCCACGGCTCAACTTTTAAAATGATCCCCATATTTCTCTACCATCTTTGGCCTTGAATCATTCTGACAAGGGCAGGAGAGAAAGGAGCCACTACCGCCCATGGCTGACCCTCCCTGCCAGTGAAGAGCTGGAGACAGTTTTGGTGACAGCGCTCCTGGGTAGCAAGGACCGACTGGGAGGATTACACAAGAAACATCCGCATTTCACAAGCCTTGAATCTTTTGGCTTGCCAAGGGCTGTCATTACACACTGATCTCTGCTCACGGGGGGAAAGAGATCTTCCTGACCATAAATCTTTCACAAAGCAGGTGCCGCACTTGCCCCTGGGGTGATAGCCATGCTCTCCAAGACTCCGAGGGCACGCCCAGAATTTACTCGGCCGTGCAGAAAGGGCCGCTGCCAGGTTTCTCTGCGGCGAGAAACGGCCCACCGTTTGCGGAGTCTGCGGAGTCCCAAAGTCCTCCGCCAATGGGCACAGAGTCTGCCAGTGCGGGCGGTCAGCTGCGCAGCACAGAAGCACCATCACGGGCCAAGGGTACTGCAGGCAGAAGGCAGGGAGGTAGCTTGTCGGGGGCATGGCCCAGTTTCATGAGAGCTCACGGGCTCCTACTACAGGATTTGGGGGGGCGGCTATCGGTCAGAGTGTAAGTTAGGGAGCTCACTGGGCCCAGGCACAGGTGTGGGGAGGCTGGAGAGAGGCCGTGTCACTGAAAGGACAGCAGGGGATAGCAGATTTGAGAAGCATTTGGGATGGAAAGGGCTTGTCGTTCAATTGGAGGCGGAAGCATCCAGAGGACCCCCAAGTCTCTGACATGGGAGCGGGAAGCACAGGAATGCTGCCCCTGCAGGGGCAGGGTCGGGGGGAACACAAGAAAAACAACAGGTACAAGTGAGGAGACAGAGAAGCCCGGCAGACACTGAGACACACACAATTGTGTGCACGGGAATGGATTTGTGGGTCTGGGGCTCACAAAGAGGTCTAGGCTGGAGATATTTGCAGACCAGGTGCAGACCGAAGGATGCGGAAGCACAAGATAGGACATCCTGGGGGAACAAGAACAGTGAAAGGGGGCCTAGGATGGAAGTCTGGAGACGGCCAGGTATCAAAGACTCAACCAAGGAAAAGAAGCCAGCAAAGAAACAGCTGTAGGGACAGGGAGAGAAGTGCCAGCCATGGGCAGGGGAGAAGGGCTCACCAGCGCCGAATGTCAGGGACACCGGTTACATTTTTACTGCAAGGAAAATGCTGTACACAACTTTTTTAAGGGTCAGTCACTTTTTAGGAGTTAATTCAAGCCTCAATAAAACCACCCCTCCAGGGGCGCCTGGGTGGCTCAGTCAGTGAAGCGTCTGCCTTCGGCTCGGGTCATGATTCCAGGGTCCTGGGAACAAGCCCCAAATTGGGTTCCTTGCTCAGGAGGGAATCTGCTTCTCCTCTCCCTCTGCCCCTCCGCCCTGCTTATGCTAATTCAAATAAATAAACAAAACCATCCCTCCAAGTCATAAGACAACAGAGAATTACAGAAGTGTGCAGGGAACCCATAAAGTCATCATTTCCTTAATGGGGCTGTCTATGAAGCTGCCTGCCACCACACAGTCATGATAGAAAAGAAGGAGTTTAAGGGAGAGCATCAAGTAAAAACTGCATAGCGGCACTCCATAATTGAGTGTTTCTCCGTTATGTCAAAAATTTCACACACATCCTTGATTTGACGTAGCTCTCCAGATGCTCTCCCTCCTTCCGTAGGCAGCCCTGTGAAGAACAACTGAATGGGATTCTTCCACACTTCATCATTTTAAATGGCCACCTTAATGCTCATGTTGACTTCCAGGTGGACATTCTGTCCAGACTCAATGCCCTTCACCTGGCTCCTTGAACAGTTTGTCAGCATCCTGCTGGAGAGGGGTAGGAATACCACAGTACTGCAGCGCTCAGCGAGAGACATAATGGGGAGGAGAATGCGTGGCCATAGGGGGAGTACTCTAAAGACAATGGGAGCCCCACCTGTTATTTAAATGCTCTAGAAGCCGCATGAAAAAGTAAAAAGAAACAGGTGAGGGACACCTGGGTGGCTCAGTCAGTTAAGCGGCTGCCTTCCGCTCAGGTCATGATCCCAGGGTCCTGGGATCAAGTCCTACATTGGGCTCCTTGCTCAGTGGGGAGCCTGTGTCTCCCTCTCCCTCTGCCTGCCACTCTGCCTACTTGTGCTCTGTCAAATAAATAAAATCTTAAAAAAAAAAAGAAACAGGTGAAATTAATTTAATAACATAGTTTACTTAACCTAGTAGGCCCAAATAATTATCATTTCAACAGAGTCAATACACGAACTATTAAGGAGATACATTACTTCTTCTCCCCTCCTACTACTTCTTTGAAATCCAGTGTATTTTACACCTAAAGCGAATCTCAATTTGCACCAGACCACAGTTCAAGCATGCAATAAGCCACATGTGGCCAGTGGCTGCCACACCACCCAGGTTGGGTCTAAAGGGACTCGATGTAAAGGGAGAGTTCCAATTCAATGGGAAAATCTCTAAGAAAGCTGCCCATGCTGGAGTTTTCCTGAAACTCTGCTGAGATGAAGGGAAGACAGTTTCCTTGAATGCTGTTCGTAATTTTCAATAAATACTCCCTTGTAAAATCTCAGAAAAATGTCAGCAGGGCTGAGACAACTGGCAGGGGAGAAGGGTGCATGGTGTGGCCTTGGGGAAGCAGGTGTCCGGCCAACAGGCCTGTCCGCATCAGCCGTACCAACACCAAGGCCCAGTTTCTAACCCCATTGTTTCTTCTGGTGTTTTTCTTTTCTTTCTTTCTTTTTTTTTTTTTTAATACTCCAAGAGCCCTCTGAGAAAGGCAGGATCTCTCCCAGATGAAGAAATGGAGGGCCAGGCAATGTATATTACTTGCTCATTCCTGGTCACAGCTACCAGACCTGGACCCAGAACCCAGGCCTCTCCCCTGCTCCCGGCTTCTTCAACAACCAGCTGGTCAGAAACAGCCAAAAATCCACAGGAAGGCCAAAGTAAATATCATCTGAATCACTGAACAAGTGGCCACCTAATGACATTTTAAATAACACCTCCCTTTTGTATAGAGCTTATGAGTTTCCAAAGCTGTTTTGTGCACACGTCTGGTTGCCACTAAGGAATGATATGGGACTGCCCTAAGAAACATTCTAAAGATGCCCAACTCTGGCCCAGAAAGACTGGCTGGTCCAAGGTCACCCAGGCCACTTAATACCGCATCCAACATCTTCCTTCCCACTACACACGATGCCTCCCCAATGACGCCGTTTTCTTTTAAAATAAAATTTTAAAATGTCAAGACTACTTAAAAAAGGTATTTTTGTTGTTTTCTCAAAACCAGTGGGTAACCTAATGATAGGGTACAGTTTTAATCAATCACAAATGGGACTTTAGTACAGCACCTTCCTCCAACCCCACCGGGACTCTTCGAGAGGCCTGAGGGCATTCTTGGCCATCCAACGTCCTGGTTACAGCCAACGAGACCCCTTCCCTTATTAATCAAATGTTCACAGACACACCTGTGGAAGGATAGCATAAAAGTGTGTGCTGGGTCAAAGAAACCATCCTTTTCCTGGCTTCCACCCTGGCTGGACAGAAAGAACAGCTACCTGTGGGGTCTGGCCTTTGATTTATTTCATACACTTCATGGTTTAGGCAAGCCTACCAATTTGGGATTCCTTGGCTCTTCATGACTAGCTAGAATACATGAGCTCCTTGGGTCTTTAACTGGGCCAACCATTAAATAATAGCTATTTATAGCTACCACACTGACTTCTAAACCAGGGAGAAGAACCTTCCTGGCCAACATACCTAAATGTTGCTGAAAGCAACACAGCAAAGGCCCAGACTTGCCTTTTAATACCAAACAACCGGGTCTCCAGGTAATTGATCACAATAATTCAAGAGTTTGGTTATACTCAAGAGAAAAATAAGCCTGTTGCTGATAAATAAGCAGCTTCAAAATATCACCCCGGACCCTGGAGAGCAGTGAACACACTTCAAAATTCTTTCACTAGGCGATTTCAGGAGATCTGAACAACTCTTTGGAGGAAAAAGGTAGAAAAAAAGGAAATGGAAGCCCAGGTGTAAAAGTGCACCCACTACACAGCTACTTGCAAGTACAACCTGATTTGGGGATTCCTGGAAACTGGTCCAGGTGTCTCCCACCTTGGCGAGGTGCTCCATCAGAAACCGGCACACCTAAGGATCATGACCATCCCTGGAGACCAAGGATGGGGTGCAAAGTCCCCACTTTCACAGGATGTGAATCGATTTTTGACTTTCCTTTAATTCAACCATATTCCAAGTAGATTCATACTAAGGAAGTCCCACCATACCAAAAAAAACATCTTTTCCCACAAAGGATGAATGAGTCGATACATAAGCAGCCCCTGACTGCTGGGGCTGAGGCACCTCCAAAGCACACCAGGTCACCTTTCTCATCAGAATCCAAAGCTCAAGGGCAGCAAGCTCCTGGCCCAGAGGGGTGGTGGATTATTTCTAGGACACGATGCGGATGCTCTTGATGGCAGCCACGCCTCAGTCCTGCATTCCCTGAGTTCCCCAGATGCAAAAGGAAGGCAACCAAGACCCCCGCCTGAACCCCACGGGTGGCCTTGTCCTCAGTGCAACACAACCGCACCCTCCCAGCAGAACCCCCAGCAGAAGCCACGCGTTCAGAAGAGGAGGGGGGGGCGAGGGAGAGCAGGAGGGGAAAGAGCAGCAGAAGGAAGCCCCAACAGCGTCATCCTTACTTTTCTGGCAACGGTTTGTAGTCCAGCAACGATAGTTGTACTCGTTGTTGATGGTTGTCTTCTCACACAAGGGCTTCTCCTCCATTGTCCCCGGACACAGGTCCCCGCATTCCTTTGGGGGTTTGTTGCCCACGATGTAGTTATTGGACACGGCATCCAGGATCAGGGACCAGTCCACCGTGGAGAGGTAACAGAGGTCGGCATTCTTCTCAATCCTGATGGCCCCCCGAGTAATGTTCCTCAGATTGTAAAGCCCAATATCCTTGAGATTGGTCATCTCAAAGATGACCAGGGCGTAGTTGTAGAAGAGCTTCCAGCCGCGGATGACCGTGAGGTTCGGGAAGAGGTCCCCAAGGCTCTCAAGGCCGGCCACGCGGAACAGCAGCAGGTACTCGGTGATGACCGTGAGCTTGGGGAAGCGGTAGCTGCGGTAGTCCTCTGCCTTGGAGATGAGCAGGATGTGGAGGTAGCCCTCGATCACCGTGCAGTTCTCCAGACGCTTCAGCTGCTGATAGTCGTTGCGGATGTCGATGCCCGGCCCGCAGACTGAGGGGAGACAAGAGGGCAAGGGCGGGACATGTCTGAGTTACAAGGAAATCGTTTTTAGAACTATCTCCCAACCCACAATATGGCCAGTTTTCAGGTCACCTATAGTATTATGATGAAGGAAAGAAGACTCTGTTCTTTGCTGCAGACTAACGTTAGGTATATAGGCTGTCAGCCGCCATTCACGAAGTGTCTGCCCTGGGCCAGACATCGTGCAACACACTCAGTGACCATGGGAGATGTCACCCCCATCCTACTTATGTGTAAACCACAGCTTAGAGCCCAGGGTCACACAGGGGCACAGACGAGAGTCAAGGTTACACAGTCAAGGCTCCCTAGCTGCCAGGCTGCAAACTCCCCATGCCTCCTGCACAGCCCCGGTGCCCAAGTCTGAACAAACAGCTCAGCAACCAAGAAACAACAACTTAGTACTGCATTCAGCCTCAAGGACACCAAGCAATAACGTCTACACTGGAGAACAGTCACTGTGACTTACAAAGTAGGGACCCAAAGAAGCAAGTTCTCACATTTCTTGCTACCATCTGATACGGGCCAGGTGGCCTTGTGTTCTTCCCCAAAACTGTATGAATATAGATACAAAGCCTAATTTAACAGAAAGACAAGAATGCATGATTTCTAAGAATAAAAGAGGTATGCCATCTCAACTTCAATAAAATATTTTAAGAAAACAAGCTTCCTATAGAAAGGTTTGGTAAAAGATAGCAAAAAAAAAGACAGTAAAAATCATCAATATCTCAGCATCCAAAGATAATCACTATTAACAGTGTCTATACCACTGATCCTTTCTCTAGAAATAATTTAATTAAGGTAAAGGAAGTCAGACAAGAATATCTTCCTGCACTTCATATAAATATTTTACCAAGTCAATAAATGTCCTTCTATGTTATCACTTTAAGGAGATCGTAATTCTAGGGTACAAATATGCACCATGAGTTCTCTTATTTTTTTTTAATTTTTTTTTATTTGAAGAGAGAGAGAGCGAGCATGAGCAGGAGGAGGAGCAGAGGGAGAAGGGGAGGGAGATCATCTCCAGCTGACTCCGCACTTAGTGCAGAGTCCAACACGGGCCTTGATTCCATGACCCAGAGATCATGACCTGAGCCAAAACCAAGAGTCAGATGCTCACCAACTGAACCACCCAGGTGCCCCTAGTTCTTTTATTGTTTTAAACTAATCCCCTATCGTTGGATATTTAGTTTTTCACATCATAAACACCACTCCAGTGAACATTCTCGGCAAATATCCAAGACTATTTTCTTGGGATAATCTCTAGAAGTAGAATTGCTGGACCAAGGCATCTGCAGATTTGAAGAGCTTTTGATACAACAGGCTCAATACTGGAAATTTTATTTTTTAAAATACTAGACATGTACACAGACACAAACCTTGGTTAATATCCTTTCTTACGATTTAATAATCTCAAGCCTTCCATTAAAACTTCTCAGAGTCAAGTTTTCTGATTGATGTAATTCATTAATTTCTGGAGCACGCAACACGTATGATGCTGTAAGAGATGCAAAGACGCCATGTCTGCCCTCTGAAGAGACTCGTGGTGAAGGCCAGGAGCTAAGACCCATGACAAACAATTGCCGTATGAAGCAGAAGGTGGTCAGTGGTGTGCACACTGAAAATCCACTCTAGATGTGAATGGAACTAAGCAGGAGAGACAGGGGGTAGCCTTGGAGCTTCCTGCAGAGAGAAGGTCCTTTCTATTGCAGCGCCCAGGAAAGCTCTACGCGTGCCCTGGCTCCTGTAAGATGGGTGGGATTTAAAACTTGGGTATTAAGGGGCCCCTGGGTGGCTCAGTTGGTTAAGCATCTGCCTTCAGCTCAGGTCATGATCCCTGGGTCCTGGGATCATGCCCCGCAATGGGCTCCCTGCTCAGCAGGAAGTCTGCTTCTCCTTCCAACCCTCCCCCCTCTCGTGCTCTCTCTCAAATAAATAAATAAAAATCATTAAAAAAATAAAACTGGGTATTAACATTCCAGAGGCCAGAGAAAAGGGAGAACAAGATATACTCGAGGGACAGCAACACTGATGGCCGGGGATGTAGAGAAGAGGAAATGAGTTTGGTAGAGTCCAAGTCATAAAAGGTAACAGGTGGGGATGGAAACTTTCATCTCAGGAATGAGCCCCCTCTCAAGACTCTTGAGTGCAAGAGAAGTCCAAGGGAGGCCTTTTTTGGAGGAATATTCTGGTATATAAGACAATATAAGACAGAATCAAAGTGGAGCAGGTGAGGGAAAAGGGGAGAGAGGTCCAGCAGGGCTTAGAGCCATCGACAAGAAATGGACAGAGAATGGCAGGCAGGGGATGGGGTCCGGGGGACCCAAGAGCTGAGAAGCGGGCAAGGCTTGAGAACCTAGAACCTGAAACCTCATTTGGTCCAATTCCCTTCTTTTACTGATAAGAAAATCAAGCCTCTACAATACAGAAGAGAAGGGGAGAAACCAGCACTCTAAGAAGCTCTGAGAACGTTCCATGCCGGACAAAGGCTGTGAAGGGAGCTTTGTTTCATTTTGTTTCACCTCATGTGATGCTTTCAATAATACCTCACACTACGTAATATCATCGCCACTTTGAAGGTGAGGAAGCAGATTTGGAGAAGTCAAGCCATCCTTCACGGTAAAACTTGACACATGGTTTCTGGATAGTCCCAGCTCTTAGCATCCTCACCAACTGGTTACCTCCAAACCACTCCAACGAAGCTTCTGCCCCAATCATGATACCGAACCACTCTTTGCAAAGCCCCTGATCACATTATCAAAGCCAATGACCGGTCCCTGTCCTCATGTGACTTGACCCTTTCAGCCACTTGACATTGCCTCCTTCTTGAGGCCTGATTCCACACACCCACTTCCCCTCTTCTCCTACCTGACCTCTAAGTGCTGACCTCTGGCCTCAGCCTCCCCCTCTCGGTCCTCTCACGTGGACAAGTGCCACCCACACCCTGGATGATTGTCAAATGCATGTCATTGGCAGCTCTAGAGTTGCACATCCATCTGCGTACTCAACATCTCCATTTAGGTGTCTATAATTCACTCTCTTCCCCCCACAAAATCCGCCTCCTGCACTCTCATAGCTTGGTCGGTGGCCCTCCCATTCTCCGAATTGCACGGGTCAAAAATCTAAGGGTCATTCCTGATTCTCGTCTCCCCTTACACTGCACATACCCAGTCCTCTTGGGCCTTGTGCTAACCGCAGAGTCAGACAAGAGAGACACACGCTTTATGTTCTCACTTACACGTAGAATCGAAAAAAGCCAAATGCATAGAAAGATGAGTTAGAATGGTAGTTGTAAGGGGCTGGAAGGTGGGGGAAATGGGGAGGTGTTGGTCAAAGGGTACAAACTCTTAGCTCAAAGATAAATAAGATCTAGGGATCTAAGGCACAGCGTGGTGACTAGAATTGACAATACGGTATTCTTGGAAGTTGTTAGAGTAGTAGATCTTAAGTATTATCTCCACACACACAAATTATACCGATGTAAGCGGACGGAGGTGTTAACGAACTTTATCATGGTAATCATTTTGCAAAGCATACGTGTATCTAATCATCACATTGTACACCTTAAACTTATATACATTAGTGTTAATAATATCTCAGAAAAGCTGAAAAAAGAGTCCTCTTGCCACCAGCTTCCAAGCCTGTGGGAAGCTCCCCTGGGGGAGCTGACGCCCCACTTCTTCAGGTCACTGATCCTCGACCGGCCCGTTCACTTCCCTCCCAGTGCATGTCTGCCCTCCTCTGGCCCTCTTCTGAGCCCGGGGTCTCTCCCTCTGGTCTCTCCCCCTGCAGTGTCGGCTCCAGGAGGAGGGAGAATTACTGTCAATCTCCCCCACAATGATGCCCATGCCCCCAGGGCCTGAAGCAGTACTTGGTGCCTGGTGCGCACACCATTAATTCACATGTAGAATCGAATGGATTGCACCACAATCTCTACTGCTCGAACCCTGATCTGAGCCACTCTCATCTCTAGCCTCGTCTACAGCAACACCTTCCCCATGGTCCAGTCTCTGTCCCCCAGTCCGTCCCTGACCCAGCACCACTCCAAAGGGGCTCGTCCCTGTCGACTTCTACCTCAGCTGCTAGAATGTTCTTGCTTCTCACACTGTGGCCCCCAAGCGCCTTCTCTCCTCATTCCCCTGCTGTCTGGGGTGGCTTCCCCAGTCACATGGATGCCCCCCCTTTCTCATCCCGTGGCTCTGCATTCTCATGTCATCTCATCAGAGCTTTGAGAGTTCCCCTCAACTGCCCCCTCCCATTTCCCTATTTTACCATTTTCATAGCACTTTTCATGTGTGAAAAGTGTCAGGACCTGAAGGGATATATGAGTTGAGTGATCACTGAAATCAGAGGCTCTGTATTGTTTGTTTTCTGCCTGTCTCCCATGCCAAACATCCGGGCATACAGCAACTTCCGTAAAGACGTGCTGCCTGACCGGGGCCAAGGTGAGCCTAAGGTGGAATGGAGAGAACAAAGCATCAATCAGATATTTGCCACCAGAGTACTCTCAAAACCAAGAAATATCACCCAATGAGAGCTTCAGGTCAGTGACTCATTGTGGAAGTCTCTTTTGCTTTTGTACTATTCATGTTTTCCTACGCCCAAAGTTTTATATTCCTTCTGTGTCATCATAAATTAAGTATATTAGTTTGCTCTTAAATGATAAACAGAAGTTTTTTATAGAGGATTATTTGGATGCAATCTCTTATGGCATCCAATGTGTGTTTGATCATATTGTAAGGTGTTAGGCAACAATTGATCGCTATCCTTTCCCACAGACCAGAAAATTCAGTACCCAATGAAAGAGCATGAAGACTCATAACCAAAGTTTGCCAAACTTTTATACTGTAATCAAAACAGACACTAGGAAAGAATCGGCTTCCCTCTGTCTCCTGCTCCCCGCCCCGCGCAGACCACTCAGTTAAAAAGGCACAGAGCTGGAGTGGATGGATTCTTCAAGTGAAAGAACTGCCTCCACACTGGACACTTTCCCCCCATTTAAAGAAAAGAAAAAAGTTGGAAGAAACTAACCACTTATTCCTGAAGAGAAGACAAGCCCAAGCCACAAAGTGCAAGGCAGGACCCAGCCACCAGCTGTTTTGGATTCTGTTAGGGATACCGTCGGCCTTTGGGGTATTTTGTGATAGGAACAGAAAAAGGAAAACCCAGCTGGACGAGGAATGATAACATAGTGTTCAAAAGGCACAAGCCACAAACAGGAAAGAGAATACAACACGCTTCATCGGTGCCGTGAAGTAATACAAGCATTGAGGGAGTAAAGAGTCCACACAGCGCATGAGAGAGAGACACACCCTTGCTACTATTCACTGATGATTAAAAGGAAATTGCAAAACACTGTTTTTCCCTTTTCAAAGCAACAGATACCCAAAAAACTCGACTTTAAGAAAGGCGCTGGAATGTGAGATCTCAGGCTGGCCCTGAAAGAATCACCGAAGCTTATGGAAATGAAGGTCAACAGGAAGCAGAGGGAAAGGATGCAGTGGAAGGTAGGGACAGCGGGTCTGGGCAGCAGACCCAAAACCAGTGAACCGCAACAGCAGGACCGAAACAGGTGGAGGACCGCCAGTGTGGGAGCAGAGGGCCCGGGAAGGGGTGAGGATGGGAGGGGCAGGGTGGCCTGGTACCCAAGCCCAGCCCCGTTGGAGGCAGGCAGGCTGGTGAGGGCCTGGGAGGTAGAAATCACTTCCCCCAGAAAGGAGAACGCTCCTACACCATTGGTGGGAATGCAAGCTGGTGCAGCCACTCTGGAAAACAGGATGGAGGTTCCTCAAACAGTTGAGAATAGAGCTACCCTACGACCCAGCAACTGCACTACTAGGTATTTATCCCAAAGATACAAATGTAGGGATCCGAAGGGGTACGTGCACCCCAATGTTTATAGCAGCAATGTCCACAATAGCCAAACTGTGGAAAGAGCCAAGATGTCCATCGACGGATGAATGGATAAAGAAGATGTGGTATATATATACAATGGAATATTATGCAGCCGTCAAAAGGAATGAGATCTTGCCATTTGCAACGACGTGGATGGAACTGGAGGGTGTCATGCTGAGCGAAATAAGTCAATCAGAGAAAGATATGTATCACATGACCTCACTGATATGAGGAATTCTTAATCTCAGGAAATAGAGGGCTGCTGGAATGGTGGGGGATGGGAGGGATGGGGTGGCTGGGTGATAGACATTGGGGAGGGTATATGCTATGGTGAGTGCTGTGAATTGTGTAAGACTGTTGAATCACAGATCTGTACCTCTGAAACAAATAATACATTATATGTTAAAAAAAAAAAGAAGAAGAAGAAGATAGCAGGAAGGGAAGAATGAAGGGGGGGAATCAGAGGGGGAGACGAACCATGAGAGACTATGGACTCTGAGAAACAGAGAGTTCTAGAGGGGAGCGGGGTGGAGGGATGGGTTAGCCTAATGACGAGTATTAAAGAGGGCACGTACTGAATGGAGCACTGGGTATTATGCACAAACAATGAATCATGGAACACTACATCAAAAACTAATGATATAATGTATGGTGATTAACATAACATGATAAAAAAAATCACTTCCCCAAAATAGATTTTTTTTAAAGATTTTATTTATTTATTTGACAGAGAGAGACAGTGAGAGAGGGAACACAAGCAGGGGGAGTGGGAAAGGGAGAAGGAGGCTCCCCGCTGAGCAGGGAGCCCAACGTGGGGCACGATCCCAAGACCCTGGGATCATGACCTGAGCCGAAAGCAGACGCTTAACCACTGAGCCACCCAGGTGCCCCCCAAAATAAGATTTTTAAATAAAGTCTTTCAGTTGAAAGAGCAGTGCTCCCAATAAATTCCTACATATTTTTAAAACATCAAAAGGCAGAATTTCTGCTCTAGGGACTTAAGTGAATGGCATAAACAAACTATACATATTGGGGAAATAAATCCCTAAGATCTGCTAATATGAGAAGGGTTAGTAACAAGCAATTGCCTGAGAAAACCCGAGTCCCAAGTGCTATTTATGGCTCCTGCCCTCAAGAGGTCACATACCCTTCCTAAGCCTGCAAAATGGGCTGCTCACACGTACCCCAAGGAAGCTGTCCCAAAGATCAGAGAAGTGCTTTTGTGTTCCTGTGGCCAGCACTGAGCTTTAAGCAATGTTACTACATAAACATTCATAAAAAACATTCATCCATTTCGTTGCCCCAAACTAAATATTAACAACACACAACAAAGGGGGAAATGAACAAATTTGTTGATTAGCCTTCTGACACTAATTCCATTAAAGATGATCAGAGGTAGTTACCTAATTAAAATGCTTTTAACTCTGATCAACTCTTCTTTAAAATATGGGACAGTCTTAGCTTATAGATGGAAATAAAACACATAGGGAAGCATCATTAGCATCGTTTTACTAGAGGTCTAGAGGCAGAATGAGTAAACGATAGTCGACCAGTTGTCCCTCTGGTTCTTGGTGGTAAAGTCCAATATAACAAAACCTTCCCCCCACCCCCCGGCATTGGCCCTCTCTACAAGTTCTTTACGTCCCTTAAAATGAATTCTTTGGAACCAGTAAGTTAGTACTCTAAAAACTCTGGACTCCGTGAGAGCCACACTGGTTTAAGAGGTTTGGAGGGGACTCATGTGTAACTGAGTTTTGGACAAGCAGACAGAGCAACTACCTCTCCAGCCAGGGGCAAATTAAATGAGGTACAAGTTTTAACAGGTCAATGAGCAGGGCTGCGGGACCACAAAGATGGGGGCCCGTGACTCCCCATCTCTGGGGAAGTGAGGAAGCCCTCTCAGAGGTGGGGATCCCTGAGGATGATCTGAAGAATGAGCAGGGTCTTGTCAGGAAAGGCAGGGGGGGCAGGGTGCCAGGCAGAGGGAGGGGCACACGCGTGGAGGTGGCAGGTGGCAGTTCTGGGAACCCTCAGGAGGACGGCCTGTGAGTCGGGGAGAGAAACAAGAGCAACAACTGGGCAGAAGCTGGGAAGCGGACTGAGAAGAGCCCTTACGATGGCAACTTGGTTTTGCAGGTAGAACAGCCTTCAAAAATCCTGAGCGTGCATCAGAACCACCTGGAGGGCTTGTTAACACACAGACACGCAGGGACCCAAGAATTTGCACTTCTAATAAGTGCCGAGTGATGCGGATCCTGCTGGTCTGGGCACCACCCTGCGAGAACCACTGCCCTAGAAAGTAATCCTTTAACGCCCCCCCAGTCACTGCCCTCCCCACCCACTCCAATTTGCGGTATGGCGCCCATGAAAGCTGTGTACCTGTATTTCTTAATTTGATCTTCACTCTACCAGAAAATCCCCCAAGCAGCCTACAGAAACTGTGTGAAACACAGCAAAGCAGGAGGAGAATGGGGTGGAGATGAAGTGGCCCTGGCACCTCGCTGTCCACCTACAACTGCCGAATCCACAGCCCCTAGCCCATGTTGCCTCAGCACACCCTCCGGGTGTGCAGGGAAGGGGCGGCAGAGCTTTCTCCCCGCCCACTCCTTCCCAGACTGCAAAGAACCAAAAAATCAGAAATGGGGGGGGGGGGGGAGACAGTGTTGTGATAACAAACACCATGGATACTCCAGAGTTTGTTACAGGAGAATTTTCTGTGTAAGTCTAAACACACACAATTCATGTTAAGCCTTTTTATCTTCATGCGTCAATGAGAATGTGTTTACATTGTATATGTACATTGATATTTCACACACCCGGCAAGCAGTCCCCACCACATGACATGTTGGACAGCTACAGACAGTCATAAGAATGTAAGGGATTGTGTCATACAGGTGACTTTCGGAACAGAAATTAAAAATTAACTGTATTTTTCAATGTGCAAATTGTTCTCCACTGCCCCACAGAAGAGCCATCTCTATCACACATATAAACATAATCTAAAAACCCATTCACACATAAGATGCAGCCCTGAAGGCTCTGAGCATTAGCAGAGTGCGCTACAATGTGGCAAAGAATTCACAAAGTGGGCTGAGATGTTTACATCCTGCCTCTCCAATGAAGAAATGGAAACTTCACTGGGAAATACTTCAAAGATTGGAAGGAACATAAGCCCCAGTGTCCCCATCACATAAAGCATCTGGAACCACACAGACTGGTGCAGAATGAAGCTGTATTTGCTCCAACGGAGGAAAAACACCTATTTTCCTGGGTCTTCATGAAAATACCTTTGCCTGCTGTGGTGATGATTCCAAACGCCTTTCTGATCTTAAAATATCAAAAGTCCAATATTCTAAGTCCCTGTATTTTTAAAAGCACCTTTATAAGAGCCCTGAATCCTTTGTAACTATTGCCAGTCCCAGTGGCTGATTGCCTTCTTTTAAAAAATATTTTATTTATTTACTGGGGGGGGGGGTGCGGTAGGGGTGTTGGAAGAGGGAGAAGCAGACTCCCCACTGAGCAGACAGCCTGACAGAGGGCTCGATCCCAGAACCCTGGGATCATGACCTGAGCGGAAGGCAGATCCTTAACTGACTGAGCCACCCAGGCGCCCTAGCTGGTTGCCTTTTTGATGAAGAGGCACACAAGGACTAGACTCCCTTGGTTATACCCCCCCACACACACTATCAGCCACGCAGCCCCCCATGGGCCCTGTGGGAGTCTGCATCAGGCTTCGCTGCCAGGCACCCCCAGGGGGACAATCTCCTCAACACCACCAGGCACACAAGTGCAGGCCAGACAGCACACTGAACCTCCAAACGGGGAATCCGTGCAGCCAGCTGATGGCGCTGTGGAGCCCCAGAGGCTGGGGGAGGGGGAGCTACGGAGCCAGGAGGAGGCAAGCACAGGAACTGCAGCCTGACCTGGAAAATGCCGGCTCCTCCTGCCTTCTTGTCCCCTCTCTCTTGACTTTGGGTTTTCTGCTCGGAACCAGGCTAACCTTCCAAATAAAAGTCAGCCCTGTGGCCCCCATCCTGTCTCACAGGCTTTTATAGAACGTGTTACATCATTCCAGTTCACATCCTCATTTCAAAAATATTTTACAATGTTCCAGTTACCTCGAGTGACCTGTACTCTTTCAATTAGCCCCGTTATCTAAACAAGCTGATTATCCGTGTACAAATCCCACTCATCTGCTCCCTCTGCAGCTGGCTGCACTTCTTCATGGATGTGGTGTCAAAGGTGAGTCTCTTGAATTGTTGAGGCCTTTTAGCTGATTTGGGGGCTTTGTCAGAGGGGAGGGTACCACCTGCCACTCACTTGGCCTGAGGTCAGCTGCTTCACTGCTCTGTGCCTCAGTTTCCCCACAATTCAGATGCAGGTTTGGGACTTTTTTTTTGCAAAACATGTATGTGATAACAAACTTGTATCCAAAATATACAAAGAAGTATTAAAATTGAGCAATAAGAGGGATTACATTTATTTAGTCTTCCAACAAATACTTATAAAACACCTACCACGTGCCAATACATACTTTCCGGGAGCTTGGAAGTCAGCAGTGAACAAAATCAACATGTTCTTGCCTTCATGGTCCTGACGGGGCCCTAAAACCAGCGCATTCCATGTTCTCCAACGCAGACTCCCAGGCTCACCTGCAGCCACCGGAACGGAGTCGGCACCATGGGCCTGATGCACACTCAGCCGCCCCTGCTGCATGTCCCATGAGTCAACGCACACCTACTATAAAGAACCATCACACAAAACATGACAGGACACCGGATCTCTGATGCCCAGAGAGAGCTGTCCTGTGACAAGCAAGCCTAACCAAAAGCAACACACAGCAGCAGCTGAGGATGACGGCAGGGGCCTGTGGAGCTGGGGGAGGGGGCAGCAGGGACTGAAGCAGTGGAGAAGAAAGGGGAGGGAGAGGTCTGAGGAGAGCAGGAAGAGAAGCAAGGCATGCCAGAGCAGGGCAAAGAGAACAGCGCCTGGAACAGAAGGCACTAAAGAAGCCAAGGGGAAAACCCCAGCCAGAGGCATCACCTCAACACTCACAAAGAGACAGAAAGACCATGGAGGAGTCTGGGCATGAATATCATAAAAATAAGGACGTTGGGGGTGTTCATCCTGGCAGTGGCCAGTAACCAAACAAAAACAGAGAGAACTGCACACCCATGTCCATAGCAGCATTATTCCCGGTAGCCAAAAGGAGGAAGCAACTCAAGTGTCCACTGATGGATGAATGGATACACAAAATGTGGTCTATTCGTACAGTGGAATATTATTCGGCCTTAAAAAGGAAGGAACTTCTGACACCTGCTGCAACATGAATGAACCTTGAGGACCTCCTGCTGGGTGAAATTAGCCAGGACAGAAGTACAAATACTGTATGATTCCACTAGTACAGTGGTCCAATTCATAGAGATGCAAAGCAGAAGGGTGTGTGCAGGGTGTGGAGGAGGGGGAGTTGTTGGTTAATGAGTGCAGGATTTCATTTTTTCCACATGAAGAGAGTCCTGGAGATTAGTTGTGCAACAATGTGAATATACTTAACATGACTGTATATATAAAACTGGTTAAGATGATAGATTTTATGTTATATGTATTTGACCACACTTTTTTTTTTAAGTATAAGGGAAAACTTTCACTGCATTTTATTCTGCCCCTCGTGTGGATCACACAAGTGTAAACGGACAGCTAAAGACAGGCGATGCTGCCCATCCACCAGCGAGGACCAAGGAGAGCCCAGCAGGAAGGAAAGTAGGCTCACCGACAGGCTGGGCATTTAGAATTCTGCCACCAGGCCAGGCATGGCTGTGGGGTGGCACCCAGCCCAGCCAGAGCCCTCAGGGCACAGAGAGCGGGCCTCAGCGAGAATCCTGCACAGACTCCCCAGGGAAAAGGGCGCTGAGCGCACCCAAGGCAGGGTAAGTGGTCACACAGATGGGCGTCTGCACGCACCTCCCCAGGGAGTGGGCAGAAGCTAAAACCCCACATGCAAGTCACCACCTCTGCAAACGAGCCTGTGGCAGACGCTCACTATCTGATACGACTCAAGGGCAGAATTCTTCTCACTCCATTTCATCAATTTTCTAGCTTTGGGTGTTGGCAAGTTGTTTCTTATGGCCAGATATATCTGCAGCTCCACACAGCTCTTGCCTTGTAAGATGTGGTAGAGAAAACATGACAAGGGGGAATCACACTCCAGCCTGTCTGCACCCCCCCATAACACAATCTCCTGCCATCCCTTAGGTCATCACTCCCACTCTTGCAAAGGTCTTTGTACCTTCTACCGCGTCTGCATTTATCATTCTGCTCTAACACCTCCAGAGAGGTATTTTTTCTACTCTGTGCTTATCCAAGCATCTGGAGGCCGATGCATCCCTGACTCCTTCGTTGAGGCATGCTGCCATTTTTACCAAGACCAAGTAGCCTCTGCATTTGGGATTTCTCCATCCATGCCACAGGGTGGTCCACCCACCAGCCTGGAGAGCAGCCCATAGAAGCCACTCTCAGTGTCCTGGCAGGAGAGAATGTCCTGAACCAGTGCCCTCCCAGACCTCCCCAAAAAGATGAGTTAAACATCTCTCGCTCAATCCCACTCTGCTCCAGATAACAGCCCAAAACCCAAGCAACCCAGTAGTAATATTCCCCACTGCACTCCAGCAGTATTATCAACCAAAGTCAGCGTAAAAGAAACACACTGCTACAGAGCGAAGCCATGGGTCATAAGCCTTAAACCACCCTAATTCACAATGACTTGTGATTTTTGGATTTTTTTTCTTCTTAGCATAATGATATTTTTTTAATTGGTAGAATGTGGGGACACTAGACTTTATCTATAGTGCCTTGTTAAAATCTCATCGCATCCTTGATGAGCTACATTTGACAAGCTGGATAAACGTGCAATTCACCCTACAATGTGCTGATTAATGAATGGCCCAAAGGTCTCTAGTGGAAGGTCACAGGGCTCTTTCTGAGTCCTATATGTTTCAACATTTTTATCAATTACTTAAACGACAGCACAGATAAAATGTTTATCTAATTCAAGGATGCCAAGTTTCTAGGAGAGATGGCAAATACATTGGATGACAGAGTCAAGAGCTAAAAAGATCAACAGATTGGAATTGCAATCGAGAGGAAATAATGTTATTTGGACACTTGGGTGCAAAAAAAAGAAATGCACAAATGTAGGAGGTGTGAAAAAGACTCAGGAGATTTAATTGGATATAATTTCTGCATGTGATGATGGGCCGTTGTGGCTGCCAAAAAAAAAAAAAAGTCAGGTGGTCTTAGACTGTACTAAGAGAGACTTAGCAGAGTAAGGGGCCAGAGGAGAGCTCCCCCAAACTGGGTTTCTGTCTCCATAGTTGAAAGGAGATGAGACCAAAGGGGAGAATATCCACATGGCAGCCAGGAAGGAGCAGGGACCAGAAATCCCTCTCCTGGTTGCAGTGTCCTACATGACCCCGATGGGGGAGGGGGACACAGAACTCGGACCCCCACAGGGGTACAGATGTGGGTTCCATCTGAGAACACACAGTGGGATTTACTTGAAGTCAGGCAGGACTGCCTAAAGAGGTAATAAAGATGTCTGTGGAGCTCTTATAAGCCTGATTGCATTTCCTGCTGGTAATTGTGCAACTGTGTCATCTACCCTGTTTACAGCTGAGGACACCAAGACTGAACAACCAAATGACCCACAAGGGTCACTCTGTTACGGGGGGAGGGGGGCAGAGCTGGGGCTTAAATCTTGATTTCCTCCCACCACCCTGAAGCAGAGAATTCCTCTTTGGAGGTCCTGCAAGGAAGCAAGGATGCCACGGACAGGTGCATGGGTGTGGGAGAGCCCCTCTCCCCATGCATGCTCCCCAAGATCCATCTGACCATCACAGGCACCCCTTTAATGGCTCTCAGTGTACACACTTCTGTCAAGCCCAAAGCCCTGACCCATCGAAGGAAAACAACAAAGGAAACCTGTAAAGAGCCTTATAGGTATATCCACCCACATATAAAGGGACAAAACGGTGACCAAGGGGGTTAACTGTTCTTGTTTCCGACCTCATGTTCCACCGAAAAGCATAGACTATCGCCATAAGCTAACTCCACTGCAGAATGTCAAAATCTTTTTTTGTTGTTGTTCACAAACCATGGGGAAAAAATAGACAGAAGACAAAATCTCACCCAACTAAAAGAACTCTTCCTGTACATGGGATGTTTTCCCTGGTGGATGGAGACGGAGCTCGTAAATCTGGAACACAGGATTTCAACTCTATCAGACAACTGCCCCTCATCGCTCTCTGCGCTCCCACGAAATCACAGACCCACCTTTATCTCGACGCTCAAACAGTTTTCCTTCCATGCATTGCTCTTTGTAACAATTCTACTTAGAAACGGGTCAAACTTTCCTCCGCAAGTCACAGAGAAGCTAGCCCTCTCGACCTTAGCACACACGTTCTTTATTTGATGCTGAAATTCAGACCACATAAAGATGCCCTAATGTTAAGAGAGCTACCAGCCAACCAAAAAATGTCTATGTTCTTCCAGAGCCATTGAGAAGCTCTTTTTTTTTTTTTTTTCTTTACGTTCAGGTGGGGAACAATGTAACTCTCGACTATATGGAGAACTTGGACAAGCATGAGCAACTCTTGCCTTCAAACCACTTAGTGAGGGGTGAGGGGCCACATCACCCTCCACCAGCAACTGCATCCCCTCTTGCCCAGGCCTTCCATTCAAGCGGGCTCAAGGGTGCTGGGGCGGGGGCCCTGCAGGCGGAGGCCCCAAGGCAAGGGGGTAAAACCATGCTGCCATCACCACTCACTCCAGGCAGGTGGCAGGTGTTTCCAAAGCCACAAAGCCGTACAGTCAGAGCCCTGGAGCCTGCTCCAGGCTCATTCTCATTAGTGAAGGGGTGACACACACGCCCACTTGATGGACTGTCACAGAGGATGAATGAGCCTGGCATGGAATGACACTCCTCTGAGTATCCTCCTGATGCCGATAACCCTCCGATTCCGTTTCCCTGCACCCGTCCACCCCAGCATGTCACTGTATTAATTTACTTAAAAGGCAGTATCATGGTACATCCATGTAGACAAGAACAATTATAAATTTTAGTTGGCAAAATTAAACTAATAAAAGTGTGGCAACTACATGCCGCGGGGTAAACCCTAGCGCTCCTCGGTACTGGATAACGGACACATCTCCCACAGTAGCCAGAGAGCAAGTGCAGTGCAGAAGCGCCACCTCCGGTGCTTTGAGAGAGTCCAAAGTTTCTCCCATCTTCCCTCTTTGGGATAATGCAGGGTGCAGCCTTTAAGATTTCTACCCTAGGCAGCCGGGAAACGCAGAATACAGATGATCCTCCTAGCAGGGCACAAACAGGCCCCGGGGAGGCGGAGCCAGCCCCGCTGGTGGCGCTCGGACAAGGCCGGCCTCTGTTGTCGGCGTGCGGGGGAAGCAGCGGGCCATAGAGAGCCGCTGACCAAGGCGGCAGCATCCTCTGCATTCTGCAGGGGGAGGCAGGGGCCACTGAACAGTGGCCCCTGCTCAGGAGCTGGGTGGACCGACCTTCCCAGGGACCTGCCGAGGAACCACACTCCAAGTACGCGATGCCAAGAAGCCTCAAGTCCCCATCGTAGATTGACAAATCCTGTCCCCCACATGCAGGGGACACTACTTACAAGCAGGGTTAATGCTCTCCACCCCATGGCCAGCACCACCTCACGGCCGGCTGTCTTCTGTTCCTCCTGGACCCAGCCGCAGGGGTCCCCCAGCCACAGCCGATGGAGGGGCATTAAGGAGCGGGTATTCACATGGCATCAAGCAGCGGGGCTGGAGGTAAGGGAGTGGGCCTGCACATGCTCCATGGCTCCTCCGTGCTTGCTATGGAGGTCGATGCCTCGGGCAAAGGAGACATGAGCCAAAGCCCTGGCAAAATGCAATGACCCTGGAGACAAAGGACCCCGGGTTCTCATGTGGTGTGACCACTCCTGCATCCCACCGAGGCTCACCTCACCGCTGCATCCTCTAGTACTCCAGAGCAAGACGTAGCTCTCCCTTTCCCAACAGCCTCCCCATGCCATCCAGACAGCAGCTCTCACCACTGTTTTAGATGGAAAACAACAAATCCAGGCTAGTGTCTATTGAGTGCTTTCCGTATTTAAATGCTGGCACATATGCCCAAGGAGAATATCTCATTTTTTTTCTAGATTTTATTTATTCATTTGAGATAGAAAGATACAGAGAGAGACAGAGAGACAGAGAGCATGAGCAGGCAGAGAGGTAAAGGGAGAGGGAGAAGTAGATTCCCTGCTGAGCCAGGAGCCAGGACCTGGAGATCATGACCTGAGCCGAAGGCAAACGCTTAACTGACTGAGCCACCAGGTGCCCCAAGGAGAATATCTTAGGTAGATGTTGTGGGAAAAAGAGATTTTAAATGAAGGCTCTGAGTCCTCGAGAACAGATCCCGATTAGTTTTTTTTTTCTTCTATCAGAGTTTAGTGCTAAACAGATGTTTAGCAAATGTTACCAGAGAGTCCAGTCCCTGTGCTCACCGACATTCAGGTTTCCAGGGCATCATAAACATGCTTCCCATGACTAATATGAACTAAAGCATTTTTAAATTCTCGGGTTAGCAAAAAGTTGCAAATTTAATAACACCAAGCTTGGGTGGATATGAGGCAATGCGTAAAAAGCACATTTACAGCCATTCTGGGAAGGCAACGTCAACACAAAAATCCAAATGCCCAAAGCCTGGGACCCAGTCCCTCACTTCTTGGGACCCATCCCTCCCACAGCAGAGGCAAACAGACAAAAAGTAGTCCCTAGAATCGTATTTATAAAATCAAAAACTGGGACACAAGCTATGTGTCCATCTTTTTTTTCTAAGATTTTATTTATTTATTTATTTGACAGAGAGAGAGACACAGAGAGAGAGGGAACACAAGCGGTGGGGGGAGTGGCAGAGGGCGAAGCAGGCTTCCCGCGGAGCAGGGAGCCCCATGTGGGGCTCGATCCCAGGACCCTGGGATCATGACCTGAGCCGAAGGCAGACGTTTAACGACTGAGCCACCCAGGTATCCCCCTATATGTCCATTTTCCAGAGAAACTACAAGACCTCCTCTCAGTGATCAATACAGAGCAAGTGGAAAGAAGAGAGAGTATCGATATGCACCTGATTTTTGGAGGGAAGCCCAGTGAATGCCACATCAGCCAGTGGTCAGAGGTAACATCCCTGGGGATAAGACGCGCTGACAGGGTGTTCCCTGGATGCGCTGGGATAGAAAAGCACTTTACTTCTGGGGTCTCCCCACTCCAACCCCATGATCCTGGTCTCACCACAGGAAAACCATCGGACAAACCCAAATGAAGGGACACTCCACATACACCTGACCAGTGCTCCTCAAAATGGTCATAGCTACCAAGGACGAGGAAAGTCTGAGAAATCGTCACAGACCAGAGGAGCTGACAGAGACACGGAGACTAAACGTAATGCAGGGTCCTGCATGGGATGCTGGGACAAGAGAAGAATTCCTGGGCAAAAAGACGGGAGATCCAAGTCAAGTCCTGAGTGCAGGTAATGAACAGTAATGTAGTGATGCTGGCAAGCATACCACGGCCACGTAGGACGTTGCGGGGCGGGGGGGAGCTGTGAAGGGGCGTGCAGGAACTCTGTACTGTTGAGGCAGCTTTTCTGTAAATCTAAAACTATTCTAATAGAAAATAGTTATTTAAGGGCGCCTGGGTGGCTCAGATGGTTAAGCGTCTGCCTTCGGCTCAGGTCATGATCCCAGGGTCCTGGGATCGAGCCCCGCATCGGGCTCCCTGCTCCTTGGGAGCCTGCTTCTCCCTCTGCCTCTCTCTCTCTCTCTGTCTCTCATGAATAAATAAATAAAATCTTTAAAAAAAAATAGTTATTTAAAAGAGACAGCCTGGGTGGCTCAGATGGTTGAGCATCTGCCTTCAGCTCGGGTTGTAATCCCCGAGTCCCGGGATCGAGTCCTGCATCGGGCTCCCTGCTCCTTGGGAGCCTGCTTCTCCCTCTGCCTCTCTCTCTCTCTCTCTATCTCTCATGAATAAATAAATAAAATCTAAAAAAAAAAAAAAGAGAGAGACAGGAATCAGGACAAAAGGGATTGTATTTATGTTTGTTTGTTTTTTAAACTATCTAGGGGCACCTGGGTGGCTCAGTCAATTTAGTGTCTGACTTGATTTTAGCTCAGGTCATGATCTCAGAGTTGCGAGATCAAGTCCCGCATCCAGCTCTGTGCTGAGTGTGGAGTCTGCTTGGGGATTCTCCCTCTCCCTCTCCCTCTGCCCCCACATCACAGCTGTCTACATCACTCTGTGGCTGCTTCCCCTCCTCACCTGCCAACCCCCTCCCCAGTTTATACAGATACCTACATACACAGGTAGGAGGAAACACCTGGAAGGCCACTCGTTGAGGGCAGGGAGGGCACAGGTTACATCTGTCACCTTCTACTCTGTGATATGCCATTTTCATTTTTACAAGGAGCATATATTCATAGATTCCTTGTACACTCAAAGCCACTTTCAAAACAAAGATCACTCTGCTACAGGAAGATATCCAAGATACATTACATCGAAAAACCACAAATTGCACATTGATGTTTTAAAAAGACCGAGGACACAACATTTTGCTGTGCGTGGTGAGTATCTGCAAAGCTCACCTGTGGGAAGTAGGATGGAAGGAAGAAGTCTGGAGAGAGAGGAGCAGGAGGGGGCTCGGCGTGTTTGCACCTTACCTTCTGGTGAAGGGGTTTACCAAAAGCATGTCCTTTTTATTATAATCATCATCAAAATGACAATAAATGCTCGCAGTTCATTCCTTACTTGCTCCATCTTCTTGGCCCTAAACCACACCCAAAGGAGATGACAAGCATTTTGTCATCCTTCCAGGGCCATACCCCCCCCCCCAGCTGCCCACAGTCCCCTCAGAGGTGGCCCCATCCTCACTCACACGTTCGCTAGGACCGCTGGAAACAGAATCTCTCTCTCCAACAGGGTCTGCACTGTGCCGATGGTGCTCCCCACTGCAGTGTCCTAGCAGAGCTGCAGGAACGTGGGAACGGATATCCACGATGGCAGGAAAAGTATTGCAAGATCCTAACACGCCTTCCGAATCATCTTTAAACTATGCAAGGTCTCCTCCAGCAGAAAATAGACTGTAATACTTAGGATTAATACTTCCTGATTAATCAACCTAGGACAAAATCCCAGGTCCTCAACTGGGGTGTCTAACAACCTCCTACGAACGCGCAAAGCTGCTTCTCCTCGAAAAGGACATCAAAAACAAACCAATGGAAAGAACTGTAAGATACCTAGAGGGAGGAAACAGCACCATGAATATGAAAAACTGCTATTCTATGTTGCTTTTAAGATCAAGTGACTTAATTTCACTAACATCGATTTTTCTCTGAGTGATTTAATTTCGCTAACCCTGGCTGAGCTTCTGCTTGCTTGATTCGAACCTCTGGGCAGGCCCAAGTCACCACCCACCACTCAGAGGAGGGAGGGGAGCACTAAGTATCAGGCCGGGGAGGGGCCATCCGGATGCCGATGCTGATGAATGGAAGCGCGGAGCCTCTGAGATCGATCACGGTTTTGTCAGGTCCTGCATCTCTCACAAAGTCTGATAAAGGCTGGGCCCTTTCTCCAAAGAACTATACTTACAAAGAGTTTGCATGCAGTTTCAAGGGGTCTTCTGAACCCCATCTGCAGGCCTCCTGAGTCACAGATCACATAATCAAGAACTCTTGAGGCTTAAACCTCTATAATACCATCTCACAGATGAATAAATGGAGCTCTAGAGAGGTTCAACAGCTTTCCCCAAATTCCCCCACTAGTTGGCGACAAGATGGAAATGAAGCCCTGGTCTCATGCTACGATGCACAGATGTTTCTAAAAACACGCAGCAAAGGGGCACCTGGGTGGCTCAGTGGGTTAAGCACCTGACTCTTGATTTCAGCTCAGGTCGTGATCTCAGGGTCATGAGGTCAGGCCCTGTATCGGGATCTCTGCTCAGCGTGGAGTCTGCCTAAGATTCTCTCTCTCTCTCCCTCTCCCTCTGCCCTCTCCCCACTCACTCTGTTTCAAATAAATAAATAAAATCTTTAAATAAATAAATAAAAACATGCAGCACACCCAGCAGAAATTAGTCTGGACCCCCCCCACCCCTCAAAAAAGGGATTATAACATCATTCCCACACCTACTGACGCCGCACAGTGCTACCCAGATGGCACGGTCCGGTCCTAACGCACCCAGGCAAGAGTGACACTGAACGTGGGCCAGGGCTGGAGTCCACAATCCAAAACCCTGCACTCACTCCTGAAACATGAGTCCAGCTTTAGCTTGCCCGAGAACACAGAGGGAAGCCTGGTGGGCAGCGACCCAGTCCTTTAAATACCAAGCAGGCAGGCAGAGGCCCTCGACCACTGGGGCCCCGAGCCATGCCCACAGCCACGAACCACAGAACACGTGGCATCCGCTGCAGGTCCACAAGCAAAAGTTTCCAGGTGGGTGGCACTGTGTCACCCACCTCTACAGACACTCACGTCACCACACAGGGGCCACAGGGCATGAGTTTTACCTTCAGCTGAGGGATTAGTAACTTCCACCTTCTGGTGGAGGCTGAGGTTGGCAAAGCTAAAATCTGAAGGCAAAACGAGACCGAGAGCTCTACAGCTGGTAACTTTTACGAACTTTCTTTGTCTGAATTTAACCATTATACAATGGCCACTTCAGGGTGCTGTGGCATCTATACCAAGTCCTCACTGCTGCTACCACCACCTCTTCACTGGTGGCTACACAGCACACACCTGGCTGGGGGCTAGACCCCCCCCCAGTCTAACCCTTTATAATCTACCCTCTACCCTGATTCCAAGGCAGTCTTCCTAAAATGCAAATCCGATGGTTCCCATTCTTTCACTCAAGTTCTTCAAAGTCTCCCTGTGCCTTCCAGATAAAATCAAACCTCCTTAGAATGGTCTGTAAGACCCTTTGTGATCTGACCCATGCTAACACCTCCAGTCTCAGTTTCTGGTATGCCCCCTCCAAGGACAACACATAAACCCATCTTAGATTCCCAATGTCTAAGACACCAGGCACACAGGCTTCTCAGTAGCTCCTTCTATCAAAACAACCATCTTCTCTATGCCAGCCATGCCTTCAGCTCAGGTCATGATCTCAGGGTTCTGGAATCGAGCCCCACATCGGGCTCCCTGCTCAGTGGGGAGTCTGCTTGTCCCTCTCCCTCTGCCCCTCCCCCCCAAATAAATAAAATTTAAAAAAAAATTCACCTTGGTGCCAGCTCAACCCTCTCTACTCTCTGCTCTGCCACAGGCCCCTGGCTGCACTCATCTCCCCTTGTGTCTGGGCACTCACTAACTAGTCTACTGGACTGTGAGCCCCTGGACAGCAAGGACTGCACTGCAGCTGTTTTCTGCCTTTCACAAGGGCCCCCCTAGCACAGGCTTGTGGAATTGCAGGTGCCTAGTAAACCCCGGGGCAAATGAATGACCAGTACAAAATCAGCTACTAGCAGTCATTCATACCCTCTCTCCTTTTCCTCTGCCAAAGACCTTCAGGTTTTAAGTCCACGTGTGCCCATGAAAAGGCCAAACACTTCATTAAAATGCACTCAAACTCTAAAATGCCCTCAATCGAAAATAAGACCCTTTCTCATCCCCATTAGGATGGCTACTACCAATCAACCAACAAACAGAACAACAAACGCTGACGAGGATGTGCAGAAGCTAGAACCCATGTGCAAGGCTGGTGGGAATGTAAAATCGTGCAGCAATTGTAGAAAACAGTATCGTGGTTCCTTGAAAATCAAACATAGAATTATCACGTGATGCAACAATTCCCCCTCTGGGTATAAACCCAAAGAACTGAAAGCAGGGACTCAAACAGATATTGGCACACCCGCATCTATACCAGCATTATTCACAGTAGCCAAAAGGTGGAAGCAATCATGTGCCCACTGACAGATGAATGGATATACAAAGTGCCATTTACCCAAACAGTGCACTATTACTCAGCCTTGAAAAGAATCTGACATATGCTACAATGTGGATGGGCCTTGCAAACATCATGTAAGTGAACAAGCCAGACACAAAAGGACAAATAGTGCTCGATCCCACATCTATCGGGTACCTGGAGTAGTCAAATTCATAGAGACTGAAGGTCAAATCATGGTTACCCAGGACTGGGGGCAGGAAAAGGGTGCAGAGATGGGGAGGTAGTGTTTGTTAAACTGGGACAGTTTCAGCTTTGCAATATTAAGAGTTCTGGAAATAGATGGTAGTGATGGGTGCACAACAGGGTGAAGATACTGAATGTCACCGAACTATACACTTAAAAATGGTTACGATGGCCAATTTTATGTATATTTTATGTTGTGCATAAATTTTACGTTACGTGCACAATCAAAATTAGGGGGGAAAAGTGCATTTGCTCCTGTCTGACACTGTTCTAAGCGAAGTTCAAAGCAGTTTCGGGCACTGAATGCTGCTCCACCATCCGAAGAGGCAATAGCCCAAAGGCTCGAAGAGGCTGCACGGGGTGCAGGAAAGGGACCCTGCTTGCCAGCCCCGAACAAGATCAGCAAGACCAGGACCATGCTGGTCTCTTGCACACCCTTCTCCCATCTTCAACAGTCATTTGGGGGGTACCCTTTTGGGGCTCAGTTCTTGAGTCATCTCATAGAGACCCCAGGGCTGGCAATCAGCAAATATATAAAAGGTCTGAGGCAGTCAGGGCTGCCTGGGAAGCTGTCAAAGGGCAAAGAGCTGGAACAGGAAGAGCTTTCCCAGCAGGGCATGCAGGAGGAGAACACTGCAGGAAGCTGAGGATGGGAAACCCCAGCCAAGCTGGTGCCCCATGCCCCTGAGCCCCCTGTGCTACTGACTCAAGCAGGAAGTTAGGGTCTGTGCTCTTGTAAGTTGCGGCCTCAATGAGAACCCAGAGCGGGCAGGTCCCCCGGGGGTCCGAGGAACACAACACACCACTGCTGGGCTCTCTCATTCCCATCATCCACCATTTCCATTCAGTTCCCAGAAATCGCAGTGATGTTGACGATGAATCCAAACACAGCATCATTCTTAAAAGCCGAGAGCTCCAACTGCAAAGTTAAATGGAATTCTGAAATGCTGCGAACCAATCTTCAGGTTTTCAATCTAGCGAAATTTGATCCTCCAGTATACATTGGATGGAATGGCAAAGAAACAGATAAATTAAAATAACCTAAACTGGTTTCCATTTAACTTTGTAATATGATTTGGGACCATATAACTGACTTTCCTCATTACACTTGGCCTAAGATATTATTAAAATGAATTTGCAATTTCCAAATTATTTTAACAAATGGCACCCAATTATGGGCAGAGTGGCAGGGCAAAATCAAAGCTATGAAGAATCAAGGCAGGAACAATCTCTGGTTTGGAGGATAAAAGGAGGAAGAAAAAATTGGAGCATATAGTAGGGGGCCCAACTCCTCACAAGGTTTCCCAAACATCCTGAAGCTCAGGGGCACTCCATAATTTACCTGAAATTGATCACTAAATATTAATGTTGGGGGCAATGCAAGCCCAGATTTACCAAGGCCAAACCCTGTGCAAGCTCTCCCAGAATGCAGAGGGTCTCCCCCTGGCCACAATTCTCTTTCTACTCTCTAAACTACAGCATCCCAAAGGCCAAATTTTGCTCCTTTTAAAAAAGAAAGCTCCCTGCTCTCATCTGGATAAGCTTTAGTTATGTTTGTAAAACATTCAGAAAAGGCCATAAAAAGATCTTCACCAAGGGCTGTGCTAAGTATTAAGTATTATTCAATAAACCACACAGCTTGGAGGCTGCCAGCCGATGTCTAGCTATAACCTGGAAAGAACACTGGCTGAATACGTCTTTTTTTTTTTTCCCTGTTTAAATTTCTAGGTGTCATTTATGTTCATCTGCAACCTCCCCTCCCCCGTTAAAAAAACATAAAACAAAAAAGCAGAATTACAGTAGATACAACCAGAGTAGGTGGTATATTATGATAAACGAGGATGACAATAAAGCCTTTTTCCAGCTGTGATAAACATATTTAAGATCATAGAGCCTGTTGGAGTTACAACTGAAAACGATCAAAATTACAAGTTGTTTATAACACAGAATTTATGTCTTCGAAGCTTTTATTTTTTAGGCAGAACTTGTCTCACTAGGAGATCATTCCCTTACCTTTCTTTTTTTCAAATTTGAACTTTTTTCCCCTTAAGTTGTGACTTTCTGAGGTTGTCAACACATCCAAAGTGATTTACCAACTGACTAAGGGATGGGCAGCGCTGTCTGAGAGTGAACAAAGCATGTGGTTCTGGCTCAGAGGCCAAGCTGGTAAAGACACTGTTCAGAGTAGCCTCATCAGCCTCAGCACTGGTCCCAGGGACCCACACCCGCCCAGTGGTCACAACACTTGAATTTCATTATATCTCAATATTTTGAATGAGCAGTTCAACTAATAGATGTCTCCAAGTCCCAGAGATGAGAAGTAACAGAGTAAGAGGAAACAGAAATTATAATTGTCCAGATTCCTAAATATCGATGCCTTCATGCCATTCTTGGCCTCTGAAACCATTTGGTTTCTGTATGGAGACTTCCTTTCCTTACTTTAAACACACACACACACACACACACAAACTTTAAACAATAAACCTTGCCATCCAACTGTGACTGATGAAATACGCTTGTGAAATTGGCTTGTCAGATGCACTTATATAAGAGGATACCCACTTGATTGCAATTCATAACGTCCCTAACATCCTAAAAACTTCAATAGACAACGATTTCCTCCACAAACAAAACTGTTGTGTATTAAACTAAGCTGAGCTAAGATTACCTCATCCCTTTAAAACCAACGGCAGTAAACAAGTTGTAACCCAGCTGGGCAGTGCCCACACGACCACACATCCTTTGCAGAGCCCAGGGGACTTGCCAGCAACCTCCCTGCCTTCTGAGCAGGAACGGCCCCCATATCTGGGACTCTGGGGGAGAGTCAACAGAAGTGGATTACATCAGATTTTAAGAGACGTGGTCTGCTAAATGAACACTTTACTTTCTGAATCTCAAAATAAACAGCCCAATTGCTTGAAGAATCACTGAGGTGCATCCTTGAAAAGGCACTTCATATCCTTGCTAAGTTGAGCACCCAAACTAGTCACATCTCCCCTAAAACCCTTGGAATGTCAACCTAATTCCACCTGTGCCTGTTTTAACGAATACCTACTGTGTGCCAGGCACTTCGTCAGACTCTAGGAGACGGAAAATATATCCCCATATAGGATTCCCTATAACAATGGGGGGAAGAGAAACATAAACCAGTCATCCCAGTAAGAGGTCAGTATAGTTTGCAATGCATACCAGGTACACTGGTAGGTAAGGGGATCGCTGAGATGAGAGGTTAACCAACTCTTGGGACAGAAGTGCTGCCCAGAGGCTACTCTGAGTAAAATGCACAGGCAGAAAAGTTAAGTATAACCACTTACTTCATTTGAGACCCAAATAAGACATTAAATATAAATTTAAAAAGCAACCTGGAGAAAGATACTCGTTTCCGTGTCCCTGAGGAAAATGTAAAAATGTAGACAAGGTCTTCAATTAAACTTCCAACATTTCTGAATCAACTGTTTAAAAGAAAAAGACTCCTCTTACAATTACATTCGACACTTCTCCCCATGAAGAGCACAGACAGGCTTCTTCAATGTGAAGGTTGGTCTTTCTGGGCCCTAAATGGAACACTAACTCAGCCAACAGGAAGACCCTAAACAAACCTAAGGGAGGCATTTCTCCTGGAATGTTCCCAGTCCCATGTGGAAAACAGCTCAGATCACCTTTGTAGATGAAAGAGTCCTAGTATTATTATTATTTGGGAGAAGAAGTTCCCTCAAAAGTATGCCAAACCAGATCACCACTGAACACATTCTATAACCAAATGACAGTGGCAAGCCCTCACAGGTTTCCAGGTGCAGGCCTGGTCACATGTCCACCCTGTTGCTCCTCCTGCCACCAAAGACTCTGGGCCCGAGGACCTCTTTACAGGCAGCAAAACTCCTTCCTCATCACTCTCCACCCTATGTGGAAAATCACCCAGCTCCAAAGAAAGAATACAAGGATGCCATCAAAATTCTAAACCGATTTCACATGATGCAATAGAAATCATGGCATTTCTCTTCCCTCACTCCACACCTCCTGAATAATGACAATCTCCTCGCGGTCACATATACCAACCAGTAATTCTAATGACATCAGAGAAAGACCCTAAATTCAAGGATTGGCTTGACAGAGGTCTAAATCAAGAGACGCAAACAGAATTTCAAATTAAACTGAGCCAGACTGACCTTTACCAATACACAGGGTGAGACTCTCCACTGAGGCAAAGGGCATGTCACAGCACCTCCAAGAACAGCCCTGAGGTTGGAGCATGAAACCCAGAGAAGACCCAAGCCATCCCTGCCACGTGACATCACCCCAGCCAATGTTGTCCCAACTCTGCTTCCTTCTCTGCAGCCAGGAACCACCTGAGGCCATCCAAGCCACCTTCTGGGGTTCCCCAAATATCTAGCCAATCACAATACTATCTCAACTTGGAGGTCTATCCAGGGGCTACCCTTTGGGATGAACCCAAATATGCAAGCATCTTCCTCTCCATAAGGCCCCAAAGGTCCATGCAATATCCACTGCACATACTGCAATGAAAACCTCCCTATAACTACATTAACTGATGGTGAATGCAAAGCCACAGGCAGAGACACAAAAAGTAAAGAATCAGGTGTGTGTCATGTGTCAGGTAGATACGTGAAACAAGAGAGACTCAGCACTTGAGGAGTTCCTGATCTATCAGCAAAGCAGACTGGTCAAGAGACAGAATCCTAACATAAGCAAAGTGCCACTAAAGCTTAAAGAAGGAAGTAATTAATGCTGGTTCTTTGGGGGCAGGGAGGAGGGAAGCACAAAACAAAGTTCTGGCAGGTCTAATCAAGAATAAAAGGGAAAAGCAACTAAAAATAGAAATGAGGAAACAAAAACACAAGGAAACAAACATTATGAGGAAATAACACCATCAAGAAAACTCCACAGGTAACTGAGCTATAATTTTTAAATGTGATTAAAGTGATTTGTTGGAAAAGTGTAACTTCCCAAAATTGACTCAAAAAACCAGAAACCCAAGAAACGCCAATACCCATGGAAGAATTTTTTTAAGTTCTCACGGAACTATCCATTTTTAAAAGCGTCAGCCTCCAACTGTTCAGCAAGGGAGCTCCTTCAAACCTTCAAAGACACTGAATTGCCACACTATATAAACTGTTACAGAGAAGAAAGTTAAGTCATTAATTCACTTCACAAAGCTAACATAAACCTGATAGCAAAATCAGGAAAAGACAGTATATAAAGAGAACCATAAAATTATCTCACTTAAATTTAGAGATGGAAAATTCTAAATGTAATGTTAGCAAACCAAATTTAATTAAGGAATCTAAACAGTCGCCCACAACCACCAAAAACTATCTCTCCCAGGAATTGAGGAATTACTACCAGGTAATCTATTCCCACATCAAATGACGAAGTGTAACACCAACATCTGAAATCTAAATGGATGCTAAAATGACATCTGATGACATGCAACACCCGTCCCTAAGACATCACCCATGAAAACCAGACATAATTCTTCAACATGGTGAAACCCTCTCTTAAACCAAAAGAGATCATACCTACTGGGGAGTATCGGAGGCATTACCATTAATATAAGCCAAAACAGACAAATATGCCCCTAATCAGCATTGAGTACTATTCTGGATGTACCAGCCAAAACAAGACCTTGCAGTCAATGCTGCTTGGCTGACCCAAGCCCCATGGCAGGCCCAGTAGCCAGCTCCCACCTTCTAATCTGGGGCAGCCAGTTGACTCAGTTCTGGCCATAAGAGGGAGGGGCAGTTGGCTCAGCAGGGCTTGCTGACAAGTCATTCTGGCCCTTTGCCCTTTGCCTTTCACCTTCCTTTTTCTTCCTGCTTGAAACACAGACGTGATGCCTGGAGGCACAGGGGCCATCTTGTGACAATGAAGACAAAAGCCACGTGGATGGATGGAGAAACAGAAGCCAGAAGTGTGGTCCTCCATGTGCTCTTGGAGCATACTGCAATGGCCATAGATTGCTTCCCTCTAAAGTTCCTGAACTGGAGAAAAATAAGTCCAACCCTGACTACTTAAATTTTTATGAGGCAGGTTTCCTGTTATTTGCAGCCATTTATATTCCTAAAGGACACATATCTGAAACAGAGTGATGATGTATAAGTATTGGGAAAATGGAAACAAAATTATCCTGGTTGGGTATCAGCCATTCTCTGCATCAAAAAAATCAGGAGAATTAACTGAAAAAATAATAATAAGAGCAATCAATGAATTGGGTAGATACAAGATAAATATACAAAATATCAAAGATTTCCTCAAACACAAGCAATAATCAGTTGAAAGATATAATGGTGAATAAATCCTTTAAAATATCCTTCCATATTAGCAACAAAAGTGTTAATTACCTAAGGATTACCCAAAAGGAAAAATATAAGTCCTCTATGACTTTCTATAATTTCTTAATTTTATAAATAGAAGTTGAATAAATGGAGAGCCATGAAATGTCCTTGAATGAGAAGTCCAAATATTTGGAAATGTTATTTTCCCCAAATTGATTTATCATCAATCACAACCAAAATCTAATGGATTTCTCCTTTTTTAGGAGGGTGGTGGAGATGCTTGCAAAAACAAAACAAAGCAAAGCAAAACACACACACACACACACACACACACACACACACACACTTCATCTGGAAGAAAGCACCTTCAAAAATTTTTGAGTGAAGATTCTTCTTAGAAGAGTATGTGTGATGAAGCTATCATTGTAAAATGACCACAACCAGCACACAGATTAGTGGGAAAAGACAGCTTTAAAACAGATCCCACAACGTAAAATATAGTCCAATGAGGAAAAAAATAAAACATCATCATGTTGGGAAAACTGAATAATCAACAGGGGGAGGTATCTCGTTTTATTTAAATACAAAATAAATCCTTGAAGCATTAAACAATTAAAAGAAAAAGATAAAACGTAAAGTAGAAGAGGCATGATTAAATTTGACTGATATTGACATGAATGTGAACTTTCTCAACAAAAGGATTAAAGACCATAATGAAGAGACTGCTATTCCGTATTAAAATGAAACACTGGGCATCTCCATAAGTAAATAAACCAGGGGAAATATCCACCACAGAAGAGCATGGAGGGGGGAGACATCTTTATAACAGAAGGGTCTACACAAATCTAGAAGAATGCATTGATAATTAACCCAAGCGAAAAAAATGGGGAAAAAAGGAAAATGAAGATCCCATCAATAATTTTTTAAAAAGGAAATTAAAACAGTGAGACAAAAATTTTTAAATGCTAAATTTGCAAGGCTCAGTTTAGCATCTAACATTGGTGAAGAGTATGGGCGGCAGGCATTCCTGCCAGGAGCTTAAACTGGAGTTTTCTGGAAAGCAATTTGGCAATATTTACCTAGGATTGAAAATATGCACACTTTAAAAATTCTTAGTATTCCATACTTTCAACTTTTAAGAAGTTAACCCAAAGAAATAGAGTAGCAACAGTACACAACGATTTTATCACATGACTTTTAATGGCAAAAAAATTGTAAAAATGCTCAAATTTAGCAGTTACATAATTTTAATCATTTCATTAAAGACCATATTCCAGATGATAAAAATATAATGTAACAGACCAAAAAAAATCACAATGTGATGCTAAGGGGGGAAAATGAGGATAAAATGTGTATATAATATAATATCCATTTTATTTTTAAATATATATATAGATATACATCTAAGTTTAGGGCAGAAAAAGACCTCAGGAAATTACAACAAAATATTAACAACAGTTCCCTCTAGACTGATTGACTAAAGATGATTTTTATTTTCCTTTTTACCTAACCATAGTTTCAGATTTTCCCCTAATAACCACGTATTACTATTATAATTTGAAAAAAGCAATAAGTGCAATAATTACAGGATAAGGTGGCAGGCAAATTTGTCCCTAATTAAAGGTTCATTGTTCATTAAAGTGGCAGGTTATCTCTGAAGAGGTCAAATATATGAAATGGTTATATTGCCATACGGACACATTATTGTTGAATCCAATTCCCAGAACTACCTGAACCCTCTCTTAGAGGACCCATATATGGGAGGCAATGGGCTCTCCGGGGAGCATAGTAACTAGAAGGTAGGAAAGCTTTGCTTAGATCGGAATCTTGACCAAGATCTTAGAACTCTCTGCACTTTCATTTCTTTAATGTACATATATAGAAAAACCACCATGTGCCAGGTCCCATGGACCCACATGAACACCGCTCTTGCTTTCATGGAGTTTACAGCTTTCCTTTCCAAAATTTTACTTTAAAGCAAGCACAACCCCTGTTTTGCCCTTTTGGCATGGGTGAGTATGATTTGATAACAAATTCTGTTCCAGTAAAAGAATCAGATTCATTTTACAGCAATAATTTTAAAGTGTGTCTAAAATCCACTCTCCCCAAAAGCTGAGAACTTACCATTATGGCTTTTTTAATTTATTTTTTAAATATTTTATTTATTTGTTTGACAGAGAGAGACACAGCGAGAGCAGGAACACAAGCAGGGGGAGTGGGAGAGGGAGAAGCAGGCCCCCTGTCGAGCAGGGAGCCCGATGTGGGGCTCGATCCCAGGCTCCTGGGATCATGACCTGAGCCAAAGGCAGAGGCTTAACGACTGAGCCACCCAGGCGCCCCTACCATTATGGCTTTTAAACATATAGATTTGCTAGAATCTATAGAAAGCATTCATATTTTGACCCTTCAGAGACCACCACCAACTTGTTCTGCCAATTAAACCTCTCAAAGCCCTCAAGATAGCCTTCACGAAACAAGAGAAACGTGCTCCACAGTTTTTACAAGTATTTTTGGAGAAAGTGCAACCACAATGGAAAGCTCACCGCATGAGAAGAAGAGGGAGCTCACTAACTTCCAGAGAGAAAAGATGGTGGCTTCAAACACACAAAATTCAAAACCAATCAGCAGAGCCTGATGCAAAGGGGGGTGCTTATCAAGAATGTGCACATCACCTATTTTCGCAGAATGAAGTGACCTCAAAAAGCAGTTGCCCATTTACTAATTCAGAGCACCCAGCTCCCAAGAGCTCTGCACCATCAGCAGGAATTGGAAAGATTTCTTCAACAGCTCAAGGTGAGGCAGGAGGGTCTAACTGTGATTGCAGAGCCATGAACCCCGCCTGGAAGAATCCAGTATCACCATCTATTTAGTTACAAACACAGGTGTTTCCAAAGATGATATAGAAGGTCTTTCTGCTAAGAAAAAAGGAAGGAAGGAAAGAAAATAAAGAAGAAAAAAGAAAAAAAACCTAAAAAGTTACACCCAGGGATTTGAGGGTTTTTTCCCCAATTTTTACTGTTAAGAGAACCCCCCCCAAAAAACTATGGCCAAGAGCCCTGTTGTTCCCCCACTGGATGGGCAGTTAGGAAAGACAAAACAAAAAGTTGTCTCCTATTTATGACCTCTAGAAAGAGTGCCCCGGAAGACAGGTTGTTGCACCAGTATATCAATTAACCATACCAGGTAAAACCACATGTGCTCCAAATGGACCCAATAAGAACCCGGGAGAAGGGAGGCAACAGTGCCTTAATGCACCCCTAGCTGACAACACAGCCCAGCATCTCCAAAGAACAGTTACTGGGTTATACAATGGAAGCCGGACATTAGGATTTCCACCCAGAAATATTTGTGTTAGTCCTCATGAAGTCCCAGATCACGTATCACTAGATATCCTGCCGCAACTTCTTAGGCACCTGGATTTGGGGGTGGCGGGGGGAGATGAGAGGGGAAGGGAATCTATTCACCACAGATGAAATGATTCTGAGACCAGAATTAGTCAACTCAAATCAAGACCACGTGAGTGGCCAAAACATCATCCCTTTAAGCTGAAAGCTTTTTGTATTTCTGAAAATGTTATGACTTTTATGACAAAATAGACCAGAATTTTCAAATTTTCAAATTTATTCAAAGGAGGAATAAAAGTCAGAGCACAGGAACATTTGGACTTGAGACACTTTTGCTGATCTACACTTGTATTTAACGAAAAGGGTTTGTTGGGAAAACGTGAAGTCTAACATTCCATCATCTTCTTGATTACTTTGGATCTTTATCCCTTGTTGCAGGAATCCTAAATATTCCCTCTTCTTTTATATGCACAAAGTGTAATTTGTACCTGAGTAGGTTTTTTAAAAAATAAATAAATAAATAAACGTTAAACTGTGAAGGAAACAATTGGCGTTGTTGAAATGGGTATGTACCCTGGCTAACTCACTGTTCGGTGGATTACATTCATATATATGCCATAAAGCTAAGAAAGAACCCAAAATTTAGCCTGTGCACTTACTTCTGTGCTGATTAAACTGAATGAAGTTCTTTTAACTTATCGCCTTCATACAGATACAGCCTATCCAAACAAAAGATCTCAAGAATTCTTTTGAAAGAGCCCAAACAAGAGCCTAAACTTGCAAAGCTATTTTTCAGAGCTCACTAGTACAACAACAGGAAGTAGAACTTCTGGGATGGGGATTTTGCTATTTATTTTTTCTTTCAATGGCTGCTTTTAGCGGGGGGGGGGGGGGGGGGGGGGGG
>NW_027397109.1:4630619-4726005 GCF_003265705.2 Callorhinus ursinus
ATGGGGGGGGGGAGGGAGAGGGAGGGGGAGAGTCTACAGGCATTACAAATCCTGGAAGCTATGAATCAGGAAGTGGGAACTGGCTGATGCTAAAATGGCCAGCCTGAAAATCCTGGCTCTTTTATGTAGTCAAGTCTCCAAGGCCAGGAATTTTAGAAATCTTAGGCATTTTGCATTATTTTCTGAATCTTAAAAGAGCTGAGACTTGAGAGAGAAAGGCCAGAGAAAATTAACCAGTAAGTAAGCCCCTAGCCTCTGGCTTCATGCCCCAACCACCAGGCATACCTTGCCCCCATAATTAAAGGCTCAGTGGGAACTCGCTGTCTATAAATGGGGTTTTGTTTAAGATGCTGCTAAGTGAGGGGTGGGAGGGGGCTTGAGGCAGGCGATTTTGCACAGACAGAGCCTGCCCCCGCGCTTCAGCCTCCTCAGTCCTGCCCCGTGTTGAACCTTCGGAAGACTCACAACGCTGAACAGTTCCCGTCTCAAAACAGCCACCAGTTGATTACGAATAATGGTCACTTTTGTTTTCGGGAGAGACGCTACCTGGATAGATCCTGCTAAATCTGAGTAACAACCAAAGGTCCGTGGAGCAAAACTACATGAATGCGTGCAGCCATGCAGATTCGAGGGGATGCTGCTCTCATTTTAGATCACCTGTTTCAAACGGAGCTCGCTTTCTACAAAGACCACATTTGCATCAACCTGAGACACCGAACAAATGTCTGCACAGGAGTTTATTATGCTGATCAAGGGAAAAGCGAGTACTGTCATCCTTCTTCCAAAAGTAATAGCAACTAAATTCAGAAACTTATTTCTGTTCCAAAGTCCTAACAATCTGAATACCAGAAAGCTACCAGAGCTTGTAAAATATTCCCAATTATTTTCTCTAGATATCAAACATACCACCTCTACTAGCAAATTATATTAGATGACAGGTTTCTAAAAATGTTCATCTAGGTGGAAAGCAAAGGAAAAAAAGAAGGAAATAAAGTCATTTCTACTTGCTCCTGTCAGATATGATCATTTGGGAGGGCTTTTTTTTTTTTTATCCAGGCATCCCACTAAGTGTGCCATAATCAAACAGGAAAATACAAACTGGAATGTGCAGAATGAGGGCTTGCACGGATACACTAGGAAGGGGCCACAGAGGACCCCCAGACCTCTCATGTCTTCCACCAGATATTCATCACAACGTCCCCTAAAAGACTCTGGGTTATTTCACAAAGACCACTAGCCTCCAGTTTATAATATTTTCATTTAGCATAAATAAGAGAACTAGTCTTTAATAAACTCCTTTTGCCCTCAGGAAACAACCATATCCCTTAGCCTGGCCCCTGAAGACCCCCAAAACCGTTCCAAATTTGCCATCAGCCCCAGCCCCGCCCCCACTACTACCTCGATAAACCTTCTTCTCCCGTCTTTTTCTTCAAGCCCCACGACACAGTGTGAAAGTCCTGACCTCAGCCCAGCCCCACAGGTAGGAATATCGTTCTGGTCCGGTCCTCTAAGCACCTCTTCCATGAAGTCTCCAGGATCCCTCTGGGCATTACGATCTCGTCCTCAACTTCCACAGCCCTTCCCCAGCCTGCTCATTCTGTTCTCATTCATAAAAGTGTCCTCATCCCAGCAGGCACGCGCTCCTTGCCCTCTCAACCACACCATGAGCTCTTTTTGAGGCAGGGGCTGCATTGTGCATCCCTGTCTACCTCCAGCAGGTCCCTGAATATCCAGGCTCTCCAACCTGTCTCTCTCTTCAGCTCCTACAAAACCAGATTCTCCCTATCTAGCTCACCTTAGCATCCCTTGGGCCCCTGACCTGCCCCTCTACCTTGTCTGCTCTGCAGCACAAGCAACACCAAATCCTTCTCCTCTCTTGCCCATGGCAGGCGAGTCCAAGTAGTATCATCAGCGCACGCTCTCACGAGCACCCTGGGCAGTACCAGTGGACATGCCCACCACCCCTGCCAGGAGCCAGAGCACCCCTCTCTGCCCAGTGCAGCTTCCTCACCAGGCCGCCAACCTCCGGGCCCCACTCAGGGCACAGAGCTGGGACACCCAGGTGGCCGCACTGCCTGGGCAGATGCCCTGAAGTCTGTACGCCTCCCTGGCAGGGCTGCTGAGAGAACTAAGGAAAGGTGGGTATGAGTGCCTCCCACTGCCCTCAGGGGAGTCGGGGTGGAGTTCCCAGAGCCAACAAAAGTGGGGGGGTCCTGGAGTTCCTGCTGCTGTCGCGCTCGCTGCCCCCACATCCCGCTCCACCCACACACCTCTCCCTCAAACTTTCTCTCTCAGCTGAGAAGACTCCACAGCACCAGCCACTCACACGTGACCCTCAGGCAACTTCCCGACCCAGACGAGGAAAAGATGGCAAATCAGACCTGTATTCAGAGCCCAGGGAGGTTAAAAAAAAAGGATCATGAATTCCTCACAGTTAACTGACACACATTCACTGAATATTCAAACAATAGTGGAGGTGAAGTTCAGGGAGGAAAGAGGAGGGGAAAACCTCACATGGGCTCAGAGCCCCTTCATTTGATCCTGTCTTGTTTTCAGGCAGAGGAGGCTCCCAGAAGCACATTCAACACTCCTTGCAGGTTCCAGGTCAGCAGGTAAAAGGGGCTAAAGCCGTCCTAAGGAAGCCCAGCCTGTCGGCAGCAACCCGCACGCAGGGATCCTCGCAGGCAGAAGCCTTAAGACTGTCTTTATCCGTCTCTAAACTGCTTGCAGGATTAACAAGAAGGCTTGATCGATACTGATTTTACCGTCATGGGAGTGACTCACCATTAAATCCTACCCAGCTTAAAACTCAGCTGTGAACAGAAACAAAACAACATAATAGCAGGGTCTGATTTAAAATAGCAAGTATGACTTGTAAACAGTTAATGCTTATAAACAATTAACAATCACCACCCCAGCCTTCTGCATTTGCCGTGAAAGGAAGTACCAAGCAAGCACGCTGAAGCGGGCTACAGTCCTCCATGGACCCCCTCCCCGCCCAACCCACTATGCTGGAGTCGGGTTTACAAAATAGACCCTGGGGAAGTCGAGATGAGTGCCTTTGAACTGAATTCCATACATCCAATAGGTGTGTGCTCACCAAGGAACTGGCTTTCAAAAACTCAAAGTTAAGCTGTTCTGGAGTGTAATTCTCCTCTATGCAGCTACTGCAGAGTTTAAAAGCAGCAGCTTCTTTGTCCAAAAATGGGGGAAATGGGGTCATTTCCTGTGAGATTTCCCAGTAATTGTATTCCTCTCAAGCAGCATTCACTTTAAGAAAAGCAACGGGCTACACAGAAGACAAACTATACATTTCAAGCACTTGACCGGAGCATCAGAAGGCAAATGTGCTTAGTGCCATTTTTGAAAACATGCACTTTTAGGTACCGGACTCCACTGAATGGTTCAAAATTAATCTGTAATTAACTCTCAAAATTGGCCAAGAATTTATACATAAACAGAGTCCTGCTCTTGAGAAGCCTTAGCTATAGCTCATTCCTCCGCCATTATGCTAAAGCCCTAAACCTGAATGGGATGGTAGCAGATGGTGGTGGGGCCCTGGTGAGGTGTTTAGGTTTAGATGAAGTCATGAGGATGGGCCCTTATGATGGGGTGAGTGTCCTTAGAAGAAGAGACAGAGACCAGAACTCTCTAACTCCCTCCCCCGACCTCCCTTACTCTCTACCACATGACGGTACAACAAAATGGCCACTTGTACACCAGGAAGTGGGCCCTCATCAGACAGGGCATCTGCCAGCGCCTTGCTCTTAAACTTCCAGCCTCCAGAACTGTGAGAAATAAATGTCTGTTTTCTAAGCCATCCAGTCTGTGGTCATTTATGAGAGCAGCCCAAGCTGACACAGACATCCCCAGAGCTCTGTAAGAGCGCGTCGCCAACCTGGGAAAAAGACACACACACACACACACACACACACACACACACACCCCTTGTCATGTGACAACACTGCCCACTCAGGGAAAGAGTGGTCACTTGGGCTTCTCAGGCTTGCTTTCGAGATGCAGGGAAAATGCCAGTCCAACGTCCGGACCTGGATGAGCTGCGGCAGCCAGATTCCTCCCTCCCACAGGGCCCAGACCAAGAGGCTGCTACTCTGAATGGGGTGGAGAAAACTCTTTTTGCAGCCAGACAAGCTCGGCTACCTCCCAGTCTTGCTGGAATGGAGCAGGTCCAGGCCTGAGCCCTGACTCCTGGTTAAACTAGAGGGTGACAACTCAGTACAAAGAACCAGCCCCAAGAGCATCTGCTGGAATGGTGGACAGACAGACAGACCCGGCCTTTGACATGCACCACACGCCCTGTGCCACTCAGTGACACGCCCCTTGGAGCCTCAGTTTCTCCCTCTATAAGGCAAAGGCTATGGCTCTTCTTTTGAGATGCTCCCATTTTTGCCTACAGAGGTCAACCCCTTTCCTTTGGGGCTCCCTATGTAATGGGGGAGTCAGTGCGCAACAAAAAAAAAAAATGAGTTGTGAAAACAAATGAAAAACTTCCAGTGTAATCAGGGAGGGAACCAAATATCTAAACAAATCTCTCTTTTGGAAAAATAAGGAAATGAAAAGCAATTACACATCACATGGCTGATTAGTAACAAACTTCATTTGTGACTACACGGCACGGAAGTCTGACTCCTGACTTACTTTCCCTGAAAGGAAAACAGTATCTGCGATACTCTCTCATTATGGAAAACAAACCCATCCCCAGTGATTCAGCCCAAATCGACATTTTTTTTTTTTTTTTTTTTTTTTTTTGGTGACCTCACAGGTCCTCTACTGTGCTCCCATAACACCTTCAACAGCCCCGGCTTGCCCCTTCCCCCATGGCCAACCTGGGCAGGCGTTGGTCTTCTCAAATCTGTCCCCCATCCCCCAACACAGTCTCACATGGTATATGCTTGCAGTTGAATCAATCAATCAATAAGGTATTTTTTTCTATTGTAGTAAAATAAATACAACATAAAATTTGCCATTTTTAAGTGCATGATTCAGCGCCTGAAAGTACATTCACACCATTGCATGACCACCACCACCACCATCCACCATGGAACGCTTCATCCTACAAAACTAAAACTCTAAACTGATCAGAACCTAAGCTCCCTTTTGCCGCTCCCCCCGGTCCCTGGCAACCACCATTCTACTGTCTGTCTCTATAAATCTGACGACTCTAGGCACCTCATATGAGTGGAATGATACAGTATTTGGTTTTTCATGATTAGCTTATTTCACTTAGCAGGATGTCCTCAAGCTTCATCCAAGCTGTAGCCTGTGTCTGAATCTCCTTCCTTTTTAGGGCTGCATAATATTCCATTGTGTGTATACACCACATTCTGTTTAACCACTCAAGCGACGGACACTTGGGTTCCTTCCACCTTTTGGCCATTGCAAACTGTTATTTGCTGCTATGAACATGGGTATGCAACTACTTATTCAGCTCCATGCTTTCAATTCTTGGGGGTATATACTAAAGTAAGGTTGCTGGATAAGACTGCTATTCTACATTTAATTTTTTTAAAGATTTTATTTATTCATTTGAGACAGAGAGATACAGAGAGCATGAGCAGGGGAGAGGCAGAGGGAGAGGGAGAAGCAGGCTCCCCACTGAGCCAGGAGCCAGATGTGGGGCTTGATCCCAGGATCCTGGGATCATGACCCGAGCCGAAGGCAGACGCTTAACGACTGAGCCATCCAGGTGCCCTCTACATTTACTTTTTTGAGGAACTGCCATACTGTTTTCCACAGTGACTACAGCATTTACTCTCCCAGCAGCAATGCAGAAGCGTTCCAATTTCCTCACATCCTTGCCAACACTTGTTATTTTCAATTTTTTGATAATCGCCGCCCAAATGAGTGTGAAATGGTATCTCATTGTGGCTTTGATTTGCATTTCCCTAATGACAGAGTAATGTGGAGCATCTTTTTTATGTGCTTCTAAGAAATAAGTTTTAAACCAAAGGAATTAACTCCTCCTCAGAGAGCTTTTTTCACAAAAGAAAAGCACCATCACTTACTTTGAATTAAGTTGATTAAGTAGTTCGGATTCAAAATAACATTTCCCTTGGAAACATCACCATAGGTGATGGCCCCCCAGCAAGACCACCCAAGCCTACCTAATGAACTTTTGAAAGAAGACTATGCCTGAATCTCAATCCTGGGAAGTGAAGACCCTATATAACCCAAGGTTGCAGAGCAAGAGGGCAGTTCCTTCTTGCTGTCCCAGAGGAAGGCTCTCCAGCAAAACATTTACTAACCAGGTGACATTTCTTTTCTTTTCTTTCTTCTTTTTTTTTTTTTTTTTAGGAGAGAAAGTACGAGCAAGTGAGCAGGGGGAGGGGCAGAGGGAGAGAGAGAATCTTAAGCAGACTCTATGCCCAGTTGGAGCCCAACACAGGGCTTGATCTCACCACCGTGAGATCATGACCTGAGCTGAAATCAAGAGTCTGACGCTTAACCGACTGAGCCACCCAGGCGCCCCACCAGGTGCCATTTCTGCGCTAGCTTCCCACCCCCTGACTAAAGCCTTCTCTGGCAGTCCCTGGCCCCAGACTCTGGGGACTCCCATCTCTGCAAGCAGGCTTCAACCAATAAGGGGCACAGATTCTCAATTTCCCCCACTTTCAATCTAAAATATTTTAGTTTTTCTGGATACATACATTCGTGTTTTTCAGACCCTGCGCCCTAAATTTTGCCTGGGGATAGCACTCTCAGCCCCAACCACTCATGCCTTTGACCAGGCAGATCTGGTTCTTCCCTAGAAGGCCACTTGACCCCTAATTACCTGGCTGTCTCTGAGGCAGGACGAGTGCTGGGAAGTACACTGTTCACACTACCATGTGAATGACTCATTTCTGTCATTTGGCCTGACACATGGGCTTTTGGGGGATCCAAACAATCCCTCTCCTAGAGGAAAATGTTTCATGCCCTTCGACAGAGGCAGAAGGGGGTATTAGGAAGAGAAACTCAAGGGAAGGAGGCGCACTTCCCAGAGATAGAGAAGCTGGATAGAACACTTCTGAAACGCCTCTAGGTATAACAAAGCTAGAGAATCTTGATGTGAAGGTCAGAAAAGGCAAATGTCATAAGAGCAAAACACAGGAATCATATACAACCAGGAGGGCATCAGTTTTAAGTAAACAACTTCTAATGTATAAATCTTCCATCCTTCATGACAATGACAGCTAACCCCTAATGTTCATGGCAGACACTCTGTTCTAAGGGACTGATGTGTATTCACTCATGAACACTTGTAACCATCCTCCGAGATGGGTGTCCTTATCATCTTCCGTTTTACAGATGAGAAAGCTGGGGCAGAGACGGTAAACCAGGTGTCCCAGGAACAGCACAGCTGCAGACCTCTTGTTTGGAGAGGTTCCAAGCTCTATTTCAAATCTCAAAATGGAACCTGGACCATCAACCACGACTGGGGGAGAAAGCGTCTGGAACATGGCAGAAGGCCCGCTTTGCAGATGAAGAAAACACAGACCAGTTGAGGTACGTAGGCTCTACTTGCTCAAACAGGCAGAAGATGATTTAAAATTCAGAATTCACTATCCTGATAGCAGAAAAGTAACGCAAAGTCCCCCGGGGCCACATGATGTCACCCTCCCAGGAAGCCTCCTGCTTTACTGTGTTTTATAATGTTATTTGTCCAGTGAAAACAGTTTTGGTCCTAGAACAGGCAGCACGAATCTCTGCGCACCAACTGCGCGCTAAGGACTGGCAACTGCTTCTCATCGAGAACTACAATGTGCCCAGTCGAGTTAAAAACATAAATCAATAGGAGTTAAAAAGCACCAGTAGCAAAGCCCAGACCTGGACGCAAAGTTGGCATCCTCTTTCAAACAAATCATTCCTCATTCCTCTCAGCCTGTGCGGTGAGGGTTGGAAATAGCCCTGCAAGATCTGCCAGCACTGCTGGGGGGGGAGGGGGGGCAGGTACGGGCTCTTCCCCGACCGTCCCAACCACAGGAAGCCAGGGCCAGGGCCAACTCAGGTCCACCTGACCCAGCTCAGATGGAAACAAGGGTCATCTCTCACCTGGCTTCCCACAGCACCCTTGGTGAGGAACGTGAGAGCGCTCCCCTGGAAAGGTTTTGCTACGAGAGGAAGTCTGGAGGCTGTAGGACTCCCAAGGTTGTAGCACCGGTCCTTGACCTTACCAGGTACCCCTGAGGCCCCTGATGAAGGTAAGTGCTCCTCCACGGGAGCTTTTCTGAAGTCCAGGGCGGCAGTTTCCAAAGGGCTCTGCTATGTCAACTGCCCCACTGGGGACTGCTCCTCAGGGGTCCCCCTCATCCTCACCTTCACTGGTCTCCCAATCCTGACCCCATCAAGATGCCAGAGCAGCCCCCCCAACACCCTTCCACCAGTCCACTCCAGTGCTCAAAAGGCTTCAAAGCTCCCCACTGTCTACCCATCACCGAGTCCCTTCGCGGATACACTTGGTTCTATGGCGCGGGTCCCCCCTGCCCAATGTGCACCTCCACCACAGCTCCCATGGGCCCTGCCCTCCTGGAGCACTGTCCCCTGGAACCCTGAGTCAGACGCCCTAAAGCCTTCTCAAGTTCCTCAGCCGCTCATGACCCCACCCCTACAGCTCACACACTTCTCCACAGCCTCAGTCAGCTGCCATAATTAAGCACTGAACACATGTGCCTGGGACTGTTCACCAGAATTTGACGGCCCCCGACTGGAGAGTAAGCCCCTTGAGAGAGAAAGCAGCACACGTTTTCCATACGCTCTCAGAGGAGGTGAGGCCATTGCGGGCCTGATGTCAAAAGCAGGGCTTTGTAAACTCCCCACCGCCTACCTTGTACCTCTATTTTTTTTTTAAAGATTTTATGTATTTGAGAGAGAGCACGAGGGGGTAGAGGGGGAGAAACAGAGGGAGGACAAGCAGACTCTGCACTGAGAGCGGAGCCCAGTGTGGGGCTCAACCCCAGGACCCTGAGATCATGACCTGAGCCGAAGTCAAGAACCGCATGCTTAACTGACTGAGCCACCTAGGCACCCCCGTCCCCTCCTCTTTAGATGGGATATAACCTTGAATGTAAGGATCCACAGGAGCCAGCTGGGTTAACTTAAAGACAACTTCTCTTGTGGCTCAGAGATGCAGCCCGTTAGTGGTTCCAGAGGCTGAGCTGCGGCCTGGACTTCATGAGCTTAAAATTGCACAGGGCATAAGGGAAAGGAGGTCCACCCTTGAGCGGTAATGCCCCGGGCTGGGGCTGGGGCTGGGAAGAGAGCCGGAGCGCAGAAGCCCCTGCGAGAGGCCAGCAGGGCCGCCAAGGCCTATGGAAAGGACACAGATAAAAACCAGGTCTTTGTTGGATGCTTTCGACCTGCCGATTCTGCTGGGTATCTCAGCTACGTTGGTGCTAATCCTCGTATCATCCCAAATAGCCCGAACTACAGATGGGGACACGGAGGCCCATAGCTCCCTTCCCCAGAAGCCTCCCTGCATCAGAGAGAGGGAGGCAGAGGTGTTTGAGCAGACAGGGCTTCAAAGGCACTGCTCCGCACACGCAAACCCCACTGACACAGGCAGATGAAAGGCAGGTGCTGTACTGGCTTGTCCTGGTGAGTTCACACCCACCCTGTTGAACATTCACATGGCAACTTTACAAGATACTCTTTTACAAGGTATGCTTGAAATTAACATGCCAGGTTCAAATGATTATGTTTACATTTTCTGTAAGAAATATCCCGCCTCACCAGTCTCCTTGGGAGCACGAAGCTGTTAAGGATAATTTCTTAGGTGTTAATTAGTTTCAGGAGTCCTCTTCGCGCCATCCTAGACAAATAAACTTCCAGGGCTGGGGCGGGGGGCAGTCAGGGAGCTGACTCTACCTTCATTGGTTCCACAATGAGGCCAATCAAAGGCCTTCGCCAAAGCCCAAAAGGAAAGGGGGCACTCAAGGGATGAGGGGCCTTTACGATTGGCTACTGTCCCTGTCAGGACCCAAGGCAAAAGCTTACTGGCCTCACCAAGAAATCGATGCAAGAAACAGAATTCTCCCTCCCCTCTGTTCACAGTATTTCTGCTGGTTCCAACCAGACCTTCCAAAGACCTTCAGCTCTTTCTCCCTTGTATCTTAGGATCTGAAGGCTATAAAGGTCATGAGAAGTGACCTAGGCCTGCCCTGTGATTCAGGAGAGCAAGTGGCCAGCATCCACCTGGCCCCAAGACTCCACCCAGGTCCTCCGCATCAGGCCAGGCCTGGACCACAACACAGCTGAGCCCAGCCTGACCGCCTGCCTTCAGTCAAGCACCCAGTACCACCATGGTTTACATGTGGCCCACTACCAACAACTGGTGGTGATGAATGACTCACTAAATCCTATCTGTAGGGAACTTATGGAACAAGGCCTCCCTCCACAGGGATAGACTCACAAATAGCCTTTCCAGGAGTTTTAAGGTTTCTGTTCACCTCAGTGTGCAAAAAGCCTGATGAAAGAAAGACTTTATTTTTTTAAGATTTACTTACTTTAAGAGTGAGCAGGAGGGAGAGGGAGAGCCAATCTGAAGCAGACTCCATGCTGAGCGCAGAGCCCAATATGGGGCTTGATCTCACAACCCTGAGATCATGACCTGAGCTGAAACCAAAAGTCGCTCAAATGACTGAGTCATCCAGGCACCCTGAAAGAATGATTTTAAAGATAATTTTTTTGCTTTCAAGTTCTACATAGTAGTGACTAGGACGGTAAAATGTTTCCAGTGGCAGAGCTATAATGAAAAGATGATGAATTTGTTGTAAAGAGTGCTTCCAAGTGAATGGGAGGGGGAGGGGAGAGGGGATTTACCCCCTAAGAAGTCTTCTGTTTGAGGTCGTCCTATGTGCCAGGCACCGGGCAAGGTACCATCCATCATCCCCCTCCCCAACCACTGGGAGGAACAATATGGGGGCAATGTGCTAACAGAGCTACAGAGTGTCACGGGACCACCCTGCATGCACAATCCAGGCCATCAGACAGGGTGAAATCGTAGCTAAAGCTTAAAGAAGTTTTCCAGAGGGCAAATTGGTAACATAGTTGTTTTAGGCAGAGGGGCTTTCACCTGCCAAGGCAAAGAGACTTGAATGAGTACAGCCTGTTTGAGAAAGAGCTGAAGTTGTTCAAAACATCTGAGATGATGGCACATTGCAGTCTTCTCTCACACAAAGAAATGATTTCCAAATTAAAAATAATAAAAAGCAATCACAGGGAAACGAGTCTAAAACTTCCGAGATGTAAAGGGGAATAACCATTATACACTAAGTGTCATTGCAGCTAAGGAAGTGAGAAAGTAGATTCTCAAAATACCAAAAAAGCATGAAACCAAATACAGAAAAACACCTAACAAACTGCATCTGATGTGAGACGTAACACCAGTAACTGAAGTGTCCATTCTCCATTAGGAGCTCTAACTGGCGAACATGCTAACTACATAAAATTGCCCAAGGCAACACCTATAAGAATGAAAAAGTGTTACCACATATTTCATTACAGCAATGGGAAGTAAATCTTGCTTTATTTTTCAGAATGACTTAGTAGGGTTTATTTTTTTTAATCTCTAATCTCAAAAGAAATATTTTAGAACCTTTTTATTTATTAAAGTCCTGTAGAAACATCTTCAACTCTGAATTGTGAAAGGTACGCTAGATACAACAATTCTGCCAAAATTGTTTACAACAGTTAGGAAGACCCTAATTGTAGCTAATTCTTAAAGGAGTTGGCTGACACAGTACAGCAATCTTAATCCAAAACCAATGGTTTCTACAGAAGCCTGCAGTCCCCACATTTTCCTGCAATTGGTTCCCAGGAACGAAGCCAGAAGGAAAAATCTAAGGGTCCGGGGAGTGTGGTGGTAGGGGGGGTGTCGGGAGGGAGGAGGAGATTGCTATCTCCATCCTTGGGGCACCCGCTCAGTTAAATCAGTACCAAACAGGCTGAATTTCTTTTCTGGCCACTAGGTGTCGCCTATGCATTAGTGAGGTGGGCAAAGCACACACTGGACACTTCAACGGCACTGGCAGAAATGGGTAACTGGAAGAATTAGGGGAGAAGGCACAATGAACAGATCTCTGAAGTCAAAGGTGAACTACAGGGGTTTACCACTGTTTGCTGAAAAAAGGTAAAATCATACTACTGAGTTTTAACAAGCCAAATGCATCTTGTTAAGCACTTTAACAAAATTTTTATTGTGGAACATTTATTATAGGTCAGGCTTTATATCCATCACATGTCAGTGACAAGGGCAGTCACTATCTAGTGTGTCCTATATTTCTGGCACTATCCAAACAACACCTCTGTTCAAGAATGTCACATCCATAAGAGCAGTAACAAGCTGAAGTCTGAGGGGCTTAGTATATGTTAGCCTCTGTTCTAAGCACTTGCGTATGTCACTTAATTTTTATAAAAAATGTAGTAAGTAGGTTCTACTAAAATGACAGTTTCACAGACAAGGAAACTGAGACACAGGAAGACTAAGTAATTTGCCTGAGATCTTAGCTACTGAGGAGCTGAGATTCAAAGCAGGCTCTTTGGCTCCACTGCTCTTTACAGCCTCATAAAATGACAACAGCTCAGGTACAAGACAAAACAAACCACCACTGTTAACCAGCACAGTAGTGGTTATGAACTCAAAAGGAGTAAGGGGGAAGTTAGGTCTACAGAAGTTAGAGTAATCTGAAAAGCTTCATGAAGGAAGGGGAATCCGAATTAGAAATGAAAGGATGTCATCTCAGATCTATTAAAACCACAGAAAGGTACTGGGGGAAATTAATTCCACCTTTAGATAGCTACCATCTGTGGGGCACCAGGGTGGTTCAGTGCATTAAGCGTCTGCCTTCGGCTCAGGTCATGATCCCGGGGTCCTGGGATCAAGCCCCATGTCAAGGTCCCTGGCTCAGCGGGAAGTCTGCTTCTCCCTCTCCCCCTGCCCCTCCCCCCTCTCATGCTCACACGCTCTTTCTCAAATAATCTTTACATAGCTAACATCCTGTCCCTACTTTATAGATCTGAAACCTAGAGATTTTTAAAAATAAAAACTCCATTCCCCAATGTTTCTGACTTTAGTTTTCTAAATATATTAGAAAATATTTTTATGTTGTTTAACCAACTGAGCCACCCAGGCGCCCTATGTTGTTAATGAGAAAAGGAGAAAACTTCCCAATTACGTGTCTACATTTCTGTTGAGACTCAAAAAAGTTAAATACTTGTTCCGGGGTCAAAGACCTAATTGACAACAAAGAAACCAGAACCAGGTAACTCTTCTGTGCTCTAGAGTAGCACCTCCCACTATTCAGTAAGGGTGGCAGGGGAGCAAAAAGGAAAAACATTCCAGACCATGAACGCAGCAGGAACAAAACCATGGAGACAGGAATGGCATGGCTTATTAACCTCAGAGCTAAAGCATGGGTGTTGAGGAGTGCTGGGAATTAACATAGGATCCCTACAGCAGAGTCTTACTAAGAATGTATCACAGCCCAGTATGAGGAGTCTTGGACTTGATTCTTGGACCACTGTGCAGCACCACAAAATGCACAGGCTGACAATTTGAGGCTGGCCAATCCATCAAACCAGAGAGAGGGCACAAGAGTCAAAGTGGCTCAGAGGCCTGCAGAGCATCTCCTCAGAGAGATGATGCAGGCGAGGCCTGGACCAGGGTGGAGCCGGAATCAGAAGCAAATCTGAATGATTTCAAGGGACTCAGTAAGGTAGAAAGGAAACATTCGCTTAACCAGTCTCCCCAGAAAAGAATGGGTTGAAGAACTAAAATTTAAAAATCCCACCCTGATCCAACATTCACTGTTGGAAATCTTATTGAGGTACATGTTAGAAAGAAAATCCCAACTATATCTCCCAAACATGTAAAGCAATTGATATCAAAAGAATTTCCTGTAACCAAACTATACCATAATGTTGTGACCTAACATATGCCGTGAACTCATTATCTGCAGAAATCAGACAACAGAGCGAAGGAAAGCTGAACAGCAGATCTTCCTCTGTCACTGGTCTCTTTGTGCATTTGTTGTCATTGCAATCTGTGCTTCTCTTTCAAATCCTGAGTCTGTGAGCCTGTGTATTATCCCACAATTACGAGACCCAGGAAAAAAAAGATGGGGAGAATAAATTTAGGACAACACAGATAAATCTGAGCACATCTGATGAAGACTTTACAATCTAAATAAAGCTAATGACTTAAAGAACTGTTTGCCACCTGATAACGCAGATGGTTCATGGACCTCACACCTTGGCTTTCTCTAGGCTTCCTACTTTTTTCCAGGAAGTTATTAAAAGTCACTCAGATACTTCAAATTTGGGGAAAACTGTTATGCATAAACTCATCTCTCCCTAATTATCATCAGACTTCTGTTCCTTAACTATTCACTAAAGCTTTTAACTAAAATTTGCCTAACCCAAATTGGTGCTATCTCATTTACTTAGTCAAATATGTATTTCCAATATCAATTTTAGAGAGACAAACCACCCACTGACTATATTTTTACAGGAGAGGACAAGCTGAAAGTAGGCATCGAAAATATCTCAGGAAAATTTAAAAGTTCTGCTCTATAAAACATTTAAGCTTTAAGGCTGTCAAAATATATTTGTTCTCCCATGTCAAGAGTAATTTAAACAGCAGTATGCATACACCTGAATTACCAAACTGACAAATAATCCCAAAGCCGGTTTAAAGAAAGTTAGTGCCAGGTTAAAAAGAAAGTAGCCATACAAAAATATACAAGACAGAAACAATAACGTATTTAAAACTTGAATTTGAATGAATGGAATGGAAACACAGACACACAATTTTGCATAGCATTTTTATTATATAATTATTACTGAAGTAGATGCCTGTCTTGTTAAGGGGGCTAAGAGGGTGAGGAGTGAGATAAAAGAATACTGTTTCAACCATCATCCCCTTTCCACTGCCCTCACCCCACCCCCACCGCCAAGACCTTCTGGACCAGGAATAGAATACTGCTGAAGTCTTTAACTATAAATGCTTCTTTAAAACATCCAGACTATTATAATGTAAGCAATTTAAGGCAGGCATGGCTCTCTCAGCAATATTTGGTGGCACCAGTCATATGCATCCCCATGTGACTAAGCCACCAAACTATTTCAAATAAGAAAGTATGAGCTGCAAGACCATCGGCCACCCTATGTGGGCAAAGTCACTCAGCTCCATGGACGCATCCCCAGCAACTTACAAAGTAAGCCATCACCAGCACTAACCAAGGAGAGGATAAATATGAAAATAAAGTCAGTCCCCACATCCCTACTTACTTTTCCCAGTCATAAATAACAGCAGCAATACACTGTAAAAGTTATGGCAATCATCCCTCATCATAAAAGAAGCTACTTTCTCTTATGTTCCAGTAAGATCTGAATAGCAACCTGTAAGTTTAAAAATTCTTTGTAGTCAGGGCACAAAAAAGAAAGAAAAAAATGAAAGCCTTGCTTACTAGTTTGTTTCTTCAGTGTTCTCAATAAATATAGCAAGTGATTTCTATGGTTTGACTCATACCTTGAAAAATGTATGCAAAATAGTTTATGGTATCAGAATGAATTTTTAAACTTAAAGACCTGAGTCCAATAAGTGTTCAACGTGTATTTACTGAGAAAGCTCATGGAGGAAAAAAAAAAAACTATTTCTCAATTCAATAAATATCAGTATTTCCTTAAGATTTTGAAATGAATCAATTTCATAAGCCATCAGTGAAATTGGCATAACTGAAAAAAAGTAGGGATATCTTCAAAACTGATATCTGGGACTTTACAACATGAGGAAAATGAACGCTTTCAAAGTCGAAAACAATGTAGTCTTCGAAAGTTCAAAAGTCTCAAAATCAAAGGTATTGTTACCATTGTGAGTCAAAAAAAGGCCATCAAAATTTAACAAAAGAAACAAACTTCATCATGCCAAGGGAATATGTATCTATTGCCGGAACAACCTAACTTGTTTTTCAAGATCTTTTACTAATCATTTTATACCAAACATTTGCCCTTTTCTCAGAACAAATCAGTTTTTACCAATCCTTGGAGGTGGGAGGGGGAGGGGTAATACATCCCTCAAAATTTTAATCTTTCCAAATACTGAAAATCAGTTATGCTCCCCATATGTCAACAAGTCTCAATGTGCACAAACATCAGGACTGTTGCATGTACCACCCCCCCCACACCTCGAGTTTAAGCCAAATCATATCTTTACAGGTGACAGGAAAACCTGTTATTTTCAAGGGTTGGGGGGGAGGGTGGGGGTCAGAGTGCTTCATTCATTATTCACTTTGTCTTCAGAGTGTTCAGAATTTTCCTTCAGAACAATCTCAGAGAAATCAAGAAACTATACCCCAAGCATGGGTGCAACCATTATATATTTAGTACAATTCAGAGGGCATCTCTTGGACTCAGATAGCATCTGTCATAGGTTGGCTAAGAAAAGCTGTTCAAAGCAAGTTGGCACAGATACCCCTTTGTATGATTTTTAAATGAGCTGTGAAAACAAATCGAAGTAAATCACAACCCAGAGAGAAACATGGCTTCTACTTTTTAGGATTAAAAAAAAAATTCAAGATTTAATTGCCTCCTCAATCTTCTTACCCCTTCATACCTTTAAAAACAGCAAGTTCTTTTAAATTATAAAGCCTTACAATTTAGAAAGTTTCCTAATAATTTCCAGAAAGCTAAGCAATAAATAAATCCAGAACAGTTCCATCTCCCTTACAACTCAAAACATGCTGTGCAGCCTTCATGGACACACCTGTAACTCCTAAAGTTTTGGCAAAAGGTAACTGCAACACTCCATACTTTTCATCACAATTGTCATAACCAATGTTCTCTCAAAGCAGCGAGGCTGAGCAAGGATGAGTGAATGCGTCCTATGTGTCATGGCCTGCCATGCCACTGCAGTAGGAGGTAGTATGTTAAGGTGGCAAAAATGGTACAACACAGGGCTTGAGAAGATTCAGCAACACTGGTTTACTTGTAGATTACATGTTTTTAAAGAGCCTTTAAAAGGCTGTTTGCTGTCGATTTGAAAACTGCCTATCCTGTGTTGAGGCTAAAAAAGATCTGAATGTCCAAGCAACTTTGTTTCATGAAGGAGTTTATAAAATGCCCCAAGGGCAAAAGCAAAATCGTCTTTCTTTGTAAGCTTACGCATTGCCTAGCACAGGGTCCAGCTTTCATACAGAAGGTGCCCAATAAGTGCTGGTTGGATTTGGTTGCTTCTCGAAGCACATTTTCACAAAACAAATGAAACCAGATTTAAAAGGAAGCTACTGTCCCTTGGGGGCTCCCCTTGGCAAAACTCTAAGGCAACAAGTGAAAATGATACAGTTGATTTTCATCACAGCCCTGATCTTGCAACAATAAGGACAGGAAACATTTTTATTAGTAAACTAAGCCTTAGACAAAGACCAAAAACAAAAGTAAACAATTATTCTCTACGTCTTTTCCTATTAAAAGGCCAAGGTAAACCTGGAAAAAGGCATAACTGTTTAAAAACAAAATTGCCTTTGCTCTATTTTTAAATCTTTTGTTCCATGAGAATTTTTAAATTTAAAAAAATCACTGTATGCCTGCAACCACCGCTCTCTCTTACAAAGATTCTGTTTCCTGCTCAGATTCTGGAGCTTTTTAGAAAATAAAATGAGCAACAAAGAAAAACCCACCACATTCAACCTCAGTCTTCACTACCAGAGTAGTTAATATGGGATGTCAAAAAAAAAAAAAGTGGAAATTCTTTACCACCTTAAAACAGTACATTATTTCTTTGTTGGAAAACATATGTAAGAAAACTGGAAATACAAAAAAAGCCAGCCAGACCCGGATCCTAAACTTTAATCTTGGAAAAACCAACTTCGTTTCAGATGCAGTGAAGGATTTTACTGTCACAAATCTGACTTTCACTAGCATTTGTGTTTCTTTAATCCAACCCCCTAATCCTTAACTTGAGCTATGCAGAACCAAGATTTTTTTTTTCCTTCTCCATGTCTCCTGTGGCCTTGAATCCCTGCTGCTGACAGAGCATCAGCCATTGGTTTGTTATACTGCTATAGGGCATGGATCTGAAAAATTCCACAAATAAGAAAGAGACAGACACCAACCTGCTGGACAAATTTACTTAATAATTTTAATCTAATCTCTATGTTCAAAGGAACACAATGCATTCTTGTCGACCTCTGCACATCTCTACCAAAAAACACAACAGGTTTATTGGGATATCGTTCGCATGCCATAAAAGTCACTAATTTAAAGTGTACAATTCGATGGGTTTTAGTGCAGTGTTGTACAACCATCACCACCATCTAATTTTAGAACACTTTCATCACCCCCAAAAGAAACCCCATACCCATTAACAGTCACTCCCTGTTCCCGCCTCCCCGCCCCCTACACAACCACTAATCTACTTTCAGTCTCTATGGATTTGCTTATTCTGGACTTCATATAAATGGAATCATACAATATGTGGTCTTTTGCGATTGACTTCTTTCACTTAGCACTTTGTTTTTAAGGTTCTTCCAGGCAACCTTAGCATATTTCTTAAGGTTGGATTTTTCTAATCCTTCTGACAAATCAAACATATAACCTTTTAAACTCCAAATCCTGACCCACACCCCATCCCTACTCAAAAGTACCATTTACTTGCTAGTCCTCTCTACAGTCTAAACTATAATTTGCTATTTAGGTTCTTTCCAAACTTCTTATTCTGTGCTCTTCCTCTGGTAATAAAACACCAACTTCTTTAAACACCAACCTTTCACATACCTATATTTCTCTGACAAGAGGATATAACTGTGCCTGGGGCAGAAAGATGACTGAATCCTTTTAATGAGATGGCCACAATCTGTTTGAAGTGAATATGGATTTTTAAAAAGAAGAGGAGGAAGAAGAAGCCATCAGATGATCTACTACTCATAACTTCCAAGACTCCCTTCTTTAGATGCTCTGTTCACATTATGTTGATACAAAACACACATATCTGCATGACTTCATCTGCCTCAAAAACTTCTAAATCTAAGTTAAAGGTTTAAAAGAAAATCACCCTACTGCTGTAGGTTTCAGTGTTCAAAGACGAAACACTAATCCTTAAATATGCCAACACAATAGGAACCAACACCATCCCAATTTTTATCACTATCCTAGACAGCCAAAAGAATTACCTATCTCTGATTGGATTCAGTAGTTTATTTCTACCAGAGGTAAGTCTTCTACCACCTTTCTGACTAAAAAGCGAACACATGCTAACACTGAGCTTATCATTTTCTCCCGAAAACTTCAGAGCTGTGGGAAGGAGCAGACACTGAATGAGGACTTGGACCAACCAAAAGGGGAGTCAAGAGTGCCTTCTGGCCATCCATCAGGTTTTCAGGAACCAACGATTTTCAAGGGATCCTTGAGAAAAAAAACTTTGGTCTCTCAGTAGCATGAAAAATGCCCCTTCTCCTCCTGTTTTCTCAAGAAAGAACTGCCTTTCACAAAGAGCATGTTTTCATGAAGATCGCTCCAAACAAGACATCCTATTTTAAAATGCCCGACTCCTTCCTCAAGAAGCAAGGCCATCATTGCTGTTGTGAATTTCGGAACTTACTAACGTTAAATAATAAAACTAGAGACACTACACACTTCGGTAGCACGCCATAAAAATTGATTAGCTCTCCTGTGTCTTCTAAACTGTGTTTAGCTTTTAGAGGCTAGAAACCCTCTTCTGCCCACCCCACCCCCCAACCAAACACCATCTGTAATCCTTAGAAGGGAGCCGAAAGCCTTTCGTCCAATCCAGTGAGCTGAAAGTTTAGAAAACAAAGAGCAGGAGAGCTCAGATTTGTGGAAGGTCCGGCCTCAATCTGCGACTTACTCCATGTAGTAAACACTAGTTCTTTATAAAAAAAAATCTCCTCTTACTCCATCATGGACTCATTTCTTACAAGACACTTAAGAAGGGTTTGTTTACACAAACAGCCTTTCCGAATCGCCCCTGTGAGGGGGCCAGACCGCCCCCCCCCCCCCCCCCCCCGGTTTCCCCCCCCTCACTCTTCAAGGCTCGGTCGTGATTTTTTCAAAGTTAATTGGCACCACCTGCATACCCTCGGCAAACATTACTCACCAACACGCCCTCACCGTTCCCAGCCCCAGTTCTCCGACTGCATTGAAACTTTCGTCGTGTTCAAATTATCCTACCATCGCGACTATGCTAGGAAACCACGTTTCAATTTTTTGAGTATGGAACCCCCTCCCTCGCCTCCCTCCACACACCGTGGGGCCCTAAGTTCTCCCTCCCTCCCCGCACTTCCCTACCCCTACCCGACGCTATCAAAACAAAAGCTATCAGATTGCAAGCGATAGCGAGCGTGGAGCGATATTGCTTATTAACTTTGCACAAAGGAAGCGCGGGGCGGGTGGGGGGGTAGGTAGTGCCACACAACTCCGGCCACAAAACCAAGGCGAGGGCTCTGCACTCGCAAAACAAAACACCCTCCCGCCCACCTCCCCCGCTGCCGCGGACCCTGGCGCTCCTTAAACCACGGCGCACGACACCTCTCGCCAGGGCCAGGCGCCTAGGTATCCCCGAGCGGCCGTGTGGCGACAGCTACAGCCCCGCGTTACGAGCACGTGTGTGGAATTGCACGTCGACTCGGACCACACACCCACTCCAGCACAGTCGGATGCTGACCGACCACCCCCAGCCCCGCCAGGAGGAGGAGAGGCGTCTACCCGCGGATAGCAACTTGGTTGAAGAAAATCCCAGAACCCTCTGAACTAGTGGCCCAGACTCACTCCCCGGAAAAGCCAGACTGATGTAGAGCCCCCAACCTAGCTGTTTTCCGGGCGGGGGGTGCTAAGCGGGAACGCTCCCCCCAACCCGAGCGGCACAGGGCAGCCGCGGGAAGCCGAAGCCGGGGGCAGGTAACCCGTCGAAGATCGGGTGAAAGTGACGGGAAGGGAAAGGCCAGAATCCCAAAACGCCCGAGGGGCCAAGCACGTTGGCAACCAGAGGCCGCGCTGGGAGGTTTGGAAACGTGTCCTGGGGCTGCGGGGCCTCTCCGCCGGGCGCCTCCCCCTGGAACGCCACGGCCGGTGGGCTCCCCGAGCACCGTGTGTGCCCCAGCAGCAGGGGCCCCGCGCCGCCGCGGGAGCTGTCACCGCCGTCTGCGCGCCGCGCGGGGGCCAGCTTTCTGTGCCGAGTGGCCCGCGCGCCGGGAGGGGGGTGAGGTGTGGGTGGCGGGGCCCGGGCTGGCGCGAACTTCCGACGGAGTCCCAGCGCGGGCACGAGCGCAGCGAAAGACAACCGGCCCGCGGGGCAGGGCTCTCGGGACAGCAAAAGAGAAAGCCCCCGAGGCCCTTCCCGCGCGAGGGTGCGCTGAACCGGGGCCCCGGGGCCGCTCCGGCCTTCTGGCCGAGCCCCTCCGTACCCCGCCCCGCCGCTCCCGAGCCCGGGGGCCCGACAGCTGCGACGGTGGCAACTCGGGTTTCGCAAACAGGGCGCAGCCCCTCGGAGGAAAAGTTCCCGCAGTGGCCGCGGGCGGCGGGCACATACTCACTTTCTCCACTCGTCGGCCAGAGCGAGAGCGCGGCGGAGAAAAACAGGAGCCCCCACAGCGAGGTCGGGGACCCTCCTCCGGAGCCAGACTTCATTCCTTTTATTTGGGACGAAATTCCCCTCTCTCAAAAAAAAAAAAAAAGGAAAAAAAAGGAAAAGGAAAAGGAAAAAAAAGAAAAAAACGGGAAAGAAAAAGTCTCAAACTCAGTCTTCGCCCCCTCCAAAAACAGGGCGAAGGAAACAATACTCCAAAGGCGGCGCCGGCCAGGGACCCTCCGGGTGCGCGGAGCGGGCGGGCGGCGGCGCGGGGCGGCCCCTCAGCGCCGGCAGCCTCGGCCCAGGGCTCGGCGGAGTCGGGAACCCGAGGCGCGCCGGGGCGGGCTGTCGGCGTCGTCGGCCTCCATTTTCAAACCCAGAGAGGCAGGAGGGGGGGAAAACTGCACAGAAAGGGGGCAAAGCCCAAATTCGTCTCGGCGAGGAAAAACAAACCCGACCCCAGGCAGAGGGGGAGGCTGTCCGACACCCGAGCCTCCGCGGCTGGAGGGCGCGACGCAGTTCGCAAGATTGCCCCGAAGTCCGGGTCGCGGGCGAGGCCGGCCAGGGGCAGAAATGCGAAGTAAAAATGAATGAGCGGCTCCCCCTCCTCCTCCTCCTCCGGGCTCCGCTCGCCGCCGCCTCCTCCCTCAGCGCCTCCGCCGCCGCCGCGAGCTCCTTCCCAAATCCAGAACACACACAAAGCGGCGGGCCGGCCGCGCCGCGCTCAGCACTCCCGCCGCGCCGCCCGGGCTCCGCGCCGGCCCCCGCCCGGCCCCCGCCCGCCGCAGCCGGCTCCGCGCGCGGGGGCTCCGGCTCGCTGAAGGTCAAAGCCGAGGCGCGCAACGCGCCGTGGAGCTCCCCTCGCGCGGGAGGGGCGTGGAGGGCCCGGGGAGCGGGGCCGAGGGTCTGCAAGCGTCGGGCACGGGCGCGCCGGGGACAGGCTCGCTGGCGGCGTCCCTCTCGCTCGCTCGCCTCTCTTGAGTTCGCCTGGTGCGCTCGCTCCTCCTCGGGTTTTTTCCTTTTTTTTTTTTTTTTTCCGCTCAGCGGAGTTAATGCTGGTAAACAAGAGCCTCAGCCTCGCCGCGCCGCTGCCGCCGCCGCTGCCACACACTGGGGGCTCGCGCGCGCGAGCTCTCGGGACCGCGCACACGCGCCCGCGCGCACACTGGAGCGGCCACAGCCGCAGCCGCGGCGCGCGGAGGGCCCGGCCCAGGCCGGCGCACGCCAAGAGCCGGAGCCCGGGATTCCAGGGACGTGCGGAGCGGAGCCCGGGCGTGGGGTGCGAGGCTGCGAGGCACCGCCCCCGCCCCCCGCCCGCGCCGGCACACGCGCGCGCGCGCCCACACGCTCTCGCCCCCACCCGCACTGCGCCGGCCACCCTGCACGCGCCCTCCCCTCCCGCAAGACTCCAAAAACAATGCCCCCGGCGCCGGCCCGGGCTCGGCGGAGGGGCAGGCTGGGGAGGAGAGAGGAGGAGGGGAGGGGGCGGAGGGGACGGAGGGGGCGGAGGGGGCGGAGCGGGCGGGGTGAGCGGGCAGTGCGGGGCCGGAGAGGTTCATTGAAAACAACAGCACGGCTGGAAAGCGCGTTTCCTCAGGTCTTGAAAAGCTTCATTGTTTCTTGCAGCTGTTGCAAAATAAATAAATAAGTGCGTGCATGCGGCATTTTTTTCTCAGCGTGCTGGAAAGCCCGAATGTGGCGGGAGGGGCACACCTGGGAGAAAGGAGACCCCCAAGCTACTAAGGCACTTTCACGCAAGGCTGGGACGGCCGCGGCCTCGCGACCAGGGAGCCCGGAGTTCTGGGGCTTGCGGGGAGCTGAAGGGGAAGGGCGCGGCCCGCGTGGCTTGGCTTGGGGGCGCGAGGGGAGACGGCCTGCCGCCCCCCGCGGGCCGCGAGCTGGGGAAGGGGGGCCCAGACAGGCTGCCCCGCGTGCCCAGGGCGCGTCCCCGCGACGGCCGCCAGGGGGCGCGGCAGGCGCCGGGGAGGGCCGGCCGGCGGAGTGTCGCCTCCCTCCGGGAGAGGAAATGTGGGGGCCCGGGCAGGGGGCTGGCCAGGCTGGGTCGCGCTGGCCGGGCCTCTACGACCCGCGGCCCGCCCTGGGCTGTCCTCGCGGCCTCACGAGGCTCGGGGCTCCACCACGTGGGCGGCTGCGGAGAGCGGCCGAGGCGCGTGCACAGTGCGGGGCTGCGGGGCCCCAGAGGCTGGGGGGGCGTGTCCGAAGGGCTCCTGAGGATTGGGTGGGGGGCCGGGGCCGAAGCCCGGGCTGGTACGGGTCTCCCGGCTGGTGTCGGGACCCGGGAATGTGCCGCACACACGAGCGATCAGTGGTCACTGCGGAAACCCATCCGCACCTGCCTGGGGTCCTCCCGAGCACGTCTCTCTAGTTTCGTTTGCTACGTAAGTGACTAGAAAACAGCACCAATTCCAGGTCTCCTTGGTGGTTTTCCTGAATGTGACCAAGGAGCGGTTTCCCCAAAGAGAGACTGCCCTAGGACTGCCATCTAATGAAATAATGCTGCGGAGACCAGGTTCTCAAAGGAGAAACAGCCCAGCAATGGCTGGAGAAAGGAGTTTGAAATACGTGGACTTTTAAAAATAGTGATTGGACCACGTGTCGTCTGTAATGTGGTCCGGTTTCATGACTCAGGCTAATTGATGTCAATAATAAATAAAAAAGAAGATGGCTAATAAAAGAGTTGTGAATGTCTAGATCGAGTGGCAGTGTTTCATAAACAATTAGGCTGTCTGGTAAGAGAAGAACGTTTCTGAAGGAAAGGTAGGTTTCTTTTTTTACTCTAATTGTAAAAGATTTCCGCGTTACATTATGCATCCCATCGTTCGTAAATAATTTTTTCTCTTAAGAACTGAAAACAAGTCAGAAGCTATCACGATGGAAACCTAGCCCTTTTCCCCCCTATATTTATTTCCTAGATCATTTTTCCCCTTGGAAATATTTAGCTCAATTCAGTGAGTCAGTGGATAGAAAGGAAATATATCTTTTTTTTCTTTTTTAGTTAAAAGAGCCATTCATATGGGATTTGTTTTGTTTAACTGAAATTCAGCTTAATTTTCAAATACAATGTTCCAGTTTTAGATGTTTCTGGACATTAGCAAAGGAAGAAACATATTAGAATCTTTAAAAAGAAACTCATATTTAGCATGTATCGTTTAAAAATAAGGTACTATATGTGAATAATTAAAATTTAGTTTACTAATTTTTAAAATATTTCTTCAGAGAGTTGCCTGCATGAGGTTAATCTTGATGCCTACAGATCCATTCTGCAGCTAAATAAATGTAAAGGAATATCAATATTATATTCTCATCATATTTAGTGTTCAGAATTTTTTAATACATACTTGTAAATTAAGACAAAAGTTTAGAGCTGATTTTTAAAAGGTGAATGCTAATATAAGCATCTTTACTACACAATATATTTCAAGTATTAATAATAAAAATGCCCAGTGAGTTGTCACTGAACATAGGGAGGTTTATGGAATAAAGAGAAATGTATAGTTATTTATATTGTAGAGTTTTTTTAGCCAAAATTATTTTTCATTTGTGAGTTTTTTAAATGTTTGTGTTTTCCTAAAGTAGTAGGAAATAAATTATTTTAGACAGTGAAGTTACATGCTTACTATTATAGAGCTTAATATTGAGAAGAGAGTGAAAATTTAGATTGCTTTTTAGCTCTAACTTGATCACCTAGACAAAGAACGTGATTTGTGTTTTCTTCAAGGATTACATTCTACATATCAAAGTCAAACTTATTTTTTCAACCTTGGAAATAAAATCATGTAGTAAAACATTAATTGGAGTCTTTGCTTTATAATAGCACCAATAATGCATCACCCATTTTGTTTTATGCAATTTTCCCCAGGTGTCTTATAAATTTCCCTTCATTTGGAGCTGAAACTGGTTGCTCAGTTTCACTTTTTAAAAACTGTTTACTTGAAAAGTTTTATTTCAAAATATTCTGCCAAATGTACCAGATGCCCCCAAAATGTAATATGTACCCAGTGAAAAACAGCACAGATGACAATTGATAAGTATTCTAAGTACACAATACACTATGGTATATTTCCAGAAAGGAATGTCATTCAAAGCAAAAGTGAATAAACCACAGCCACACACACACATGGGCAAATCTTTGAAACACAATTTTAAATTTAAAAAAAAAAATGCAAGTTCTGAAAAAAGCACACAATACCATTTTGATAAAGCTCTTAAATGCAAGGACAACAAAAAAAATGTGGCAATTTTTTTAAGTAAGATAATTAAATACACAATAAAGTATTTTTGTTTTGTTTTACTTTTGTTTTGGCAAGAGGATTAATAAAGAACACAAAACACAGGATCCTGGTTACCTCTGGGAGGGAGTGGGGAGAACCCCATAGGCACATGCAGTGTTCTCAGAACTATGTTATTCTCAGGTCGGGTGGTAAATTTACAGATTTCCACTTTATCATTATGCTTTATAACTAATGCATATATTACACATATTTTTGTATGTATAAAATATTAAAGAAGATAAAAATATGGCAGAGAGTCACAAAAGAGATCATCCCAGTTTTCCAATATGATTCTTTCAGATTCCAAGTTGTTTGCATAAACAACTCAGAAGACTTAAAGAACCATTAAAATGATATAGTTAATCAAGGTCTTATCTTTAAGGATACATTTCAAAAGAATATGTACCCATAACCTATCAATGTAATTCAAGACAAAAACAAATCATGAAATAAAAAATGTAGAAGAATTCACAGGTAATCAGGTTTATTAATTAAGAGTGCATTATGTAAACTGTCTGGCAGTTTCTTGTAAAGTTAAACACACACCTAACTTATGATCCAGCAATTCTACCCCTAGCTATTTAACCAAGAAAAATGAAAATAAGTCCTCAAAAAGACCTCTATGGAAACATTGGTAACTGCTTTATTCGTAATAGCAACAAACTAGAAACAACCCAAATGTACATCAAAGAAGAATGGATAAACAAATCATGAAATATCCATTCGATCCAATATTGCTTAACAATAAAAAGGAACAAACTATTAGTACATACAAACACATGGATGAGCCTCAAAAGCATAATGCATAAGCCAGCACAAAAGAGTACATATTGCATTAGTTCAGATGAAGTTCAACAGCAGGCAAAACTGATCTATGAGATAAAAACCAGAATCATAGTTGCCTTTGGTGAGGGGCAGCAGGGTTGTGGATGATTAGGAAGATGCATAAAGAACTTTCTAAGGTTATGGCAATGTTCTGTGTCTTGATTGGGGTATTAGCCACGGCAATGCATGTATTCATCAGAAACACACCAAACTACACACTTACGATGGATGCGTTTCATTGTGTGTAATTATATCTGAATTTTAAAAGTTTTAAGGAGTATATTGTGTAATTTAGAAATTTTGTAGCTGTTCTAAAAAAATTTGGCACAATGCTTTCCATTTTTGCTATGATGTGAGTTAGCAGAGATGCTCATCTCCAACCTTCATGCCCACAGCTGTCTCTGCAGAAATACACTTTCAGAGGTCCGTCTGCCTAAGGTCCCCTGCAAAGGGTTTTAGCTATGATAGGCACTAAAGGGTCTCCACAAAGCAATTCAGGGGCAAGAGAGATAATAGTGATCTCTTGTTGGTTCAAGTCCCTCCATGGTAAAGGCAATGTGAGTCGCAGTCTCCTTGAGATCTGTCTCCACTCGAGAAGATTTTCTATTTTAGATTTGCACAGATAGCCAGCTCACAGGGCCATAAATGCTATACTCCTCCATGATACTTTAAAAGCAATGTGGAGGTTTCAGAGAGAATTTGGACAGAGACAAGCTGTCCACATTCGGGTAAAATATCAATAAGGGAAGTTCTTGGGCCAGGAGTGATAGGCACCCTTGGAATCACCATAGATTCAAGATAGACTGGAAGGCTTCTGTCCCTGCACCAGCTCCCTGAGCATACCCTTCTACAGACTGGCACTGACCTATCCCCAACCTAATGGTAGACATGTTTGATTCCCCAAGTGGTAGTCTGGGAAAATAAGTAACAACAGGAGCACTATATGGCCCCATCTTTTTCACTTGTCATTTGCTGTGGTTGGTCTCTGAAATGGATGTACCATCTTTACTCCTCCAAAACACATGTAGTTAACATACTAAGAGTAAGGCTCCCTGCCTGGCAGAGAACACAAAAGATGCTTCTTTGGTTTTGAAATGCATCATAGAAGTACCTGAAAAGTAGGACTGAATCAAAATTTCTGTTCCCTCCGATTAATACCACCAGCTCTGAGATGTTTTATCAGCAGCACACCAGGAGGAGAAAAGCTTCTCTGCCTGCCCTGCCCCACTCTCTAGTGCTCTGTGACTCTGTGCATATCGCGTAGCCTCTGTGTTTTCTCCTCTGTGAGATGATCATGTTGGAGTAGATCTTTTGCTTCTGCAATGCCATGATAGCTCTCTTTGGCTTTTAATTGAGAGTGGCACCTTGGTATCCCTATACTTTAACTGCATGTCTCCTACCTTTGCCTTCTCTGTCAAGTAATGAATAGTAATAAATCGTCAATGCATAGGCAAGTGAAACCAGACTCAGGGAATAATTGCTTCCTAATTTGTTTTATTAACGCAGATTTTTCGCACATTAGGGTTTCTTTTTTCTGGTAAAGACTTTATTCACTTATTTATAAGAGGAGGGGGGAGCAGAGGCAGAGAAAATCTCAAGCAGACTCCACACACTGAGCACGGAGCCCGGTGCCAAGGATCTCACAATCCTGAGATCATGACCTGAGCCAAAATCAAGAGTCCGCTGCTTAATCGACCGAGCCACCCAGGCACCCCCACACATTAGGGTTTCTTAGAGTAGAACCCATTTTTCAGCACTTCAAAATTCTCATAAATATTCTTCTAAGAATATGGTATGGAGAGACAAACAGATATATCACCACAGCAGGTACAAGTAGTCAGAGGTGATCCAAAAAAAGGAAAAATCTCCTAAATGATAATTGAAAATGTTGCTGCAAAATGTCCTCTTTGGGATATTGATTTCCAGTGCAAACCTTATTCTGTAGGATATATTTGTACATTTCTTCAGGGTTTTTGTTTTTGTTTTTGTTTTTGTTCTTGTTGGTGTTGGTGTGTGTGTGTGTGTGTGTGTGTGTGTGTGTGGTTTTTTTGTTTTTGTTTTTGTTTTTTTAGCAACATCAATGTATCTGGCTCCTTACTAGCAGCAAACTCTGTTTCTGGCCTCAAGGACACACTAAGAAGTGAGATATTAAAGTTATGCAGATGTCTGCCCTCTGCAGTGTGGGGACCACCTCAGGAGAAATCAAGCTGTTTACATTTGTCTTTGGAGGACCATTGATCAACGATAGAACTGAATACTGACACGGGCAGGAGTAAGAAAGTGCTAGTTGTTATATCCCATGAGGGATGATTAAGACATATAGACATTAAGAGAAGTCTTATATGACTTCTGGTTTTATATACCTGGAAAATGATTATTAGACTTGACCCAGGTAACTCCAATATGCAGAGCTAGACTAATGGGAAGGAAAACAGATTTCAGTTCTTTTTGAGAATGTTTCTTCCTTTCCAAAAGAAACAAATAACCAGCATTATCTTGCAGCCTCCCTCTGCTTGGAGCACTGCCTTGTATGGGAAAGAACTCTGCATTATCGGGATGTTCATACAGAGACTAGATCCATACCCACTGGGGAAATTGTCCAAAGAAGTACTAGATTAACTGAGAGAATGACAGGTGACATCTGAGGTCTCCGGCTATTTAAATTCTACTTCTAAGCTTGGATTACTGTGTTTGATAGCCACTGAAGGAACCTAGCTTTGCTTTCAATGAATAGAGATGAGCTTCAAAGTTGAAGATGTATTAATTTAATACGATGCTGAATTTATCTTATATTATAGAAACCCTGTTGAGATAGCTCCTGAAAGAGGTCCAAGGCCCAGTTCCAACATGCTAAAAGTCAAGTTGGGAGGTTGAGGATTGCTTTCAAACCAGCCACATTGTGGGAGATGGTTGAACCAGGTAGGAGTCAGGAGGAGGTTAAGATAAAGACAAAATAATTGTGTGCTCGTGTGTGTGTGCTAGTGTCAAACATTTAACATTAGGCTGGGGGAGGGGGGCCTGATTTGTAGAGCTTGTAAATTATTCCACCCTGGCTAATTTAAGCTACCAATGTGAGGTCACTGAGTACAGAGCTCAGAAAAGATATATACCTGGATTTTGTGAGACTCTATGATCCTGCTCCAATACATCACTGGGTTAAAGATATCTGAGAACCTTGTTTTACCTTTGTAACAAGTTAAATATGTATTCAGTAAGAAACTTATAAGCAATGCAGTACAAAAATGGCAATAGCTATAAACAGGAAATTCACAGAAGAAACTAGAACATCCAATAAGCGTGAAAAATATATTCCGTAACCTGGTTGGCAGAATTAAGAACTGGACAATACCAACTGTTCACAGGGATGAATAGGGGAATTGAATTCTTACTCACTGCTACTGGGAAAATAAATTAGTGAATCCATTTTGGAGAGCAACGTGGCAATATCCATAAGGTGAAAGATGTACCTATCCCACAACCCAGCAATTCTACTCATAAAGAGTAGACCCTAAAATCTCTTGACATTTACACCAGAAGACACATAGGAGAATGTTAATCAGAACATTGTTTTCAATTGTAAAAAACTATAAACAATCTAATTGTCCCTCAGTGGAAGGATGAATAATGGTGCATTATTCATACAATAGGATACTATACAGAGGTTAAGATGAATGAACCAAATCTAAGTGAATCAACATAGATAAATTTAACAACCAATATTGTGTAAAGGAGCAATTCACAAAAGTTATATAACCACACGTTACTGGTTTTTTTTTTTTTTTTAAGATATTATTTATCTATTTGAGAGGGAGAGTGAGAAATAGAGAGAGCAGGAATGGGGAGAGAGAAGCCGACTTCTGGCTGAGCAGGGAGGTGGACACTGGGCTCGATCCCAGGACCCTGAGATCATGACCTGAGCTGAAGGCAGACACTTAACCGTCTGAGCCACCCAGGTGCCCCCAAACGTTACTGTTTATGAAACTATTAACACAAAACAATAGCATATATTGTTAATAGAAATATACATATGTAGCATAAGTATAAAATGTGCATGGAAATAATAAATAACAACTTTACACATTATGTCTGGGAATGAAGGGAGAAGAAAGGAATAGAAAAATTTTAACTGTATCGGTAATACTTTATTTCTTGAAAAGATGAAAGAAATTTGAAACAAATGGGGCAAAATATTAGTATCTATTCAACCTGGATAATAGGTACATGTGTGTCTGTTCAATTATCTTCTGTACTTTTCTGTATGTTTGAGCTATTTTATATTTTTTTGTCTTTTCTTAAGTACATTTTTTATTTTGGAACAGTTTTAGATTTACAGGTTAATGCAAAGATAGCACAGAGGTTTCTTATATACCCCAAACCCAGTTTCCCCTATTATTAACATCTTATGTTAATATGACACATCTGTCACAATTAATGGGCAAATATTGACACATTACTATGATTCACTGAAGTCCATACTTTATATAGATATTCTCAGCTTTCCCTTAATGTCTATTTCCTGTTCCGGGATCCCATCAGGGGTCCCATATCACAGTTAGATATTGTATGTCCTTGGACTTCTCTTGACCGTGATAGCTTCTTAGATTTCTCCTGTTTCTGATGACCTTAACAGCTTAACCTTAAATACCTTAACAGCTCAGGTAATTTGTAGAATGTCTCTCAACTGGAATTTGTCTGGTGTTTTTCTCATGATTGGACTGGACTCACGTGTTTTGGGGAGGAAAACCATGGAGGGAAAGTGCTGTTCTCATCACATCTTACAAAGGATACATATTGACTTATCACTGTTGACCACCACCACCTGGCTGAGGTCGTGTTTATCCGATTTTTTCTACTGTAGAGTGACTCTTTCCCCCACTCTCTTTCCATACTATCCTCTTTGAAAGAAAGTCACTATGCTTAAGGAGTAGGGAATTATCTCCCCCACCCCCTTCAGGATGAAATATCTCCATAAATTATTGGGAGTTCTTTTGCATGGGGGATTTGTCTGTTCTCCCCATTTATTTGTTTCTTTAATCATTATTTCTATCGCTGTGGACTCATATATCTATTTCATATTTGGGGTTATAATCCAACACTACTTGGTTGTGTTCAAATTATTCCAGCTTTGACTATTGGGAACTCCTTTAGCATATCCCCTGCATCCCTTTGACATATCCCCATCATTGAATTTTGTTGGTTCTCAGGGGGTTTTTTTCCCCCAGTCTTCCTTACTTTCTGGCACTTTAAGATATTCCAGGGTTATCTTATGTATTTCCTGCCCCAATCCTAGAATCAGTCATTTCCCCAAGCACTCTCATTCCTTCAAATGGGGAATCCTATTAGAAACCAGAATCTGGGGACTAGGCGTGCTTGTTGCTTCTAAGCCTTCCTAGCTGGCAGAACAAGGAAACATGTGTGTATACTAATGTGTATTTACACTTATCTGTATTTAGATTAAAGTAAATATAAACTGATACTGGAGGCTCATACCCAGTCCCCAGCTCTAAACCATTAGCACATGGGTCATTCTGACCTTCTCCTCTGGCCCCCACTCGAACAGTAAGAAACCCGACTCTCACCATCTGCCACCCATTTACTTATTGCTCCATTTATAATTTTTTTTTAAAGAAAAAGGAAAACTTTAGGGAAATGCTTCAACTTATTACATGATCCAGACCAAAGGTGCAGACCATTCACAGAGCAGCCATTTGCCGGGATGTCATGTCCATTTATAGCCCAGACCTCCCTTCAGTGCCTTGTACCCTTCCAGGCGGCACTCATGGAAACACAGTCAAAATGTCCTTTCAAATTAAGTCCTGAAGCCTGTATGGGAAAAAATGAAGACCACCAAACCACACCTGGAGGGGCCCTTGAAGAAGATTAGCCAAAAAAAGAGAGTCATGGGGTACAAGCTAAGGAGAAAATCAAAATCGGAAATACTCAGTTTCAGCAGCAGTTCTAATCTCCTTTGAGTAAAGGATCCCTTCAAGACTCAGGAGAGGGCCATGGACCCTCAACCCAGGAGAGTGTTCACGTCAATCAAGTAGCATGAAAAAATTGTCCTGTGGTGGGGGAAACCTCACCTCTAAGCCCATTCTTGGACCTCAGGTTAGGAAAACCTGTGTATATAATGTGAAGGTCAAGTTTGTCTGTTTGCCTTTCTGTCAGTGTGTGCTGGTGGGGGAGGGGGAGACAAGCGGGCTCAGGGTGAAGACTGCGTTGTGTGAGTGCGGCTGTTTGCAGGATGGGCAAAGCCCCTGCCTTCCAGGGGTGAGCCCGAGATCTGTCACTGGAAGCTGCCAGTTCACTTTTATGATTACCTCCCACTTACAGCGAGTAGCAAGTGACACTGGCTTTCCATTTATGGAAATAATAAATAATTGTTTCTTTTAAAGGCAATATAAGTTTTTTTAATCAGTTAAAGAAACATATGAAGTGACATTTGGGGACAGTGGGGAACTGAGCTCCTGAAAGTAGGTGCAAAGAGAGATGTCTTGAGTACAGTGAAAAGTTCACATGCTTTGGAGCCAGAAGGATCTGGATTCAAACCCTCTCTTGGCCAGTTGCCAGCTACATGTTCTTGGAGAGGTGAAACTTTTCCCATCTGTAGAACGGCAATGATAGGGGCACCTGGGTGGTGCAGTCTGTCAAGCATCTGACACTTGGTTTCAGGCTCAGGCCGTGATCTTGGGGTCGTAGGATCGAGCCCTGCATTGCACTTCACGCTGAGTGGGGAGTCGGCTTGGGATTCTCTCTCTCCCTCTTCCTCTGCCCCTCCCTCCGCTTCCTCTTTCTCTCTTGAAATAAATAAATAAATAAATAAATAAATAAATAAATAAATAAATAATCAATCTGGCGAGGGGAAGAATGGCAATAGTAAATTTGGCATGCAGGGCAGTTTCCTGTACCACTCATATCAGAATCGGCTGGGGTGCTTGTAAAACAGAACTTTCCAGGCTGCCACCCCAAACATTTTTATCACATGGAATCCTAAGGGGGGAAAGCCTAGAAATCTGCATTTTAACAAGGGCCTCCCATGATTTTTATGTTTTTGGGCTTTGGAGGGGTAAAATGATCTAAAATAGGTAAAGTAGTTGGTACTCGGAAGGAGAAAGGACCCTGTTGCTTTGGACAGCCCAGCATCTGAACATCATCTCTTTTAGAAGGGGATCCCAAGGGCTCTGCCCAAGATTGTCATGGATGGCTGTGCAGGATGTACACTGCACACAAGTCTAGTGATTAGCACCTCAGAATTGTGTGGAGCATAAACCGCATGGTATACATGCCCTCCTTCTTAGAAGGAGCTCAGCTGATCTAGACTCCCTTGATTCTTTTTCCTTTTTTAAGCCTTTTCTCCCAGCCTTCCTTATAATCCTCAGCTACACAGCAGCCTTCCAGTGAACTCCTTCACTGATCAGCGGGCCTGGAACTGGATTTCATTCTTTGTGATCAAGACACTTGACAGGGTGAGTGACCACCGACTGCTTTGTTTCCTCCCATCAAGGAGGGTTCCTCAGTGATGTTCCTGGGATTTGGGAAGAGTGCTATAGTGCCCCTCCCTGGTGGAGAAGTTAAGTAGGTAAAGATATGACCAGTTCCCCCATCCAAGCTCTGTTCTGTTTCAAGCTGTTTTGCAGATGGGATTTTGGCTCAATAGTTCATTTGGAGAGAATAATTCTACTACTTAAAAAAAAAAAGTTTGGAAACCACTGCCCAATAGGAGACTGTGTGGTGCGGACAGCAAGGAGGCAGAGAGTGAAGGCAGAGGAGGTAGGAGCCTCAGGTTAGCGGAGGCTGAGGCCTAGTCCTTGGGTCTGTAGGTCTCCCTAAAGGCAGAGCAGAAGTAAAAAAAATTCTGGTAGGTGCTAAGTCCCATTACCTGAGTAGCGGATATTTTTGAGGTCTCTCAAAAGTTGTCCTCCCCTGCCCATGGGAAGATGGACGGTGTCCACTTATGAGAAGAAAAAGGGGGTGCTGGTGTGACAGGATCACTGTGTCAGTCAGAAGCCCCCTGACCTCAGGAGGAGGGACTAGGAGGGAACTCCTGAAGACTCTCCAAAGACCACAGCCAAGAAAAAGGCACCAAGGTCATTACTAAGGGACCAAAGAGAGAAGGGCGCATGGTACTTTCTTTTGGTGTGGAGTCACTGGCTGATGAGTGTGAGGGTGAAGAAAGATAAAGGGGTTTGGACATTTTCCAAAGGAACCAGAGCTCTTCTCCCAAATCTGCAGCACTTGAAACATAAAAATAGAGATATTTCCTTTCTCTCCAAAATTTGACATTTGCAACAGAGGTATTAAATTTTCATTGCACATTTCCTCTTGGTTCACAACTAAGACAGTAGCAAAAATTTCTCCAACAAAAGATGATATGTTGAATATTCTTACAAATATCATCCCATTCACCTGCTTATCATGGATCAGCTGCCGCTGGGCTGCTGCTGACTTTTTGCTTTTCAGTGGGCCATAGACACAGAGGGTTGTGTTCAGCTTACTTTTATTGTTGTATGCCAGGCTCTTCTCTTGTTTTACTAATTTGTTCTCTTTTTTTTTTTAATTGTTTTTATTTCAAAGTGCACTAAAAAAGTGACAGGAATGCTTTGAATCAAGTCAAGCTGGATGACACGCATCAACTTCGAGCAGACAGTAAATGTGGGTAGGGCACATTTGGGGAGGGCAGCGCCCGCCAGCCCACACCACTCGGCACGGCACCAGAGCATTTCAGGGCTCTGGGACAGTGACGGCGGCTAAAAGAGAAATCTGTTCTCTTTTATCCCCCTACCCCACTCCCAACCCCCTCCTTAACCTCATTATTATCATAAAGGTAGGCAGGTAGTTTTAAATTTTGTATGTAATGTAAAAGCCAGGTTACAGAGAAAAATACACAGCAATATAAGTGTACAGTGGCATTTGGGGGGTCATCTGATGAAAGTTGTGGCCCCTCTCCCTGGAAAAAATCTGCCTCTATTCAAACATATAACTTTTGCAACTTCTAGGGTTCAGGGACCCCTAAGGCCCTCCATGGATATTCTTTGAACGCCAAGCTTATTACCCCTGTGTTATAAGAACATTGTGAGAAATAGCAAAGTACTTGGAATGCAGACTCTTTACAACGGACTGTACCTTTTATTGTTTTCAAAATTATAAAAATAAGTTGTAGTGGAATAAACAAATTTCAATAAAATAGAAATGCTATGTCAATGAAAGGACAATGTTTATTTCTATTTAGTGCAACACAAATATTGCTTGGATATCGATTCTTCTGGAAGAGGAAGAAAAGAACTTACTTTTGTTGAGTACTTACTTTCGGCTGGGCATTGTGTCTGATGTACTACTTCCTTTAACCCACAGAGGCAGTCATTGTTTTCATGGTCATTTTCACAGATGGAGAAACCTGAAGTGTAAGGCAAGGACAAAGGTTCCCAGGGTGGTACAACTGGTAATGTTGAGTGTTAAAAATTCTGCCTTAAAAACGGACATGGAGAACTTTTTAAAAATACACTATTTACAGGGGCACCTGGATGACTCAGTCAGTTGGGCGACCAACTCTTGATTTCTGCTCTTGTCATGATCTCAGCATCATGGAACCAAGCCCCACACGGTGGGCACTGAGCGTCGAGCCTGCTAAGATTCTCCCTGTCTCCCTCCCTCTGCCCCCCCCCCCCCCCCCGCTCTCTCTCTCTCTCTCTCTCTCTCTCTAAAAAAAAAAAAATCAGTTAGGTATCCAACTCTTGGTTTCAGCTCAGGTCATGATCTTGGGGTCATAAGATGGAGTCCCACAATGGGCGCTATGCTCATCACGGAATCTGCTTGAAACTCTCTCTCCCTCTGCCCCTCCTTACCTCTCTCTCTCGCAAATAAATCTTAAAAAAAAAAAGTCAAATACACTATTTACAAAAATGAATTTATTTAGCAAAGAGGAGTTAATGGCTTTCAATGGGGAAACTCAAATTCTGCCTTATTAAAGTAACATTTAAAATCAGTGGAATTAGTGTTTCCTATGCCACATATGATTATACCATTGGGTTCCTTTGTCTCATTTTCTTGGGTTTTCATTTGGAAAGGAATTTTTTAAAAAGTCCTAGTGTATCTACAACATGTCATACCTTAAAGAAAAAAAAAGCCCCCTTGAACACTACTTACTCATTCACTCCACAAAACCTTGCATCTCTCAGGAAGGAGCAGCCCTGGTTCCCAGATGTGGAACCAGCTTTTCCTTCCCCATACCCTCCCACTTTTTTTTTTTTCCATCTGCACCATTGCAAATGATTTGTAGGCAGTTTGTGTCACTTTTTTTTTTTTTTTTACCAATGTTACTTAGGGGTGTGTGTGCACATAAAAGGCATTCAGTACATGTCTCCTAAACTGAGTTAAACTCCTACCTTTTTAATTGGGAACATTTTTATTTTTTAAAATATTTTATTTATTTATCTGAAAGAGTGAGAGAGAGCATGAGCAAGGGAGGGGTAGAGGGAGAACCAGGCTCCCCATTGAGCAGGGAGCCCGATGCGGGACTCGATCCCAGGACCCTGAGATCATGACCTGAGCCGAAGGCAGGCGCTTAACCAACTGAGCCACCCAGGCACCCCTAACTGGGAACATTTTTAATGCAGAGAAATAAGAAGAAAAGTTTTTGAAAAGACACATTATCCATGTGCCAGAATTTGCAGCAAATAATAACATTTTCTCATTTTTGCTTTAGATCTTTGTTTACTTTAAAGAAATAAAATTTACAGATGGTTTTACTCTGGTTTCGTTCTCTTCCTGCCCACTGCAGAGAAAACCATCACCATTATTTTGGCATGTATCCTCCTGATCTATATTTTTATACTTTTACTGCACATAATCTTTAGTATTAGTTTACATGACTTAAAAATTTTACATATTCTGGACCTTGCTGCTTAAACTTAATATGTGTTTTAGAGATCCATTCATGGGATGCTATAGATCTCGTTGATTTCTTCATTATTATGTAATACTCCATAATTTGAATATACTGTGTTTTACTTATGCATTCCCAAGTGAGAGGAATTTAGAAGCTTCCTGTCCAACTCTTCACTAAGACTAACAATGCTGTAATGAACATCCTTTTTGCAACTTGGGTAACTTTTTGTACAAATGACCTAATACACCATTGGTAGATAGGGGAACAATGCTGGAAGAACACAGAAGACATGTTGGCTCATAAGTGATTTTTCCCAATATGTTACTGTTTTGAAGCAATTAAAAGAGAAAGCCTTTGCAATGAATACAGACCTGAGCTGAAAATCTACAAGTCTCTTTCTTCAGAGCAAACAGCTACAGGTTTAAATGGTTTCAAAGACCACTACACTTTCCACTGTTAAAATGATCAGGTGAGGCATGGGAGTGCAAATGAAGAAAATGAAGAAATTGGATCATTTCCCTCTGTATTGAAACAATGGAATAATGAAGAAGACTATCCCAAGCGCTATATTTTTAATTTTATGAAAATTTATATGAAAATCCACATCTACCTGTCTGGGAAGGAGCCCCCAAAAATAGGCATCTAGGGCTTTAGGGGTGAATGCCAACAGTGGATTCACTGTACTGGGTTTTCGTCATGATTTTAAAAACATTTTTGTTATTGTTACTTTTTGGGTGACAAAAATTCCACAGGTTTCGAGTGATCTTCCCCAGCCCTGTTTTCCCTATAAGACTGGCTATGTTTAGCGGAGGGATTTGCATTTATTTCCTTAAGTGCATGTGTAAGAGTTTCTCTAGAGTATAAACCTAGCAGTGGAATTGCTGGGTCACAGTACATTTTCAAACTATTCTAGATTTTTCCAAATTACTCTTCAAAGTGGCCTCACCAATTTACACTCCCATCAGGAGAGTCCTTATTTCCTTGCTTCCATGTTATGATTACCTGATGTTGTTAGACTTTATTTTTACCAATATCATGAGTATAAAATGCCTTTTCATAATGGTTGTTTTAATTTGCATCCCCCTGGTTGCTAGTGAAACTGAGGATATTTTTATTTGCTTATCGGCCATTCCAGTTTCCTCTTCTGGGTATTACCAGTTCAACACTTTGTCAATTTTGAAGCTGAATTGTTTGTCTTTCTCTTATTGATTTATAGGAATTCTTAATGCATTCTTGACATAAATCTTTTGCCTATTAAATTTCTACTTTTATGTTCCCCTCCTGATGTCCCCATTCTCTGTATAAGTCTCTTTTTTATATATCTAATCCACTATAAAATACACTGGATTGGATTTTTTTTCTGGAATATATCCTAGGTACCTGTGGTTTTGGATTATAAAATTAGGTTGTACAACCAGAAATGTTTGAAACTCAAATGTTTATAAAGATTCTTGTGTTCCTGCCCTTACTTTATCCATTCTCCTACTTATAGTACCTTTTCTTTGCATGAAAGAGTTTTCAAAGCTGACCAAAAGAGATATCCCCTGTCCTGAAAACTGTTGGCGAGATTTCTTTCTTTTGCAAGGTTAATAAGAAAAGATTTTTGTGGAAAAAATTCAGGAAGGTTAAACTTCATATTTGAATTGGATCCTTCGTAGATGTGTTAAGCCCATGAGAAAACAATATGCTTTATTAAGTTCCATGATTCTATTTTTTAAAATATTCAAGTCATAAGCAATCAGTCATGCTTTTCTGACAAGTTACCTAAGAAAAATTTCCTTAAACTAAACAGAATTAAATTTCAAACTAAATTTTAAAAGTGACATTCTGATTTGAAAAAGAAAAAAAAAAGATACCTAACTCCTAAAAGAAAATACATGGAGTTTGCCTGGAACTGAAAATTTAGTGTGTGGAAATGTGAGGAAAAGATCTAAGTGTTGGCAAAAGATTGCAATAAAGTAAATGATGTGGTTTTCTCAGGGGTGATTTTGCAACTTGAAACATTCCAAAAAGAGTTACTGATCACAAAGTTTCTTTTAGCTTCTAGCCTCGAAATACTTGGCATACATGGAGCTCTTACGGATATTTGGATAAATTAAATTTATATTGACATTTTCTAAAAGCTGGCATAGGTTTCTAGCTGGTGTGGGCACGTGTCAAGCATGGAACATTTTGAGGCATTCAATTTTACAGGAGATAGGTATCAACATCACACTGTCCCCTCTTGCTCTATATTTCTTAAAGCTGAATCACACGGAGGTTGAAAATATGTCATTATTTTCTAACCAAAAAAAAAAAAAATCAGCAGATTCCTCAAAAATTAACCAGAGGATTACCATATGACCTAGCAACTCCATTCCTGGGTATATACACCCCAAAGAATTGAGAACAGGGACTTAAACAGGTATTTGTACACCAGTGCTCATAGAAGCATTATTCTCAATAGCCAAAAGGTGAAAACAATCCAAGAGTCCATCAACAGATGAATGGATAAGCAAAATGTGGTATAATTCATACAATGAATTATTATTTAGCCTTTAAAGGGAAGGGAAGTCTGACATAGGCTGGAACATGGATGACCCTTGGAAACACTACGTTAAATGAAATAAATCAGATACAAAAGGAAACGTATGATTTCACGTATACAAAATATCTAGAATAGACAAATTCATAGAGGCAGAAAATAAATTAGAGGTAACCAGGGGATGGGAGGAGAGGGGCATGAGGAGTTATTGCTTTGTGGATACAGAGTTTCTGTTTGGGGAAGATGAAAAAGTTTTAGAAATAGTGGTCATAGTTGCACAACATTGTGGATGTAATTGATGTCACTGAATTATACACTTGAAACGGTTAAAATAGCAAAATTTATGTTTTGTGTATTTTACCATAATAAAAAAAAACTTTAAAAAGGAAGTTTCTTCAAGCCCTTCCCCCACTAAATCAACAAATACTTAATAACAAAAGGTTGGAAAACCTATAAGGTAAAGTATAATTAAAGCCACCCATTACCTTGCCATGCAGTGATAATAGGTAACTAATGAGCTGTGCTTTTTCTTTTTTTCTGGTCATAGTTATATAAATATGCAGATACACACCCAAGATAATCCTGTATGGTAGCCTGCTTTTCTCACCAAATGTTGTAACAATCAATAGAACCCAGTCTCATCTGTGAGCTTTAACCTATCTAAACCTATCAATAATGGTTGGATATCTAAACTGTTTTCAATATTTTCACAATTTTTAATAACTTTGTCAAAGGCATCCTCATATATACCTTTTGTGAACATTTATTTCTTAGGATAAATTCCTCAAAGCACAATTACTGGGTCAGAGAATATGAACTTTTAAAAAACGTCCTATTGCATTTGTATTCTTAACTTGCCTTGCAGGAGGTTTTGTGAGATTTTATCACATCATTGCCAACACTGAGTGTTACATTTTATAAAAGTTTCTTCAAAATGAATAAGAATAAATTCCTTAGAAATGTAATGATATGGCCCTAATGGTGGTATTGGTGTAGAAAAGGGAGGGGGGGGAAGATAACTTTTATAGATTAAACAAGGGATGGAAGAAATCAATAGAGATCTTGTGCATTAGAATGATTAGCCATTCTCTGCCACTTCGAGGTGGCTAGAGACACCCTTAGGGCTGTCCTTGCCTGGGGACTTAGATCTGCCTGCCTGCCCACCTTCCAGGCCTCTCCAATGGTGCCCAGGAGCTCAATGTCCAGCTACTTTGTCTTTGTGTTGCCATTTCCTTTCCCATGAAATACTTCTCTCACCCACTTCCTCAAGAACAGACCCATCCGTTCTCTAACAAACCTCTGAGGGCCAGAGGTGGAATGGTCTCGAGATTGAGGAATGAGGGAGGGGAAAAACCATAGGAGCAAACACAACCCACAGAAAGGCAGGAAGTGGTGAGGTGGCTTTGAGGGGAATGCCACTGAACACCATCTGAAACAAATGGTGGGGGGCAAGGGGATAGGATTCTGGGATCTGGGTGGGAGGCAAGCAGGGAGTAAAGGGGGAGAGGGCTGCAGGTTGGCAAACTGTGCCTTCTCTCTTGGGAGTGGGGGCGCGATAGGCAGGGCAGGACGGGCAGACCCCACTGCCTGGAACATGGTACCTTTTACGCTGAGAGCTCAATTCTTGAACAGCACCCAGATTTTAAAATATAAGAAATATTGCCTTCAGGTATGGGAAAGCAATAACTTGAATTTGTATAGCACCTTAACCTTTACGTATGTTAACTAGTTTTATTTATTTTTTTAAAGATTTTATTTGTTTATTTGAGAGAGAGAGAATGAGAGATAGAGAGCATGAGAGGGAAGAGAGTCAGAGGGAGAAGCAGACTCCCTGCTGAGCAGGGAGCCCGATGCGGGACTCGATCCCGGAACTCCAGGATCATGACCTGAGCCGAAGGCAGTCGCTTAACCAACTGAGCCACCCAGGCGCCCTGTATGTTACCTAGTTTTTTAAAAACTGGTTTTGAGTCTCAGAACTAACGTGTGACATTGGTAATGCACTCACTGTCATCATTAGTAGCTGGTTATTTATGTGCCAACTCCGAGGTTCAGGAAGGCTGGATGATGCAGCAACTTACACCCAAGACTTCTGGCCCCATGTCCTGAGCATTCTCCAAGGCACCCCAAGCTGCTCTTGAAAAATATGGCTACCCTCTGTCATTCTGCAACTTTTCTGATGTAAAAAATGTCATGTCAAGTTGCAAAGTTTACAAAGACCTGACTACAAAGAGGGAGAACATTCAAATGACTCTTTTGAAAGGAATATGAGAAAGGACTTTGTTTTCCGTTTCTGAAAGTAGGGGGTTAAAAAGCGCAGAGATGCTGAATGGCAATGTTGTAGGTAGTCCTCAGGATGAAAAGCGTGAATGGTATCTTAATAATAAATGGCTTAGGAGATATTTGAATAGCAAAAGGTTTAGGATAAATTTTCCTAAAGAGTACATACACTTGGTTTATATTCATTCATTTATTTTTTATCTTACCTTATTTTACTGCTGTCTAGCTTATCATTCTAATTTATTCCATTGCTTTCTAGTTATCTTGGTATTTTTTAGTTTGATTATTTTCATCAATAGCGGTTTATACAGGAGCAGCACCGTGTCATAGAGAGATGAAATTCACACGGTCTTTGCCCTCAAAAACTCTTTTGAGCAAGCAAGAATTACAGGCCAAAGACCCCTACCCTCTCCCACAATTTCCTGAAACTGAACACACACACACACACACACACACACACACACACACACACACACACACCATCAGTAAAAGAGGGAGGAATGGTGCTGGTTTTGACTGAAATATTTTTACTTGTTTTACTTTTTAAACAAAGTATCATAAAGATATTTAACTAAAATCTTATTAATTGATAGCAGAAGCAACAATAGAATCACTGGCACATTGTAAACACCAATAAGTTGAAAGAGATTTGGTTTCAGATTGCTCAAATAACCCACAATTCTTCTTTGAGCATTTTTGCTCAGGGAAAAAGATCCTCAGGAAATGAATGAGAGAAGTGGCAGAGATCCCAGATCTGAAATAATTTTCTTTTGCTCTGTTCCCCCCAAATGGGGAGAATGCACTTCTGAGTTCAGTAGGTGGTCTTGCTAAGGTATGATTTGAGAAATGTATACCAAAAAGCACATGATTCCTACACTAGTTAGAGTTTAAGGAGACATCCTTACCTTTCTTACTTTCCACTTAGATTTTACCTTTATTTATTAATGAAACAACTTAAAAACAATATTCACATTCTTCGGTTAAATCATTTCACTATTCATATTATTTTAAGCCTTTCTCTGATTTTTATCGGTATGTTAATGGATTTCACACCACCTTTATCCATAGCTTTATACATTTTCATATACTTTTATGTTCTGCTTTTTTCGCTTTTAATTGTCTTGTACACATTTTTCAATGTATCTGCAATCACCGTTACATTTTTTTCCCCTGGGAGGGATTAGTTTTCAAATATTCTCTAGTAAAATAATTCTTCTATTGAAGAAAATCCTATATGGTTTGATGGGATACCCACCTAGCCTGGGACTAGCTGCTGTGATAGTTCATTTCAATATTTACAATCCCCCTTCCTATGCCATTACATTGCTTCCAGTGTTTGGAAAATTTAAAACAATGCTATGGTAAGTATTTTTGTATATAATTCTTTAAAATTTCATTTTATTAGAAAAACTTCTGGGAGGCGCCTTTTTCTGAGTGAAACATTCTTTTGTTTGTTTGTGATGTGCATTCTCTGATTTCTTTCCAGAAGAAACTAACTGATTTTTATTGCCATTGACAAACAAATGTCCTCTGTCTCCCCAAAGCACAGCTAGCAATGAATATTGTCATTTGCTTTACTTTCATTTAATTTACTGGGTGTGAAATGATGACACATTGATTCAACTCAGATTTCTTTAAATTTTAGAATAGGTGGTTGGTTCATCAGATGTTTTATTTTGTTTAGACCATCCCTTTTCTTTTAACATTTGTCTCTTGAGCACTGGCATTTGGTTCTGTTCTAAGGAGTTTATATAAATCTTACATCTATTTTAGATAATTAGCATTTGCTTATCATTTTGGTCAAATATTTTTCATCAACTCATATGACTTTTAGAAATCAAATTTTAGGAATCTACTTTTTCTGTTGCTTGAATAATCAAAATTATTTTCATATATAGTTCTATTCTGTTTTCTCCTACTTTTGCTATAATAATAATTATTATTATTAATTTACCATTGAATGCACTCACTATTTATTATGGTAGTAGATTTGAGGTCTGGGTCAAACTTAATTTTTTCTTCATTTTGATTTCCAATTATCCCCAAAGTATTCATTAAATAATTACTACCTCTTCATTTGCTTTGTTAATATTTTTCATTTACCAGGTTCTTACATATGGTAGTCTACTCCTGCATTCTCTCTTGTGTTTAAATTTGTTTCTGTTTTTAAACCACAACCGTAATGATTTTTATTTCCTTATTTACACCATTCTGTTTTCTAAATTTTTTAATAAGCATGTATTTTATTTTATTTGCATTTGGTATTTTCTAACGATGAAACATCTCTAACAATTGTATTTACCATTCATACATATTTATTTTTGAGCCATAGCATTGGAACAATTTTTGTCAGATTTTTGTAAGTATTTTTATAGGTTTAATTGAAAGTAAATCAGACACAACAATTAACAGATGGGAAAATGCATTCTTTTTTTATATTCAATCACCCGATATAGTACAGTTGTCTTTTTACATCTCCTTTTAAAATTTAACATTTTCTAGTTTTCTTTGCACATCCTGAGTTAAGATAATTCTGGAATATTATATATTTTTGTTAGTATTGTGAATGGGACTGCCTCAAACTACTAGTTACTTGTGGTTTTTACTAGAAATGCTTTGGCATTGTGTGAATTTAGCCTTAGCTGGACACTTTTATGAATTCTATTTTTATTTCTAAACTTTTAGTTGGAATCCTTAACTTCTTCAGGTTCAATTTAAAATAGTAATATTTAAAAAATTTTTATAATATTGATTCTCTAGTGCATTTTTGAAGCATTGTTAGGACAACAAGAGTCTCCAAAGATCTGCTAAATAATTTGAACAAAAATCATCTTTGTTCTTTCTTGTTTTTAAATAGAATGCTTCAAAAGTTTCTCTATTTATAGACTGGTAGGTTTTATCATGTTAAAGAAGTATTTTCTATTTCTGTTTTTAAGTTTTTACCAGAAAAGCATTGAATTTTATCGAATATTTTAGTCTTGTATTAAGGCCATATATATTTTATTCCTGAAGTTATTTAAATTGTGTATTTTATTCATAACTTTACTTGTATTAAACTGGATGTATTTCTATAATAAAGCCTACCTGTTCATGGTAAAACTACTTTAGAAATAGGGTCAAGTTCTATTTACAGATATTCTCACATTTATAAGAGCTTTGTTTAGAAATAGATTTCCTTTGTAATGTTACCAGACTGAAGAACAGAATTCGTTTTTTTTGTCTTCTAAAATAATCTAAAAAATATTTAACAAAAAAATTGTATGTGTTGTAATTAGTTTTTATTTGAAATTTTGGAAATTTTTTCAATTAACTTATTGTGTCTTTGTAACAAGAAAAGCAGTTTCTTGGCTAACCTTAATTTCTTTCTTAGTTATTGGTCTATTCACATTCTCAGCCTTTTATCGTAACATCTGAAATTCTGTAACTTTCATGAAATCATTCATTTTACTTGAATGTCCAAATGCATCATCATTGTAAATGGGCAATATATTCCCTAATGAATATTAGCCTCTTTTTAGTGTTTTAAAATTTTTTTCTGATTTCTAAAAATTGTTTTCATTGAATTCACTAGTGAATTTATTGTTTTTCTGTCTTTTCAAAGTAAGAGATCTTGGCTTTAGCATTTCAGAGAACACTTCTTGTCTTATTTGTTTAATTCTGCATGTATTTTTTTCCTGGAGGTTTTTTGCTTGGTTGTTTTTCTAGAAGTATATTTCTAGTTTTTCAAAATTTGCTTTTCTTATTAGCAAAGACATTTGAAGCAGTAAGTTTTCTCTAAACATATCTTTCCTTTAAGTCTGAGAATGTGATGGGCACTTTATTTGTTTTCCATATTTCAAAATGATTTGTTATTGCCTTTCAAATTTCTTCCCTGACAAGGTGATAGTTAGACTCTTTGTTTCATTGGTATTTGGTTATTTTTCCTTTATTGAAATTTTCTTTTAATTTTTTTCTGTGAAAGCTTTCTATAGTCGATGTTTTCCCTTTAAATTCACACCATAAAATTGCTCATTCAACTTTATTAATTGCGGCTTTGCAAAATCTTATTTCTTTTTCCCTGCTTCATTTCACTGTTATAGTGGAATAAGAATTTCTGCGACAATTTTGTTTCTTCCAATTTCACCTTATAATTCGAAATTTCTTTCATGTACTTTGTTGCAAAGTACATGAAAGCCAGTTTTAGTTCATATACATTTAACACTTTTTGCTTTCACTGATCATTTTGCCTTTGAGTCTCACACAATAAACCTGCTTTTATTGCTTCATGCTTTTTGCTTTCTGCTTTAATATCATAATATGTTTGATTGATATTTTCTGACTCAATCAATTATTTTTACTCTTTCCTCATCTACTTGTCTTTCTCTTTATGGTAGAATCTTCTTGAATTTTTTTTTTCTTAAATACAACCTGAAACTTTTTTTCTACATAGGGAAATGTAATCCATTGGTGTATACTCCTACAATTGTCATATTTAGACCATCGTGACCATATTTTATTTTTATTACTCTCTAGTTCATGTTATATTTCTTGTTTGTTTGTTTCTTCACTTGGGAGTCATATTTAAACTGCTTTTACCTCACTTGATCCTAAAAAGAAATAGAAAATAAATATTTGTATTTTTATAAATATACAGTAGTAACTGTTGAGAACAATGTGACACTTAGAATTTTGCGCCCTTGACTTTAAAAACCTTCGCTCGCCTCTTCTTCTTCTCCCATTTCTTATAGGTCATATGTTTGAGGGAAATCATTTCTAATTATTTATGGTATTTTTCTGTCAGTGATTCTGATTGTTTATTGCCATACCTCCAGAAGTGCTATTTGGAAGTGATGTGTCCGCTCAAGGAGTTTATGTAGGGTTTTCTGCTAGTGAATCTGGTGGATAATCTCTGAGGCTCTCCTTTTTCTTTTCAAGAATACTTTAGACAGTTTTCCACTGCTGTTGGGAAGCTTCCAGTCTCAACGGCTTCGGTTGATCCTAATCTAGAGCGCTTTTTTTAAAAGCAGAAAAGCACCAGTCTTCATTATATCTTAAATGAGAACATGAATAGAACAGGCAATGTCACGTCCGCGGTTTGTATGCACCTCACACTGGACACTGAGAAAACGTGGTTGCATTCTCTGTTCTCTACTGGGGAATGTTCGAGTCACTAGCTGGCTGCCTTTCTGGGCTTGTCAGACTCCATGGGCCCTTGCTGGGAGGAGCATGGAGTTTAGAATGCAAAATTTAGCTCTGTTCCCGATTGCATCTTCTAAAAATTGAGATGCTCTGAAGATTACTGAGATAGTCAAAGGGGCCAATCTCTGGATCTCTAGCGATCGCTCTGTTGTCCCAGAGCCCCGTTCATTTATTTATATATCGATTGAACTAATTCTTTATTTATAGCTTCTCTGTTATGTAACTGTCCCACACAGCTGAGATTCTTTTTTGGAGTGAGATGTGGAATAGTTTAAATACCTATGAAATCAAGTGTATACTCAGCACTCTTTCCGTTTCCAGCCTGAGCTCTTCAATCAGTTCTGGAAATTTTATTTGCTTACAGTTTAGATGATTGTCTGGGGCACTCACTAATTTTTTTTCCCAAGGAGGAATACTACCAGCAATGGCTAACATTTATCGACCTTTTGCCACAGACTGCCCCACTGTCAGTTTTGGAAAACCCTAGTTTCAACTCAGAGTCTCTGGAGGATTGAATCTTTTTCTTTTTTTAATTTTACACTTGATTTTCCAGTTCATCCTTATCTTAATGACTCAAGATTCTGGAGTGTTGTCTCTCCCATCCCCCTCACCTGCTTCTAGTTTGTTCTAGATTGTTCTGTTCAAAGAAGTCACTACATTTCTGTTTTTAAAGCTGCAACAGATTAGGTGGTTGTTCTCTTGCATTCTTCTTTATTTTAAAAAGAAATATTATCTCTATTCCAGTTGTGATTCTTGTTCTTTTAGGAGAAGGCACGGGAGCTTTGTTTTCTTGCTATGAATGGTGTGTATTGAATAAGGTTTTTACTTTTATTTTTTTTTAATTTTTGTAGATTTTATTTATTTATTAGAGAGAGAGAGAGAATGAGAGATAGAGAGCACGAGAGGGAAGAGGGTCAGAGGGAGAAGCAGACTCCCCGCCGAGCAGGGAGCCTGATGTGGGACTCGATCCCGGGACTCCAGGATCATGACCTGAGCCGAAGGCAGTCGCTTAACCAACTGAGCCACCCAGGTGCCCAGGTTTTTACTTTTAAAGTGTTTACTCTTCTTTCTTTTTACATAGCTCCTTTTTAAAAAGATTTTATTTATTTATTTATTTATTTATTTATTTATTTATTTATTTATTTGAGAGAGAGAGCAGGAGCGGAGGGAGGTACAGAGGGAAAGGGAAAAGCAGACTCCCCACTAAATCGGCATGCAGTTCTCCATCCCAGGACCCCAGGATCTTGACCTGACCCGAAGGCAGATGATTAACCGACTGAGCCATCCAGGCAACACTCTTTTTACGTAGTTTCTAAGAACGCTCATTTCTTTCTCTCTCAAGCTTTTACATGTTCACTAAAGAGGATCTAGATTTCTGATGTTTTCATTGGTATCTCAATAGTCTTGACAGAGAGGAGTTACCTTGCAGAAACCCTCACTCCATCATTTATTCAGAACATCGTTCTTTCCCAATGACTTGACATTACCAAAAGAACCTGGGGGAAATGCAAGTTATCTTGTGAAACAAAAAATACTGTCCACTACTATAATTGGCTTTAATAACAAAACAGAACTATTCTTAACTATTGGAAAGGGAGACAAACATGAGAACATATCTCATTCTTTGCCTCCTGTGAACTCACATATCAAAAGCTTTCTTCTCTTAGACATCTTCTGATTCCTGTAGTTTGACCTCTTACTGCTAATCACTTAAATACAAGTCTGCTTCTCAATGACCTCCGGCCATCTGGGTATGTAATTCCCTCTCTTATAGAGCTTCTTAGAATTTGTCAATACAGGTATGCTTTCTGTGGGTGGAAAGATCGTCGTTCTTTTTTTTTTTTTTTAACTATTTATTCATTTGACAGGGAGAGAGAGTGAGAGATCATGAGCAAGGGGAGCCTCAGGCAGCAGAAGAGGGAGAAGCAGGCTCCCTGCTGAGCAGGGAGCCCGATTCGGGACTCGATCCCAGGACCCCGGGATCATGACCTGAGCTGAAGGCAGACACTTAACCTACTGAGCCACCCAGGCGCCCCTGGAAAGATCGTTCTTAAACAAGACTGGAATGGTTTCAACACTACCACCCCCACCACACACCTCTTGCCCAGACCTTTCACGTGTTTGACCTTCGGCTGCTTGAACTCCTTCCCAGGAGCACATCTTGGAGTAAACTCTTAACACACACACAGCGTGCAGCAGATGCCTGTGCTTTATGTTACCGTGTGCTCTTAAAGAACCGCACCCACCATCACCCCTACCCCCGCAGTGCCCACAAATCTGAGTAATATCTTTGTGCATTTTTCTTTTAAAAGCTTAAAATAAAACTGCTGGGGCAGGCAGGGAGAGGAAGGGCTTCTCTCATTCTTGTACACAGAAAGGAAGCTGGCCCCCTTCAGAACTGTAATTGATAATTTGCAGTTGACACACAAAACACCGCGTTAGCTCGCACTGGGAACGGGAAGCTGGATGGCATGGCTAAATATTGCTATAGCATTACTATTTGTATCCCTGCAATAAATAGTGGTATTACTGTAAAGCTGAGCAAGCATGACATTTCTGACTGCCTCTCTTTTTAAATGCAGAGTCTATAAATAGTGCCTGTGTAGCATTTAAACATTTCAAAGCATTACGTTTTTGTTAATACAAATGTGTGATCAGAGCCATTCAATCCCATAAATATTTTTCCTCACAATCTGAGCATCAACAGCCACACGCTTTTCCCATCACTGAATGTAAGACACTTTGTAAAAGGCTGGATATTCTGGGTGAAAGCATGGTTACTCGTTAAGAAGCCAGGAATGCACAATGTACCGTTTAAACACCTTCCTCCTTATCTTTCCAAAGATTCGGCAAAAAAGAGATCGGTGTTGCCCGAAGCGGACAACCTTTGTGCTGAAAGATGTTTTCTAAAAAAGTGTTCTTTAAGTAAATAAGCTTATTGAGTATGACCAAGGCACAGCATGAGTTGGGGGCTAGGCATTAAACAGGGAACAAATCAGAGAGAGAGTCCCAAACCTTCAGGAAACTTGTTGTTTTGTCTTCATTGAACACACGGTTTTAGTTTCTTAGGGCTGTTGGAACAAATCACCACAAACTTGGTGACTTCCAATAACAGAAATGTATTGTCTCGTAGTTCTGGAGGCACCAAGTCTGAAACCAGGATCTCTGGGTCACGACCAAGGTGTCCATAGGGCTGCACTCTCTCTGGAGACTCTACGGGAGCATCTGTTCATGGCTTCTCCCTGCTTCTGGTGACTGCTGGTAGTCAGTCCTTGACCTGTGGCCGCATCCCCCAACCTCTGCCCCCTGGCTCACGCTCTCTTCTCCTCTTCCATCTGTGTCAAATCTCCCTCAGCCTGCTTCTTCTAAGGACTCTCGTGATTGCATTTAGGACCCACCCAGATAATTTCCCATTTCAAAATCCTCAATTCGGTCGCATCTACAAAGACCACTTTTTTACTATACAAGTTTCTAGCCACTAGGACTAGATATCTTCAGGGGCCATCATTCAGCCTACCACACATACAAACAGCTCTGAGATGTCTTATGGCAGCAACAGATTTTCTGCTTTGACCTTGAAACCCTTTGAGAGACACCCACCACAGCCCAGAGAACCCTGGTCATCAGAACCCACTGAGGAAGAATGCTGGTCGAGGGGTTGTCTGTTTGCATAGGAGGGGAGAGCTGTCTTGGTGGGTTCCTTCTGAATTTTCCCTCCCCGGTGGGGTTCAGGACACCCTCTCTAGCTGACCTTGACTATGTACCAGGTGTGTTGTCAAGAAAAAAAGAGAGAGTTTTCTGAACATGGAAAGGTCATGGCTCCTCATGCAGGGTTTCCACTCTCCTTTGTCTCTGGCCCATGACACCTGCCAGAACTTTCCCCATCTTCCCTTAGAAAAGCAGGGCAGGATGGAGGCATTTTCACAAAGAACTTTCTTAGAAATTAAGAAAAAACAAAGGCGACGCAGACAAGGGACACAAAAGGAGCTAGTTCATAAAGCATTGGCTCCTAGTTAGTTGACTCTCATGTGGCCCTGTCCCCAGCTCCTCGCTGTCTCTGGTGATTTCCAACAGGTAGCTTCCTGACTCTTTTTGTTCCATGCCCAACCTCACCTTCATTTTTCCTATTTTAAGTTTCTGACACTCTCTCTGGTCTTCCTATAGAAGAAGAACCTCCACTCCGGGTTGAGGAAAGAAGAAATCTCATTTTCTATGTTTTTAGTCATTCAACTAAGATGTGACAGGCACTGACTGTGGGCCAGGCAGGCAAAATGCCTCTCCAGTTTCACACCAGGTGCCCCGAACCTGGCTCCTGGACCTTCCTGTAGGAAGAAGGAAACCCTGAGATAACTCTTTCTTCATGAGCCTGCACTAAAGGAATGCTTTCTGGAACTCCCAGCCCTCACAAGCTTCGCCAGCAGGAGAATTCATCTGACAACATAAATGGGATCAAGAGCTATAGAATTTTTTTAAATAAGGCTTTGGACATTCGGTGTAGGATTGAAAGTTTCTCTGGAGCTCATCAAAGACTTACTAAGAGAGAAGGAAAGGCTCCTGGGGGTGCTATGGAGGCTTCAAGGGTATTTCCCTGAGAACATACGTAAAGGGTGGCATTCTAGCTTGAAGCCTGAAGTCCGAATGTTCTAGTGACAGGTCTCAAAGGGCAGCGACCTTTCAGCATAGCTGATGTAAAGTTCTCTCTTGTGTCCACGAGCTCCTCCTTAATGGGGGGCCTATAATTTCTCATATTTATATATTATTAAGGCATTGATTATTTCATATACTCTATAACCAATAATATGTCAATTATAAATATCAATGATGATATTGATATAATGCTGATAATTTATAATATTGGTAAAAGGGGTCCAGGCACCGTCCAGAGTTATAGCAGCAGACAGTGAACTCCCGCCTTCGTGGAGCTGACATGGGAATGCGACAGACCAATAGCAAGCGTATAAATAAACAATTCGGCACCTTCTTCCTCCTCCTTCAAGCCCAACAGATCCTCACTCTGGGTCCTCCTGAGTCAGGAGGAGTACCATGAACATGGCAGCCAGGGAGAAGAGAAGCTGGGATTAGAAAAAGGAACAAGAATGTAGTTATACCTAAAGCATCTTTGGCTGCATCAGCATTTCTGGGCTCCAAAGCACTTTCACTTTGTCCCAGGTCTTGGAACCCTCCCACTGACCCCAAGAGAAAACTATACCCCTATGTGTTGTCCCCATTTCACAGATAAAGGCTCAAGGCCGAAGCTTGCTCCACATTACACAGAACTTGCACCTGAACTTGGGTCCTCTTTTAATTCGGTGCTGTCCCTACTACATTCACCCAGAAGGAAAGAGATGGCAAAATCCTGGTGGGGTTAAGAGGCTCAGCCGCAGGAACCAAATGCCTACATCAAAAGAAAATGCTTCTGCACATAATTCATTTTCTCGAAGTACTTTTTGCTGGGGTGGGAGTTGGGGATCTCATCCTATAAGCTCTGCGTTCTGCCCACCTTGTATGACCTTCACAGTAGGTTCTTGGTAAAACGGGAGCTCAGACCACCCGATTTGATTGTGACTCTGCAGGAGGCAGGAGAGAGCCATAACCATTCTCAAACTGGACAGCGGAGATTTTTCCATTCATCTCAAGATGCCTTAGGCAGTCACACTGGTGGGCAGAGAGCATGCAACCTCTCTTGACACAGCTAGGAATAATTCTCCTTGAAATGGGGACCTGGTCATTGTTAACAGGACAACAGTCAAGGGGTACTTAAAAAAATTGTTTTTAGTCTATAGGAAATATTGACAGATTAAAAACCTCCCACACTTTCTTTCTCCGTCATCAATCGATCAATAACTAAAGAGTCAATGATAGTAGTCAATACAATGATTTCAGGGCACTTTCTCTACAACTGAAAGATCATTGCTATCAGATTAAATGGGTGTGTTGTTGGCCCCTCCACCTTTCTCCCCTGTCTAGCAGGGGACATTTTGAAGAGGCATAATATGAAAGGGAAAGTTAATTTTGGATTTCTGAGTCCCACCGGGTGAATTTTGGGAAGTTCAAGCATACGCCCGGTAGAAACCTCTTGCCAACAGAGAGGAGCATGTGCACTGACTTCCCCGGCCCCTCTCTTATGCCCAGGAAGGACACCTGGGCGGTTGCCCAAGTTAGCATGTCTATGTTCCCACTTAGCCTAGACCAAGGGTCTGGTCTCACCCAGGTTCAGAAAAGGTCCCAGTAGCAGGTTGGGCAAGCTGGGAACTGAGGTCAGGGTCCCAGGACTTGGAAGGCACAATCAGGACAAGGATTACCAGGAACTGGGCTGGCTACTTGCTGGGGAACTGAGCTACAATAAGAAACAATCAAATAATTACGATTTGCTCTATAATAAATATGACACACCAGCAGAGCTATTCTGATGACAAAATGTCTCTCCCCCTTCCTCCTTCTTTCTGTGCCCTTCCTTCTCCACTTTCTTTAAAAATTTATTATTTTTGTAAAATGATACCTGCTCACAGTAAAATATTCAAACAATGCATTAAAGTACAAAGGAAAAAACCCCCAAACTGCTCAAAATGTAACCACCTGAGAGGCTACAACTGTTAACCCTTTGGTAGCAACGTGTGTGTGAGAGAGAGATTTCTAAGGCTTTTATCAGAGTAACACACTTGGGGTAAAGTGCACAAATCCTCAGTGTACAGCAAACTGAACACCCCTAGGTAACTGGCACCCCGCTGGTGCCCCTTCCAGCCATACCCACCCCCAAACATGGGCGCTGCCTGATCTCCTACCTCTGTAGAACGCTTTGATTGATATCCCTGCAGCTTTTTATTAAACATCACTGATCTTACACACAGACCTTAGGACTAGCACATCCTCCTAAATCGGAATTGCAAAAAGCCCCTAAATCGGAATTGCAAAAACAGCCTGACATACCACAACTTAATTGACATCCCCCCTCAATACTGATGCATTCTGCAAACTCGGGCCTAAGGCCAATGGGCTCCTGAGTGCTGGCCCACAGTCTGGCTGCCTTTGGGCACCAGCTGGGCACGTTATTACAGCTGACACCTGGCCTCCCGTTCCAGTGAGGGTGATTTAATTGGTCCAGGTGGGGCCTGGGCATTGGGAAATATATATATTTTTTTATCTCCCCAGGTGATCCTAATGTGCCACAAAAGGGAGGACCTCTGCTTTAGGACCACTTTTCACCATACAGTGCAAGTAGGACTCTGTAAGACTCTCCCAACCCACTTGAGCCCACTGGCCTTTGTGAGACCAGACAGCGTCATGCATCCATCACCAATAAGAAGACTGGGGGCGCCTGGGTGGCTTAGTTGGTTGGGCATCTGCCTTCGGCTTGGGTTGTGATCTCAGGGTCCTGGGATGGAGCCCCGCATCAGGCTCCCTGCTCAGTGGGGAGCCTGCTTCTCTCCCTCTCCCTCTGCCTGTCGCTACCCCTACTTGTGCTCTCTCTCTCTGACAGGTAAATAAATAAAATCTTTAAAAAAAAAAATAAGAAGACTGGGGCTTGGGCGCCTGGGTGGCTCAGTTGGTTAAGCGTCTGCCTTTGGCTCAGGTCATGATCCCAGGGTTCTGGGATGGAGCCCCGCATCGGGCTCCCTGCTCAGCCCGGAGTCTGCTTCTCCCTCTCCCTCTGCCCCTCTCCCCCATGCTCATGCTCTCTCTCAAACAAATAAATAAAATCTTAAAAAAAGAAGAAGACTGGGCTTCAAAGAGGTTCTGTGCCCAAATTACAATGATAGTGGCAGAAGGTACTCATGCTGGATGGAGCCCAGATCATGGGCATGAGCTAAGTTCCCAGGGAGCAGAAGCAGTCCCAGTCTTGAGGAAGGGTTCCCCTTGCCCTCTTACCCCAAATCACCTGGAATGGAGAGGGGCGCAGCTGACAGTTCAGGTCATGTCTAGGAGGCCCAGCTTCTTAGGATTCATAGGCAGGAATCCACAGAGGCACAGAAATAGGCTTGTCCATTCACAGATTGACTCTGGAAGAACCAGCAGGAGCCTGGGAGGGAAATTTGTTTTCCTCAGGAGGGCAGACATAGGTGGAGAGGGCCCTGTGACCATATTTCCTAATAAAAAAAAAAGTTAATATTAAAATTTTCAAATATACAGAAAAAGAGAATGGTATATATTGCCTTTTTTAATAATTAAGATTTTAAAATGAAGACATTGTTTAAAAGGCATCAGAAGGATATTTCTAAACCATAAGTGACTGAAGTTAAGGGTGATGGTTCCGTTTTCCCCCTAAATTTTATCTTCCACATCTAGAAACTGCTAGAATAAAAGCTTGGTGAAGGCAGGGATTTTTGCCTGTGTAGCTCTCTGCCGCTTCTCTGGTGCCTGGAACAGTGCCTGGCACACGGTGGACACAGTTAAATCTGCCTGTGTCTGAGTCAATGTATGAACTGAACATGCATGCTTTTGGATTGGGGGGGGACTGTTATAAATGGTTATATAAAAATAGATTCATGGAGAACAGTGTCCTCCTTTTGTTCTGCCGGTGGAATGCTGAGCGAGGGACGAAACAGCAGCCAGTATTCTCTGTGGTCATGTCTAATTTTTTCCATGATGTAAAATTACAAAGCATATGAGTCAAAAAAAGGAGACTGTATGAACACTTGAAGGATAGGTGATCAGCCCAGAAAAAGCACCATACATCTCAACCATCACCCCTGTTAACTTACAAATGACGTGTACTTGGAAACAACATGCAGTTGATTCATGATGGAGAATAGAAATCTAATGCCAAGGGGCAGAGCCTGGGTCCTGTGAGTTTATATATTCTCTAAACTCGGGGGTAGGGTGCGATGGTGGTGGTAAGGAAGCCCTCCTGGGGCTGTGGCCTCATAATCACTTTTGTTTGTTCACCTGCTTGTCACCCTTGGTGGCAACAGATGGGTGATCTTGCTGTTCTCTTTCTAGAAGAGTGGAAAATGTGGGTCAAGGGGGTGTGAATGGACGACACGAATGACCTGAGCCCCAGACACTTGACCTAGCCTGTGGCTTGTTCTGGAGTGAAGAGCTGGAATGGATCACAGATTAACGCCAAGGGCCTGACATTTCTAGAAAGGGTCATGTGTGCAGGCTTCTAAGGCACTCTAAACTTGCTTGACTTTCTTGTATGCAATCCCAACTTGTAGAATTCATTCTTGAAAAGTTTCTGCAAATATTCAAGAACCTAGGGAAATGATGTCCTATACTCTCTGAGGATATAAACACTCCCAAGTTACATCCTTGTGGGCAGACATTGAGGCATGGATACATTTCCCCCTCCTGGGTGAGGCAGCGGTCTGAACCCTGGGCCAAGAGGGTTGTGCTCAGGATCACACAGGGTGGCCCCAATATTTCAGAATCTTTGCTTTGGGCTCTTATGCAACCAGATCAGCCAACACTTGGCAACTTCCAAGTGCGTGTGACACCAGCCACACTCCTAGGAAGTCTTTACAAATCAAATATCCTAGGCATCCTCAGCTTTCCCATCCATATAATTTTTCAGCATTTATAAAAGTCACTGCCAAACTATAAGATGTACTCTCCCTTCTCAGAGAGCCTTGGGCTTATTGCAAATAAGAACAATAATACCAATAACTAACACCTATAAGATGTGTACGTATTTCAAAACGCCTTCAATAGAATGTTTCACATAGTCCTATGATGGAAAAAATGGTAATAATTTCTGTCCCTTTTTTAGATGAGTAGACTGGGGTTGGTAATTTACTTGACTGGCCCAAAGCTCTCCTGCCTCCAGAACTGATCAATGGGTGGTTGCAGGAATCCATCCCTATCTAGCATCTTACCTACTCCTGTACATAATAGGATCTCACTAAGAGCATTGGGCAGGAATCAGGGCATGGGTTAAATCAGGGTTACTTTGGGAGACTCTTGTTTTCTCACTCACAGAATTAGGTTAGATCAGATGATCTTCGGATCCCCTAAGTCCTAGCACATTTTTATTCTGTGTTCATCTCAAAGACTACACCAAGAGGTCAGATCCCTGGCCAGGGACCAGGCTGTTCTGCCTAGGTAGATCCCAGTGAGGGCAAAGAAGAAAATGAGATAATATTCAACAATAATAATGATAAAAAAAAAAAAAGCAAAAAGAAAATACTTCAGTTTTTTTTTAAAGATTTTATTTAATCCTTACACCCAGTGTGGGGCTTGAACTTACAACCTCGAGATCACAAGTTGCCATGCTTTACCAACTGAGCCAGTCTGGTGCCCCAACAGTTGATTTTTCACTTGACAAACATTTATGGGGAGATTGCCATGTGCTGGTCATAGCTCTAAAAGCTAGGGACTCAAAGATAATGACTGGATCAGCCTCTGCCTTCTGGTCAAAGGAGAGACTAGTGATTAGGAGCCAACCTGGTGAGGGATGAGCCAGATTCCAAGGAACTAGAGAGAGGAGCTGCCATGCTCCTGAGATGGGGGGTTCGGGGTGAGGAGTGGAGGGGGAAGAAGTCAGGGAAGTCTCTAGAGGAGAGATTTAAACAGGGCATTGGAATGGGGGTCAGGGACATGCCTCCCATGTTTTCAGTCTCAATCCACCTGTATTTCCTCATTCAACTTTCTCTCAGTGGTGATGAAAAATCCCTTAGTCCACCACTCTGAAAATCCAGAGAGTTCCCTCAATTACAGAAGGAAGCAATTCTTCCCTCTGGTAGTGAATGAATGAGAAAGAAGAAAGATTCTCCTCTTGAAAGCTTTTGTGCCTAAAAGGGGGTCCTTCCCCACCCCAACTACCTTACCCGCCTACTCCACAGTGGAATGGTGGCATTTCCTGGTACTAACATTGAGGAAAGTGGAAAGGTTTCATTCCTAACTATTGTCACTTTCTTTCAAATGTTAATGTCAAAACACATATATATTTTTAATGGGGATAGAAATAGTCCACAGGTGTACTAAGGTGTGTTATAAACAAAATGACAAATTAAGGTGTTTAGCATAGAGTTACAAATGTTAACATGGAATTTTACATGTTAAATGTATTTTTTGAAATATAATTCACATGCTGTAAAGTTCACCTTTTTCAAATGTGTGCTTCAATGGTGTTAGTTAGTATATTGACAGAGTTGAGCAACCATACACCACAATCTAATTTCAAACATGATCATCACCCCAAAAAGAAATCTTGTACACCTTAGCAGTCACTCCCCACATCCGCTCCCCCAGCCCTAGTTAAACACTAACCTACTTTCCATCTTTATAGATTTGCCTATTCCACACATTTTATATAAAAGGAATCATATGATAAGTGGTTTCTTTCACTTAGCAAAATGTTTTCAAGGTTTATCCATGTTATAGCATGGATCAGTATTTCATTTGTTTTTATGGCTCAATAATATTCCATTGTATGGATATAATACATTTAATTATCCATTCATGAGTTCATAAAACATTGGGTTGTTTCCACTTTTTTGGCTCCTATGAATAATGCCACTATGAACATTCATGTATAAACTTTTGTGCGGATGTAGATTTCATTTCCCTTAGGTAGATACCTAGGAGTGGAATTGCCGGGTCATGTGGTAGCTCTATGTTTAACATTTTGAGGAATTGCCAAACTGTTTTGCAAAAATGGCTGTACCATTTTATACTCCCACCATCAATGTATGATTATTCCAATTTCTCTACATCCTCACTGTTACTTGCTATTGTCTGTCTTTTTTATTATAGCCATCCAGGAGAATATGGAGGGCTACCTCGTGGTGGTTTTGATTTGCTTCTCCCTGACAGCTAATCATGTTGGTCAACTTGTCATGTACTTATCGACCATTGTATATCTTCTTTGGAGAACGATCTCCTCAAATCCTTTATCCATTTTATTTATTTTTTAAGATTTTATTTATTTGACAGAGAGAGACACAGCGAGAGAGGGAACACAGCAGGGGGAGTGGGAGAGGGAGAAGCAGGCTTTCCGCTGAGCAGGGAGCCCAGTTCGGGGCTTGATCCCAGGACCCCCGGACCATGACCTGAGCTGAAGGCAAATGCCCAACGGCTGAGCCACCCAGGCACCCCTCCTTTACCCGTTTTAAAATTGGGTTAGGGCACCTGGGTGGCTCAGTCAGCTAAGTGTCTGACTCTTGATTTCAGCTCAGGTCAGAATCTCAGCGTCTTGAGATGAACCCCGAGGCAGGCACTGAGCTGGATGTGGAGTCTGCTCGGGATCCTCTCTCCCTCTCTGCCCTTTCCCCAACCACTCACTGGCACACGTGCACTCTCTCTCTAAAAATAAAATAAAATAATAAAATTGGGTGATATGCCTTTTTGTTATTGAGTTATAAGAATTCTTTATGTATTCTGGATACCAGTCCCATATAAGACACAGGATTTGCAAATATTTTCTCCCATTCTGCTAGCTATCTTTCAACTTGCTTAACAACACAGTATTTGAAATGAAAGGAAAAGCAAGACTGAAACAATTCAGATTATCTAGACCTGCCTGCCCGTAATTTCTGCATGGCTCACTTGCTATTTCAGGATGATTTCCTGAATGCTGTTTTCAGTGTGCTATGATAGTTATGAAGGCGAAGGTTTTTGTAAGGAAACCAAAATGTATATGAAAGGACTAATTTGTATGCTCCCCTGAGTTTTTACTGAGGTTTTTCCTTGGCCACTTTGCTATTTCCCATTGCAAAATGTAACCACGTTCCTGAGACAATTGTTTGCAAGGAAATCTTGTTGCAGTTGGAGAAGAAATTAAATAATGCATTATATGTTTACTATGGACACAATGTGGAGCCTTGCCATTTATAGGATTTCAGGCTGTTGGCATGAATCAGGAAAGGACCTCAATGGAGAGAAAGTGAGAGTGAGAACGACTAACCGAAAGCAGGCTGGAGGCCCGGAGAGAGGACTGGAGGCCTCCTTCAGGGGAACCCAAAGAGCACATTCTTTGGGGAGCGACCACCCACAGGAGCCAGTCAGCAGCCTCGAGGATGGAATCCTTGATGATACAGTGTGTGTGTGCGCGTGCGCGTCTTTGCGCGCACGCATGCGCACACGTGCACAGAGAAAGGAGAGGGAGGGAGAGGAAGAAGAAGGGAAAGAGAAGAAAGAAGGAGGTATTATTTCCATTGAAAAAAAAATTTGCAGTCTTTTCAAACCTCTTCAGTGAGCGCAGTCTTTGTAAACATACCTGTATGCCCAATTCTTTCCAGCTCAAGGAATATAGGGCCCCGCTTGTTCTCGGAATTGTATTTAGCATTTTTTTACAGGGGGCCTCAGCTCTGCCCTCCTACTTAAAGCTCTCTCCTGCACATGTGTGTGCATCGTATGAACCCTAGGTACTCAGTTACTTGCAGGAGGTCCTGATCCCTCTGGAAATTAAATTCCATTCCAGTTTTTTCAACTTCACATACTTAGTTCATGACATAGGGGCCCTCAAAATGTTAAATCTAAAACTTGGTGTGGATTGTCATTAAAAACTTGGGAATTGGTCGGAAACCCCCCATTCCTTCGGAGCAGCCAAAGGAAAATGCAGTTGCAAAGCCTGCAGGCTGTCCATCCTCAGCTATAAATAGGAATGGTTTGTTTTGCAGTGCTCTAGCTGCTAGGCACAAAGGATCTGCCAGCATCTATGCAATCCGCATTTATGCCAATCATGTACCCCCACACTCTTCTCTTTATAGCCTGCTGGTAAGTGCAATCATTTTAATTATTATTATAAATATCTTTGATCTCAATGACACGGACATAAAATCCATACTCCTCTCCCCGTGTGTATGAAGAGAGAAACCCTACCAGAAGCCACCAGCTTTGACCAGTGCTGCTATGGGCCCAAAAGAATTTCCACACATCCTCTTTAGAAGGCAGGTGTTTTTTTAGCCTTCAAAGACGTAAGTTGTTTGCCTGAAGTTACATGTTCTGAGCTGGGATTTGAATCCAGTAGATCCTGATTCAGAAGCCAAGTAGCTTTGGGTTTTAAATTAAAAGTATACAATTTGGGGGAAGCAGATGATCTGTCTTTAACATCCAAAGCCAAAGTATTCTTTCCCAGGGATGGGTTTGCCGCGATAGCCTGGGCTTGAATTCTGGTTCTACTTCTTGCTGGTTCTGTGACCTTTGGCAACAGTTTAACCTCACTGTCCGCATCTGTAAAATGGGCATGGTGATGATGAAAACACAAAGAGTGGTTGTCAGGATCCAATAAAATAAGCATGGTAAGCCCTTAATTAATATTAGCCACTATCCCTGAGATTTGCATATTCAACCATAGCTGGGAAGTCAAGTTAAAAGACTGCTTCTCCTGGAGTAGAATAAAATAAATCAATTTGAAAAGCCCCCCCCTTTTTTTAATGTAATGGGTGGACTTTCCCAGTAGTCAGGAATAGCAATCAGCATCAACAAATGATTCTAGAACCCTACTGTGGTGCCAAGTTCTGAACTGGGTTCTGGGGATTTAATAGTAAACAGAACAGGGGGCACCTGGGGGGCTCAGTCAGTTAAGCATCTGCCTTTGGCTCAGGTCATGATCCCAAGGTCCTGGTATTGAGCCCTGGGTCTGGCTCCTTGCTCAGCAGGGAGTCTGCTTGTCAATCTCCCTCTGCCCCTCCCCCCTCGTGCTCATGCGCACGCACGCACGCTCTCTCGCTCTCTCTCTCTCAAATAAATAAATAAATAAATAAATAAATAAAATCTTTTAAAAAGTGTCTATAATGGTGAACGGAACAGACACACTTCCCCACTCTTTACACCATGGAGCTCATAGTCTGGTGGGAAAGACACCAATTATGGAATGAGAACCATGCTAGGGACATGCAGGGGACTTTGGACAATACAACAGAAGCAAATGCTTTTTCATAAAACCAATCTTGTCTGAAGTTTTTTAAAGCCTAAAATTTACCCTGAAGTGTGTTTTCTCTTTTACCTGAGAAATTCTTGCTTTATAGAATGATGTTGCATATTTTTATAAATCTTTTCATACAAATCATGCTATTATATGTAGGCTAAAAACTTGTATGTTTCCATACATTTCTACAGAAACCTTGTTGACAAATCCTGCTTCATGTTAGTTCCAGTTACAAATGGTAAATTCAATTCAGTATTTTTCACACATCAGATATTTAAGTAGTTTTTAAAAAGAACTATCTTAAAATGCCAACTGGAATCTTTTTGGAGCAAAAATGTCATCTTTGTGAGAATGTAAAGTATAGCAGGGGATAGAAGATGTTAGGATTTTTAAAAATGTTTGTTTGGTTTTTATAGGGCACTTAGAGAGTCCAGAGGACCCTAGCTTCTCCTTTGGAATGCCATTAGTTTCCTAGAAGGCATCCTGGAGCATTTCTCTGGATGCTTGTGCTCTCTCTGTCCTTCATGATTTGACCTTAGAGGGCTCAGGACAGTGGGCTCTCAGTCCATGTGAGTCAGAGGTTCCAGACTCCAGGATACTCTTTTGGGGTGAGGGGTGCTAAGAAAGTGAAACTGATCAATATATATAGCTGGGGGCCCTTTAGCAAAGCAAGGTGGCTCAGGACATGGGCTGACATCTCCCGAAAGGAAGGAGCCCTTGTCCAGAAGATGGGTGATGGTTTGGTTAGGTGGATGATGTGGGACAGGAGACCATGAGCCAGGTGACAGCAGGGCCAGAGGCATCAAACTGCAGGCCCATCCCTAATATCTTACTAACAACTAAGGCTTTGGGAACCTTCCAAGTAACATGGAACAAAACAGCAGAAACAACAAACAAACAAACAAACCACTTACAATTTAACCTCTGGAGAGAGAAGCCTCCTTCCTACCCAGGTCTGGACATTTTTTTTATTTTAATTTTTTTATTGTTACGTTAATCACCATATATTACATCATTAGTTTTTGGTGCAGTGTTCCATGATTCATTGTTTGTTCATAACACCCAGTGCTCCACGCAGAACGTGCCCTCCTCAATACCCATCACCAGGCTAACCCATCCCCCCACCCCCTCCCCTCTAGAACCCTCAGTTTGTTTTTCAGAGTCCATCGTCTCTCATGGTTCGTCTCCCCCTCTGACATACTCCCCTTTTCTCAGGTCTGGACATTTTTAAGACCTGGAGAAAGTTTTGGAGTAGAAGGGGTGTGCAGTACCTTGCGTCCTGGGGTCCCTCTGTGACACTTTCCAAGGAGACTTCAGTGATTGCCCTTAATAAGTTTAACAACCCAAGCATCATGGCAAAGATGCCCAAAGCATGTAAACCAGTTCCGGACAGAATTCAACAGAGTGAAAAGAAATATTGTATTGTCTTTATTACCTTTATTTTTTAAAGATTTTATTTATTTATTCATAAGAGACAGAGAGAGAGAGAGGCAGAGGGAGAAGCAGGCTCCCTGTTCCCGATGCGGTACTCAATCCCAGGACCCTGGGATCATGACCTGAGCTGAAGGCAGATGCCCAACCATCTGAGCCACCCAGGCACCCTCTTTATTACCTTTAAATAGCTCCCTCTCTCCATCGAAAGCTCCCTTTTAAATATGCACACATGAACCCTTGCACACACGCGTGTGTATGCGCGTGCACGCACACACACACACACACATCCCTCTGGAAGTGGCAGAAGCCAAATACTTCAAGTTCTCCAGCATTTGAGTTGTGTCGCACTAGCCCTCAAATAGACACATGGCTCTTCACATCCACTTTGAAGTTAAATTGCACAGCTCCTTTCTTTACCCAGATATCTTCATGATAAACATCTTGCAGTCCCCGCCACGCCTCCTCTACCCCAGCCTTATGTAAGCCACTGGCACACAGGCTTTCTCAATGTGTCTGTTTGGTGCCTGTTTGTATCATTTAGATTTTAGGTCCATCTGGTAATGACTGTATCTTTTCTGTACACAATGTATTCAGTTACTGTTAAACAATAATAGCTATTTAATAACAGCAATGTGTGTGCCTCAGGGAGGCAGGACTAATTTGAGGGCAGCGGGAGCTGGAAGGAGGAGGGTTGGAACACTTCTCAAAGGGCTCTGGGTTTCTTCCAGGCACCAGTGTGGACGGTATCTGTGCCTTTCCCAGTGGTACTGATCCTGGAGCTCCAGAAGGAAACAAAATGACCTCAGGCTCCCTTTTGGAAAGGGGAGACTTGTCATTAAAGTGCCAGAAAAGGCAGAGTTTCTTCAGCGCTGGGTACTGGTAGGCAAACACTTGGGTTGGTGATAGAAGCCCCAACAGCATGGAGAAAGGCTAGGGAGGGTGTCTGGAGATGATTTTCCTTTTCATGCCTACCTCTATCAAGTTGCATCTCCATGGCTCAAAGTGATGAAAGATTAACTTTTCTTTCTCTGCTCCATGGAGGGAGGGGCACACCTGCTGTGGCACTTTGCTTGCTAGTGAATTTTCAAGGACTCCCTGCAGTGATGCCACCAAGGGCTGGCTTACAGACCCTTTATCAGCCCCTTCAAAACCGTCCCCAAGTACAGTCACCTAAGCTGCCCCTCAAAACGCGGTCCATGACCACCAGCATCAGCTTCTCCTGGAAATTTCTTAGATCTCTAGAATCACAGAATCTTCAGTGCCTCCAGACCAGAACTGGCATTCTAACAAGATCCCCAGGCATGCATGTGCACATGAAAATCAGAGAAGTGGTCCTCTGAGTCAAGTTTTGCCCCTTGGCTGCATGTCCGCGTCATCTGGGAACTTTTCAGAAGGTCCCAGGCCCCCCACTCCAGCTCTGGTGTCTGGTTTACAAACCATTGACTCAGACAAGCAAGGCCTCTGGAGCCAGATTGCCTGGGTTATACTTCCCTTAGCCTCTTAGTAGATGTGTGAAATTTGGGACAGCTCTGTGCTGGCTTCTTGGTCTGTGAAATTGGGGTAATTATAATTGTAGCTATTTCATAAGATTATTGTGACAATTATAAGAGATGGTGTTTATGGAACTGTGAATTAGAGTGAGTCCTCAATATAAACAATACCTATTGTGATCCAAACAGGATTTCAGAGAAGTTCCCTGGAGCCCTCTTCTCCCAGAGTGCTGGCCTCAACACTTTCCATGTGGATGCTACTGAAGTTTTAGGTGATTCACTGGATTTGGAGATTTCTTTGAGCTTATCGGCCACTATCTCTCAGTTGGCACATTCTGCTGGTCCTCCTTGGTAAGTTCAGTGAATTCTCATAGCCTGATGTTTGACGCCAGGGATACACCTTTTAAAATAAATCCACTTAAAAAGGACCCAAATTTTATAGCAAATAATGGGAGAAACAAGTTCAATTGGAACTTAATATCAAAGACACGAAATAAAATGTGACCCAAATTAATCAGCCAGGAAATACTGACAATCATGGGCAGATTTTCAGAGCAAAGCATGACTCAGCTATCATTTTCAGTGGTCGGGGTTTGCCAACACCGTTCCGAAATGAGAGGTTAATGCGATTCCCCACGCCCCCCCGCCCCGCCTCAATTCATACTTTTTACTTTGTGGCCAATTTGTTTTTGTGTGCTTGTATTGTTAGGTATTTGCAGCATTGTCATTGTAGAGAGATTGACCTAAAACAAAATTGATGTGATAGGCGTGGGTCAGTGCTCCTCTTACACCTGGAAGGATGTTCAATTGAGAAAAAATATTCCAAGTGATTGACTCATGAGTCAGTCTCCCATGTTGTGATGACTTTTACTTCTCTGTGCAACCTTGTAACTGTTAGTCCTTGGATATAAATATTCACATAGAAGGACCCTTAGTCTCTGAATCTGAGTTTTTTTAATATACAAATTTGCTAAATCTTTTAAAATGACATTGCATTTCTCGGAAACGTCATCTTCACCTCCTTCCAAAGAATTCATTTATGTTTTCTAAGAATGTTAGCTCTGAAAGCAACCTTGAACATCATGTGTTTCAATTTCCTTATGTTCCAAAAGGAGGAACTAAAACCTGGAGTCGTGGACACTTTCCCAAGACCACTGGATTGACATGACCAGAAGCCAATGTTTTGTTCCACATGGATGGATGGCTTTAATTAGGTCTCCACAGCCTGAGATGACTGATGTTTGTGTTTTCTGTGTCACCAAAATGCCTAGCCCCAAATGGCCCAAGTCTTATTGGAATTAACTTTTCTCTCTCTCTCTCTTTGTTTTGTTTTCTTGCACAATTTTGTGAATACGAAGAACTGAAAACAAGACCGGGAAATAAAATAATAACTTTCAATGGTCTGGCCCCTTTCTTGTGAAGCTCAAGGGGGTTGGCAGGGAGGGGGGCGGGGGCGGCTAAGGGAGGAGGGGGATAATCGGATCAGAGTGACTTTAAGGAGGAGCCAACAATAAGAAGGGTGGGGTGGAATCCAAGGCTAGAGAAGGCAGAGTCTGGATCTGGTGCTGGATTGAAAGTCCACGCTGGATGCAGCTGGTTCCCATGGAAAACTCCTCTGCTGTCTACTCACTGGACCTGTGTCTCTTTGCATCTGCCACCCACAGGAGGGGTGGGCAGGCAAGGGAGAGGGGAAGAGCCTCTTTAATGAAATAGGGAAACCAGTGGTGGGTCCTGTCCCACAGTGACATGTGCCTATTACTACTGGCTGGCCCATGTTGACCACCACATTTCTGATGGAACCTTGGGACCTACAAATGTGCTGGGAGGTGGCAGAGCCTGGGGAATAGTAAACGTCTTCAGATCTGCTCTCTAGGCAGTGCTGGGTGTGAATCAGCTAGAGATCTGATCTCTAGGCAGTGCTGGGTATGAATCACCAACAGAGTAGAGCATGAGCTTCCCCCCACCTCATCTTAAATGGCCTCAAGAAGAGTTTCTTTTAAATAGTTCTTTTTTCCCCCAAAAAAATCTATGATTGCAGGCAAGCTGAATAAGGGAGAGCTTCAAAGTTATTTTATATAATGTGTACCAAATTCCCCTTGGAATTAAGTAGCTTGAGGATCCTGATTCACCCTGGCTTTATGGGGGGGACACTCTGCTAAGTATCCCTATCAAGAGTATTATAGTGCCTTCTCTCAACAGATAAGAGCATTATTATTTCTTGTATCAACCCGTCCACAGGATGTTGGCAAGTCTCTCGCTCAGTAGCTCATCCCCTACAACAACAAAAGGCAGTCCTGTTTCCTAGGCTTCCTCTCTGACAAGGTAGAGGAGGTGGCAGCCTCCCTGGAGAGACCTGTTGCATTAATGGCTATGGAGATGCGTGGGCTAAACAGATTTGAAGGGGAAAAGATAAAGGGAAGCTGGCATGCCTTCTGTGAGATCCAAGCAGGGGAAAGTAGGAACAAACATGGGTAAATGACAATGAAAACCAGTCCAGAGCCGAAGGTTGGACAGGTTCTGGCATAAAAAGAGATGAATTAGAAGAACTATTCCGTGTGTTAATGGCCAAAGTATTTGACTTTAGAAACAGCAAGAGTTCTTTCTTTCTAGAGCAGTTGTTAACAGTTTCCCCTGTGAGAACAGGTGGCTTGGAGAATCCCAACATAGTTGTAAATCGTAGCAAGAAGGAACTAAGGGCTTCACAGCTAAGGTTGCTCAGAGCCCTTCCAAGCGATTGTTTTCTTGGACCCATTCCACAGCTTGGGACAAAACGAAGAGGCAAGAGCTACTTAAGTTGGGTGCAGAGGTACACAGCCATTCATGGACCATACTGGAAGGACATAGAGCTGGAACGCAAGCTTCCTGCACTCACAACCCCCCAAGGATGGGGAAAGCGTGCCATGCGAGGGGGGTACTTTACTTCTGGTCCCATTGAAACACAAAACACCTGCTGTGGAGAGAGGAAATTCCACAGAGGGAGACAAATATTTTAGATAATGTGTATTTTTCAAAGCTTGATATTTTTATACGTGGTAACAGGAAAGTGAGAACTCTGTTCTAGAACATCTGAAAGGGTTTCTCTGAACATCGATTGGGACCAAGAGAAGCGTAGCATCACCTGGAGCTTCTGAGCATTTGGAAGGTTTTCAGAGTTTGGGTTTGTTGGACTTGTTTTGTTCCCTAAGTTAAAGGCTTATTCAGCCCCCATCAAGTGCATCCTCCAGATACATGAAAGGTGCAGGACATGTGGGAATATTGTGTATTCTTCCAGCACATATGTCTTGCAAATATTTTTATACTGAGAGGCAGCACATTGTTTTCATTCAGGTTAGAAGGCACAATCCTAAAACAATAAAACTTTTTAAATTGAAGTTTTGATTTTGAAATAATTGTAGATTTATATGCAGTTGTAAGAAATAGTACAGAGAAATTTCAGGTACCCTTTGCTCAGTTCCTCCCATGGTAACATCTTGCAAACTTATGGTACAATATTACAACCAAGATATTGACATTGATACAATCCACACATCTTGTGTGGATTTCCCCGGTTTTACTTGAGCTCACTTGTATGTGTGTGTTTAATTCTATGCAATTTTATCATATGTATAGGTTCAAGTATCCATCACCTCAGTCAAGATACAGAACATTTCGCTTTCTATAAGGATCTCTCAATTGCCCTGTTATTGCAATATTCACTTCTCTCCTGCCCTTTCCCTTCTGTTGAACCCCTGCAACTACGCACCTATTCTCCATCTCCGTAATTTTGCCGTTTCAAGAATATTATAGGAATGAAATCATATAGAATATAAGCTTTTGGGATTATCTTTCCCACTCAGTGTAATTTCCTCGAGCTCCATCCAAGTTATTGTATGTATCAGTGGTTCCTTCCTTTTTATTTCTGAGTACTATTCCATGCTGTAGATATATCCCAGTTTGAAATTCCACTTATATAAAAGTTCAACAATTGAAAGTAAAAGAAAACTTTGCTGGGGCACCTGCGTGGCGAACTCAGTTGAGCATCCAACTCCTGGTTTCGGCTCAGGTCATGATCTCATGGTAGTGAGAATGAGCCCCGCTTTGGGCTCCACGCTCAGTGAGGAGTCTGCTTGGGATTCTCTCTCCTTCTCCCTCTGCCTCTGCCACCCCACACCACCCGCCCCCCCCAGCTCTCTCTCTGTCTCTCTCTCTCCCTAAAAGTAAATAAATAAATCAATCTTTAAAAGAAAACTTTGCTTTTAAGTTGTGTGTGTGTTTTCAGATTTATGGTTTGGAGGAAGATTTTCTGAATCATGGCAGGGTTGTACTCTTCCTGATCACAAACTAAAACTAGTTAGTATCATACCATGTGAAAAAGAGATTGTCTTTGTGCCGGATGAAAATTGTACAGTATTCATATGGGTACTTAACATGAACATTTTTTTTGCCTTTGAAAATATTTTATATTTTATAAGTACTCTTGATTTTGGATGTTTATTTCCTGTCAATAAGTAGAATACCCTAACCCTAATTCTTTAGTCATCCTGTGCAATGTGTCCAGCCAGCCTTCCAACAGAGTTTTAAATGATTATGCTAAATAACTATCCTAAAAGAATATAGCCTTTTAAATAAATGAAACACCTCTTTTGTAAGTGATGTAGGCTTTTTCAGCTTGCATGCAGATGGAATAAATGAACTAAGTAATTTCTTGTTTTAATGGGACAACATCCTTTCTTTTCATTAAAAATAATTCTAAATTATCAAGAGTCATTTACATAATATAATCCTACCTCAAGATTTCCTATTCTCACTAATCTGAAATAACATAATTACCCATTTATGGCCAGTTGCAACCATATTCTTTAGTACTAGATCTAAAAGAAAGCTATGGAAATAACAAATAATTCTGATTTTAAATTTCCCTTAATACTTTCGGACAGAATTTTTAAAAATTCAGGACATTTTATATAGCCCTTTGGTAACTTTCTTTATTATGCTTAAGAGATTAATTTTAAATTTTTTCCTTTCAAGCTTTCAAACTTGACTGAAAAGTTTCATAATGTGAAGTGTGCTATACATTCCAGCTGTCTTAATATCTTCTACAGTTAAAATCGCTAAGAATTCTATCACTTCTGTGTTATTTAAAAAAAAAAAGTTGACTTTTTTTTAAGCAGAAAGTTCAGGAGTTAAGTTTCTAGAGGCTGTATCCACTCTCTTCCAGGAGCCAATTAGAACTTCCTGTTGAGAAAAGAGGGTCAATGGTAAAACTTAACCAAGGCAGCCTCTGGAAAGCACTGTTTTTCATCACACGTCTGAACTATCAGGACAGAAAATCCATCCTACCAGATGAAAAGACAAAATCAATACAAAACATAAACACACAACAACCAGACACAGAAACAGTTGAATGCAACCCCCTTGTTTCTGCAAGGGTTTCATCTGATTTTGTGAATCTAAGCAGCTCCGAATCTTCGAGAAGAATTTAAGTATTTGGATGTGGGTAATTTCTTAATCTATGTGTAAAATATTTCATCTTCCACACAGAACGTAATTCTTCTGTTTTCAGAAAACCCACCTGAAACTTAGTATGCCCCACCTGAATGGAGTTGTGAGCAATCACACACACCTGGGTGTCACAGTCTGTTTTTAAAACAACACAAATTTCAAGTTTAACATTTCCAGACTACGTTGAACTCGGTGTTAAAAACAAGTGTTTTGATTTCTTAATTTTTTCAGAAACAAATAAGTTTGTCTGGAAATATGAAAAAATACACTTCAAACTGGGTTACCTCTGGGGAACAGAACTGGGTGGAGGGACACTTTGATTTTCTCATTTTCTACTCATTTAGATGATTTGCATCTATATTAAAAAACATTAGTGTGCTCTGTTTTTATAACAAAATCCTTTTCTTTGTTTATTTTCCATTTCTGTACCAACCTACTTCTGAGAAAACTTCAAGATGAAACATCAAAGCATTAAAACCACAGGACACAGATAACCTGAAGGAAACAGAAGGTAGAGATGTTCAATGCTGATTATAGTCAAATAGGCAATGACTGGCTAGGAGTTCCAGGAGAAATCCAGGATAACAGAAAAAAGAGTTCATGTCCATGCTGTGGGGCTACAGAGTGGTGGGGTTTTTGTTTTGTTTTGTTTTTTTAAGAAGACAGTTTACACATTAATCCACTTCTGTAAAAAATGTTCCTACAACTAAATTCAAGCAGGAATTGATCACTTGGGTATTGGCAAAAGGGTGAGTAGGTGGCCCAGAGAATGTTTTTAGGTATCATTTTATGTGAGAAATTCTGTTCAAATAGATCATTTTCAGAATCCCCTTCTATAGAAATCCTTAAATGGTAATTGAATAAAGGTATTTTTTTAAGATTTACTTATTTATTTGAGAGAGGGCATGAGTGGGGCAGAGGGCGAGAGAATCTCAAGCAGACTCACAGACGCCCCACTGAGCGCAGAGCCTGACTCGGGGCTCAATCCCAGGACTCTGGGATCATGATCTGAGCCCAAATCAAGAGTCAGATACTTAATTGACTGAGCCACCCAGGCACCACGAGTGAGATTCTATGGTCATGATAAGAACACAGAAAAAAGGCATCACTCCGTATAAAAACATTGCAAGTCCTTGTTGTTTCATATGGTTGGAATTTATACAGTTTTAAACCTTGAGAGAGATACTGATTTGCCTTCCATTACATTTCTGGTGTAGCTGCCCCATACTCTGTATTCTAGATGGATGGTCCATGGCTCCATTTTTTCATAAAAGCATGGAGAAGAGAAAGGGATGGAAATAATAAAAATTGAAAGAGCAAAAAAATCCCCACAATCACTATTTGCAAAAGGAGAGTAAAAAGAATAAAAAGCCCACAGTCAGTTTTCAGGGTGTTTTTTTTCTCCTATCGTTTTCACGTATTTATTTTTTTTTCTTTTTCTTTTTAAAAAAATTTTTTATTAACATATAATGTATTATTTGTACAGGTCTGTGATTCATCAGTTTTACACAATTCACAGCACTCACCGTAGCACATACCCTCCCCAATGTCTATCACCCAGCCACCCCATCCCTCCCACCCCCCACCAATCCAGCAACCCTCAGTTTGTTTCCTGAGATTTCACGTATTTATTTTTAAGTCATTATAATCATAGGGTACATGCAATTTTGTTTTTCTTCTCCCACTGACTTTATCAGGAGTATTTTTCCATGTTGCTGAGAGTCCTTTTACCTCACAGATGTCTTCTTATATTTTCCATATATGTCATTTTTGCCTTAAAACTGTAGAATAATGCAGCATGTTGATGGTTCTTCATATGTATTAGCAGATTGATTTTTTTAAAAGATTTTATTTATTTATTTGACAGAGACACAGCGAGAGAGGGAACACAAGCAGGGGGAGTGGGAGAGGGAGAAGCACGCTTCCCACCGAGCAGGGAGCCCAACGCGGGGCTCGATCCCAGGACCCTGGGATCATGACCTGAGCCGAAGGCAGACGCTTAACAACTGAGCCACCCAGGCACCCCCAGATTGATTTTTGAAATGGCTAATTTTCAAAGTTAAGTATGCGGATTTCATATTTTTAAATGTTCGTTCTGGAAAGTGCCCCCCTCCAATTTGGTTTAAACTAAATTTCTGGAAAGTGTCCCCCTCCAATTTGGTTTAAACTGAATTTCTTTGGTTATTAGAGGGATGAGCAAAAATGCAATGTTTGAGCAGACATTTCTATATTTTCAGCTAGAAATACATCTTTTCTTTGTCATAGAAAATACATAAAGTATTGCCTATATTATCTGTTGGGGATTCGTACTATTGTTAACAATTTGTCTATCTCATTATATAGTAAAGATATTAACTCTTGCCACACTGCTTGGTCACATGCCCCAAATGTTTCCCCAGGTTTATTAGTTTGTTTTAAAACATAGCAAGTTTGAATCTCAAGGCAGCTTCCCCCATCATAAAACATTCTCTACTTCCCAGCTGGTGAATGCTCAGAAAATGCAAGCCGATTTTTATGTTAGTCTAAGCAAAACATAATTAGGAAGATAAATTTGCTGCCACCTCTAACACACACGCAAAAATCACATGCCACTTATGAATTAATATCAACTCTGAATGACTTGGATTTCTTAGAGAGAGGATAAGAAGAGGCTCTGAAGACTGAGTGTGAGGTGATTCACTCTTCTTTTCTGTAAAATGGGTAAAGTTATATTACAGTCTCAAGAGAAAATAACTAATTGGAAAATAGTTTGAAAATGTTTAAAAATGTCACATGCAAAGCAATGACATGAGAGATACTACCACCTCTTCTTAGTTGGCAATACATACTTCTAGAAAGCGAGTCCATAGCCTGAATGCACTGATGGGGTCACAGACTCCATCTGGGCCCATCCCATCATTCTGATTTAATTTTAATTACAGCCAGGGTAATAGATAGACATGAAGAAGAATTCATATTCCCCTACAGAATGCCCATTTCTTCAGATGAAAAATATTACTTGTGGGAATGGGGTAATATGTAAATAAGGGAAATAGGTATTTTCACTTAAATATAACATCCACTTTCTTCTTTTTCCTTCCTTCTTTAGAAGCTAAAATTAACAAGTCAAGAAACAACAAATGTTGGCCAGGATGTGGAGAAAGGGGAACTCTCTTACACTGTTGGTGGGAATACAAGCTGGTGCCGCCACTCTGGGAAACAGTATGGAGGTTCCTCAAGAAGTTAAAAACTGGGATGCCTGGGTGGCTCAGTCGTTAAGCGTCTGCCTTTGGCTCAGGTCATGATCCCAGGGTCCTGGGATCGAGCCCCACATCGGGCTCCCTGCTCCGCGGGAAGCCTGTTTCTCCCTCTCCCACTCCCCCTGCTTGTGTTCCCACTCTTGCTGTGTCTCTCTCTGTCAAATAAATAAATAATATCTTAAAAAAAAATAAGTTAAAAATAGAGCTGCCCTACAACCCAGCAATTGCACTACTAGTTATTTCCCCCAAGGATACAAAGGTAGTGATCAGAAGGGGCGCCTGTACCCCAATGTTTATAGCAGCAATGTCCACAATAGCCAAACTATGGAAAGAGCCTAGATGTCCATCGACAGATAAATGAATAAAAAAGATGTGGAATATATATCCAATGGAATATTACTCAAACATCAGAAAGATGAAATCTTACCATTTACATTGATGTGGATGGAGCTAGAGGGTATTATGCTGAGTGAAATAAGTCAATCAGAGAAAGACAATTATCATATGGTCTCACTCATATGTGGAACATAAGGAACTGGGCAGAGATTCATAGGGGAAGGGAGGGAAAATGGCATAGAAAGAAATCAGAGAGGGAGACAAACCAAGAGAGACTCTTAACTATAGGAAACAAACTGAGGGTTGCTGGAGGGGAAGTGGGCAGGGGAATGGAGTAACTGGGTGATGGACATTAAGGAGGGTGTGTGATGTGATGAGCACTGGGTTTTATATGCAACTGATGAGTTACTGGACTCTACATCTAAAATTAACGATGTACTATATGTTGGCTAATTGAATTTAAAAAAGAAGTATATATTGAAATTTATGCTTTAAACACATGGGGTGGAAAATCCATGAAGTTAGGTTTTGCAGTGAGAAACATGACAAACCCATGCATCTTTATGTGTTTGGTGAAGGATTTTTCTCCCTTGTAAGAGCCTTCTATAGGTGTCTAACTTTACAAGGCATGATTTGCTTGTCAAGTATTACCGAAAAGTTGGTCTGTCCTTGGCTGGCATTTAAAGACTCTGAAGCACAACACAAAACGAAATAAATAAAACAAAACCACAGAGAGTAAACGCCAAAAGGAATCCTCCAAAAATTAAAAAAGAAGCTGCCGCACACCAGAATAAGGTTTCTCTCTGCAAACACGTTGTGCTAATGCTTGTGGGTGCATATGGTGGCCAAGAGAATGGCAGACCGCTGGCAAGCTCTTGATGAAGCATCCTCAAGGAGGCAGGACCTTCTTTCTTAGCTAGGTACCCTGCACGCTTTATCCATAGACATAGATTCACTTCTGATTTCTTGCACAAGTCATAATCTGTCTAATTCCTTCAGAGGTTTCCTCCACATTTATTATTAGCCATCCAGATCTCTGGGTAGGAAGGGGAGCTGCAGAGGGATCAGGCTTGTAGCCTGACATTTTGGGAAGCCCCACTTGTTCCAGAAAGCCACACAAACAAACGGGTGGCCGACAGTGGAGGTGAATGCCAGAATGTGGTGACACTTTCACCCTTTTCCCTAAGACTCTCCCCACTTTCTGACAGTCACTTTTGAATAAAATTCATCTGAGAAAAATATATCATGAAAATTATTAGCTAGGGACATAGTAAAGAAAAAATTAGTATCATTAGAGGCATCGATTCATAATGCACTGCTTACGACGCTTATGTTAGAGTTTTTCCTCCATCTTAGATGTTTAAGGATCTCATTTTAGACTCCTATCAAAGTGAAATATATAGTTCAATCTTTGATTTAAATTAAAAATAGCTCACATATTTCTGAGAACTTACTACGGATAGATACTCCGCATGTACTATCTTATTTAGTTATTTTATCTTTAAAAATGGGTGACTTCACTTTTAGTTTTTCAAAATGATAATGGCTTTTAAAAGTTTAATACTGTAGGGGCACCTGGGTGGCTCAGTCAGTTAAGCGGCTGCCTTCGGCTCAGGTCGTGATCCTGGGGTCCTGGGATAGAGCCCCACGTCCGGCTCTGTGCTCAGCAGGGAGCCTGCTTCTCCCTCTCCCTCTGCCTGCCTGTCTGCCTACTTGTAATCTCTCTCTCTCTCTCTGTCAAATAAATAAATAAAATCTTTTTTAAAAAGTAAAAAAAAAAAGTTTAATACTATAGAGCAGTGTCGCGTGTACACCCAGCATGTTGGCAGCTGAACTTGAAACTGAACCGTTTCTATAATACCATAGCTCCTCCCCAGTGGGGACTCAGAGAGAAGAAATCTTTACGGAAGAAAAAAAGACACATTTTCATTTCATCAAAACCAAATGAAAGAAGGAAAAAAATCAAATGAGAGAGGTCTTGTTTTGTCATGTGGGAAACTACAGCATTTTTTTCACGTAATTATTTTGGACTTAGAGATTTCTCTCAATGGCATAATAATTACATAGATGTGAAAAAATCGCTTTCCCCTTTTTGGGCAATGTCACTTATTTGTCACGTCAGTAGCATTTAGTTGAAGTCAGGAGGGAAAGTTTACTGTGTCAGAGAATAATCACGGTTAGCTCCGGTAGTCTGTAGTTCTTAATGACACCCTAGATATCACACAGTAATAAATGCTTTAAAAAAATGGAGCCAAGTGTATGGAAACTAGCTATTAATTTGCTATGGCGTGGTTTAGCTAATGTAACTTGTTATTCCATTAATATTGTGTCATTAGCTGCCAGGGAAAAGTACAAGAATTATGATGTGCTGCCTTGTAAATTACTTTTGAAGAAAAGAGAGGGAAAGCCTGAGAGAGAGAGAGAGAGAGAGAGAGAGAATATCCTCTCTAATCTTGCACTGCTCATTAAAGCCCTTGAGAATATATATATAATACAATGAACAAAAAGGGAAGTTTATTTATAATTTGAAGAGAATGAGGAAATGTAATGATAAGCAATTCTGTTTTTAAAATATGACTAAAAATATTCCTTCCAACGAAGGTTAAGGATTTTTTTTTAACGCACCTCTCCCTGACTATAGGCTATTTTAACTCTTTTCAAACACCTAAATTTAGAAAAATTCCATATAGGCTTGATTTGTCTCTGTGACACAGACTTCGTTGCTATGACAGCAACATGATACAATTATTTATTGCCATGACAATCTGCCGTAGGTTTTAAAAATACGTTATCTATTTTTATTAGTGTTGTCAATTGTGCAGGGAAGGGTTACCACCACTCCACATAATCGAGAGAGCCGGCAATGCAGGGAACAAGTGGAAATCATTTTGCTGGAGAGGCAGAGCCCAGAACAAGCCAAATTCCTTGGAATCCTCAGTGACACGCATATTCTCCACTCACTAACAACCGCATTTGGCCAGCTCTCTGGCTACAGGGAGCATTCTGGAAGGGAATGTGGGTTCCATTTATGCTTTCCATGTGGCATCCCTCTGCCATGTTGGGTCAACCTCAGATAGGAGTAGAAGCGCAGGAAGCCTTGTGCGGATAAGGAATCCGCATCTTTCATACCGTTTCAGGAGGAGAGGGCTGTATGGGCTCAGCGACCAGGCTTATGGGGATTTTCCCGCTCTGAGAAGGTGACTGGGGCTGTTTGTGGGTTGCTGAGTGGAGTGGAGGGTGCTCGGTCCGGCTCCTGGTCTGCTTTCGCCCTTTTCCTGTCTTCCCCTCCTTGCTTTTTCCCACCTGGCAGTCTTGTAAAAAAAAAAATAATAATAATAATAATAATAGAGTACTCCTTTTGGTGCCCAGTGAGCATGTCATCCAGGAAAGGAGTATGGTCCTATTTGCATCTGAGCCCATAATTTGACCGTCAGCAACCGACCAGCTAGTTAAGTCATCCTGGAAAGTTAGTTTTCGTTGCTACATATAAAGGTTTTCTTATCACTTGATAAGAGAAAGTCACCTCTGTGCAGCTGGGAGGTTGATTCAACATTTAGTATATGTTGTGTGTGACACAAAGTCCTTTAGGGCTCTCAGAGCTTTCGTTATTTACACGAATCCATGGGGGAGGTGCTTTTATTATTCCCAATTCACAAATGAGAACATGGAGGTGGTGGCGAGAGGAAGCTTGTCCAGAATCATCTTACTGGTAAATGCTAGTAGGATCTGCCTAATGCTTTGTGGTCTATGGCAAATTGAGCAGGAAAAGACATTCCCACTCCTTAAGACCTGGTCACAGCAAGAAGTGTTCCTGGCAGAAAGATGGTAAAGGGCTGGAGCTGTGCAGTTGGAAGTACGCCCGGGCTCTGTCCAGGAGGAGGTCAGGGCTGGCCTCCACTCCTTGGACCCCACGTCATATTGAAACGTCGGGGGTGGAGTTATAATGTCTTAGCTGCAGGTTACCATTGCAAACATTTTGTTCGTGGTGTGTGTGTGTGTGTGTGTGTGTGTGTCCGTCCATGGATGCTTCGTGAGTATTTTATTGAAAAGACCAGTGTGGTATTCATAGAGTAAAATAAATAATCTGACTATTACCAACCAACTAGTTCTGTTGTCCTGGAAATTTGTCTTTTGCTGCCGTTTGTAAAAACTAAGCTGATTCATATAAATCAATAAAAAAGGACAAATTTGCCGTAGAGGTCATGGAGAGGTGATCCTCTCTTCCCCAAACACCACACACACACACATACACTCTCTCAATGAAGATATATTTTATTTATTTTTTTAAAAGATTTCATTTATTTATTTGACAGAGAGAGACACGGCGAGAGAGGGAACACAAGCAGGGGGAGTGGGAGAAGGAGAGGCAGGCTTCCCGCGGAGCAGGGAGCCCGATGCGGGGCTCAATCCCACAACCCTGGGATCATGACCTGAGCCGAAGGCAGACATTTAACGACTGAGCCACCCAGGCGCCCCAATGAAGATATATTTTAAAAATTCAAACTCACTAGCAATCAAATAGGCAAGTTAAAATAATGGAGTAATTTTTTTGGTCTTTAAGTGTGTTGCCTTAATAATATTAAATGCTGGTAAGGACTTCGGAGTTTTTAAATTATTGGAAGCCTTCTAGAAAGTATGTTTAAACTTTTTATTAAAAGCTTTTAAAAACATATCTTTTGTTCTAGAAATTCCACTTTTAGGATGTATCCTGAGTATATGAAAAGATTTGCTCAAAGTTGTATACAAATTTAGCCAAATACTGAATTAAGTAAGTTATGGCATAGTCATTAGATTGCCTACCATGTAGATATTAATATTATGTTTAAAGTGTATTTTTTAAAGATTTATTTATTTGAGAGAAAGCATGAGCAGGGGTGGCGGACAGAGGGAGAGGGAGAGAAAATCTCGAGCAGACTCCATGCTGAGCACGGAGCCTGAGATGAGGGGCTCCATCTCACGACCCTGAGATCATGACTTGAGCCGAAACCAAGAGTCAGATGCTTAACTGACAGTGCCACCCAGGCGCCTCTAGAGTATATTTAATATGAAATACCACTCACAGTGCACATCAGAAAAGCAGGTTACAAATCAGATTGATGATGACCATGAAAATGAAAATCATCATGTATGCTTAGAACAAAGACTGAAAAGCCCTACGCACAAATGTTCACAGTAGGCTATTTCTGGGAGGTGGGGTTATGGTAATTTTTATTTTATAATTTGTACCTTTCTGTTTTTCTCTAAATATTGTTCAATGACATAATTTACCTTTGTGAATGTTGAGTTGATTGTGATAAACCTGCAGGCCACATTACAGAAATCACTGGTAAATAAGGAGAAGCTCATCCTCTACTTCTTTTATTTCAGACAAAAATACAGTAACTGTGAAATATTTATATTGCTGCAGTAGTTCCCAGTAAGGGAGATGGGAAACTTAGAAGTGGTTGGATGCCTGTCAATGACCCCAATTCTGGTTGGGTTTTATGAATAATGATGGGTAAGCAAACTGAGCTGAACAGAAATATTTTGGGTCAAATTTGTGTTATTGTATTTATTTTTAATATGGAAAAGGAACATTTTCAAAGCCCTTTTTGTTTCACATTGTGTGAGGAATAGGAACGTTCTTGTTTTCATGCATTCGTGCATACATTGTGCCCCTACTATTATTTATAGTGGGACAACCCTGAAATTTATAGTCCATTATTAGCATTTTCAACAAAAAGAGGCTTTTTCTTTTTTTTAAGATTTTATTTATTTATTTGAGAGAGTGAGCCAGCGAGAGAGAGCATGAGCAGGGGAGGGGCAGAGGGAGAGGGAGAAGTAGACTACCTGCTGAGCAGGGAGCCCGATGTGGGACTCCATCCCTGGACTCTGGAATCATGACCTGAGCTGAAGTCAGACACTTAACTGACTGAGCCACCAAGGCACCCCCAAAAGAGATTTTTTCATACAGAAAATAATTCCATATTGTAGCTTACAAGTTGGCAATAGACACTGAAAGATGGAATGGTATTGGAAGAAATCAAATTTCCTTTTCATGTAAAATTACTAAAGAATAAACTGACAGTGGATTCTATGAATTGAAAAAAAGGATTATTGCTTCTGGAAAATTATTCCAAGAACTCTTGATTTTAAATTTTAAAAAATTGAGCTGCTAAAAAAAAATTGAGCTGCTAACAGACAAAATTACCGTATCTTTGTTCTAGAGAAGAAAAAATTGCATTTAAACAAAAATATGATTTTCATTAAAATGTTATAATAGAAGTAATAAGGATACAGAATTATGTTTTCCCAAGGTTTTTCCTGTCCCTACCTTGAGTTGGTGTAAGTTATATATTTAATAATGTCAAAGCCTTGGTAAAACGCTTTGATGGTGATGGTGATGGTGATGATGTTAATGACAATGGTGAGGATGAATGCCTAATAGTTGCAACAAATGTCATAGTTTTGAAAGCACCTTCAGACATAGCATCTCTTCCCTTTCTGCACTGATCCTAAGAACCACCCTGCATAGTGTTTCTCTCCCCATTTTATTTTTTGTTAAAAAATTTTAAAAGATTTTATTTAATTATCTGACAGAGAGAGAGCACACAAGCAGGCAGAGGGGCAGAGGGAGAGGGAGAAACAGACTCACCACTTGAGCAGGGAGCCTGACACAGGGCTCCATCTCAGGACCCCAGGATCATGACCTGAGCCAAAAGCAGACGCTTAACTGACTGAGCCACCCAGGGGGCCCTCTCTCCCTATCTTAGTGAGTGGTCCCATCATTTACACATTGCTGGAACTACTTGGGTTCCTAAGAGATTCAGGTTCCTAAATTAATTCCTTTGATGTAGCTAATTTTCACACATGAAAATACAGTATTTCAGGAACGTTTATAGCAAAATTTATGAAAACAGAGCACATAGTACATGGAAGAGAAAATATATTTTTAAATAAAGTCCCAAAGAAATATCATTTCTTTTAAAGTAATGAAATAGAAAAAACTTCTTTGCAGTATAACACGTTATGAATATGAAATGAAGTTTTTTGATAAACCGTCTTTTGAAAAATAGATACACAGAAACAGCTAATATCTAGAAAACATGTCAAGACAAGACTTTACCACCTTTCACAATGTAGGCCACCTGTTGAACTTGAGAAACTGGCATAAATAATCAGAGACTCCAAGTAATAAAGCAACAGATTACTCAATGTTGATAAAGACAGCAGGCATGTTTATATATTCATTTATGAATTCATTCTACAGATATGTACGGAGCATTTATTATGTGCCAGGCACTGTGCAGAGCACAGGAAAACAGGGAATATAATTGGGAACAATACCAGAAGTGGCCCCTATCCTCATGGAACTTCAGGTCGGAGCGGGAGGTAGGTGTCAATCAAATTTTCACCACGATGAATGTATAACTACATAGTCAGAGCTGTCAAGAAAAAATATGAGGTGCTTTGACAGCATTACTAGGATAACCCCACCTAGTTTTGGGGTTCAAGAAAGGCATCATTGGAGGGATTCAAATTCTCTAGGGCTTGAAGCTGTATGAGGAAGTGTCATTTTTATGAAAAAAAGCACAAAATTAAAAATATAAAATTAGGCTTAAAAGAGAATATTTATTTAGAATGAAAAATGATGACAAATTACAAAATTTTTAAGCTGCAAATACTACAACATAAAACCTCCTCTCCCCCCAAACCCATAATATTTTAATTAACTAACTTTCTGACATACCTAGGTGACATCTTTCATCTGCATACTCTTTAATCACACTTTCGTATGGTAGCAGTTTGTGATATGTTTTCTATATAAACTATAGAAAGATAACATAGTCATTACACTAACATTGGTTAATTAAAATTTATATTTTATTATTGCTAGTTGTGAACTGTTTTCCTTCAGCTTTACAACTCATTTTCATTGAAGTCATGTGCAGCGTGAGGATTGTGGTAGATTTGGGGAAATCTCCATTAAGTTTTATGTATGATCTGTAAGATTTGGGAGAATTTTCCACTGACTAGCTTCCAGGGCACTTCAGAATTTCTGTACATTTCGGACCTTGCTTCTCTTGGACTACCTACAGACTTTTGGTGCCAGGTGCTGTAGGACACCCTTATATCATATATGACCTCTGGCTTTGTTCCTTCCAGTCTTCTGTCTGGCAGTTAAATCAGCAGAGAGGGAAGTGGAAGTATCTCTGAAAGCCTTTGCTGTACCTAGGAGTAACTCCTCTATGAATGGAAATAACTGAAAACCGAATATACATGTATGTCCCACTAAACCCCAACGAAAAGACTTCCTTACTCAGCTTCGCCCTGCCCATTCCAATGCTAACATCAGGAAAAGTGGGAGAGAGGTAGAGTCAGAATGGAGAGAGGCAGGGGTCTCAACCAGTGGTGGTTTAACTCTTGTTTTGTAAACTTTACAGACCATGTGACCACATGGTAGAGACTTGAAAGTGACAGCTCTTGAAACTAAAGCTTCAGGGAACATCTTTTGGATTTCCTGAGGAAAACGATTTGGGGGCTGAGATATAATGGGTAGGGTTTGGCACTGGAATGAATCTTGTTGCCTGGTTGAGGGGGCAAGGAGGGAGGCAGTACCCCTTGTGCTTAAGGTAGATCCTGGTGTTCTTCAAGCCCATTTAGCCATGTTCTTCCCAGAGACCCCTCCAGGTTTCAAACTGTGTCTTGAGGAGCTCAAGGAGATCGGTTGGATGTATTCTATCTCTGCAGAAGAATGTGCTTGAAGAAAGTGTTCCTAACCTCCCCCATTCTCCCTCCCTTTCTCCCTTCCTCCCTCCATCCATTCTTAATATGGGTCAGTATTCAAATTTCCTGAATTTTTTCCCCAGTGACCTTGTTTGAATTAGGACCCAAACAATGTCCACACATTGCATGAGGTGCTTATGTCTCCTTAGACTCTTTTAATCTAGAAGTTCCTTTTCTCTCTGTTGTTTTTAATGGCTACTTATTTGTAGCATTATACTTCCTGTGTACTTTCTGTCCCATCTCTTATATCCTGTTACCTCTTTTTGATACTAAGATTGATCAGTGGGGTCAGGTTCTGCCATCCCAATCAATCATTACAAAGTTCCTCATCAGCATTTCTCTTTGTAGATTTAGAAGCCATTGATCCGTTACCTACATCCACTATTTCACTAGGGGATTCAAAATGGTGATAGTTCCATCATTCTTTCTGCATATTAGCTGGAATACATCTGCAAAGAAGGTACCATCAGAAACTACTTAGTAGCTTTGAAATAAATTTTATAAAAGAAAGATAGTATAAAATGCATTATTCCTTGCCTTAATCATGTTTTAGAGTCACGAGTTGGGTTCTAGCAAAATCCAGTGGTGATCAGTGATTTTAAAAAATATTATCATGAACTTACTGATTTTTTAGCTTATTTGGTGTTTTCCCATTCATTGCAGCTTTATTCTTATGATTGCTCAAATTTTCCCAATGTGGGCCAGTGGGAGATTCTTCAGGGTGGTTCCTGAGCTCTTTTAACATGATCCTAATAGACTTTGATGGCTTCTCTACTCTCTGGAACAAATTTCAGGTTCTTCTGATGACTTTCCTGCCCTAGACCTGGAAGTGACCAATTCTCTAAAGATTTCTGTTTCCTTTCAGTGGGCAGTGGTATTTGGAGACCAAAATATGAGTGCTGGGTGACAATGATTTTTTTCAAGCATTCAGGCTCTTTCTTCTTCTTCTTCTTTTTTTTCTTAAATAGAATATCCCAGATTCCCCATTTGTCTAATTGCTTCCTCATGCTGTCACTGAACTTGAACTTATTTCTCTACTTTCTGTGTTTTCTGTCATCTGGAAGTTAAGTCTAGAGGCTTGGTCATGTTTAGGTTAGGTATTTTTTATTTTTGTTTTATCTTTTATTTTTTGGGAAGAAACTCTTAAGCATTTGCTTTTTTTTCAAATTGCATCATACCAGAGGGCAAGTAATGTCAGGTCGTTCTGCTGTTAGTGATGTTAAGCTTGATTATTCATTAAGATGGTCACCTCCAGAGCTCTCACTATGAAGATATCTTTTTTCCTTTGAAATTAACAAGTAACCCATAGAGTAATGCTTTGATATCATGCAAATATTCCGTCCCCTACAACATTTCACCTATGGTTTTACCAGCCATTGAAGACCCTTGCCTGAATCAGTTGCTACACTGGGGTTTGTACAATGGTGATTTTCTAATTTTACACCTCTACATTAGCTGACATTTTTGTTGAAAGAAGAGCTTCCTCTTTTTTTTCTGTTCATTGACTTCTATTACTAATGATTATGTATTCATTCAACATGTTATAATTAACCACAGTCATTATTATTTTGATGTAAAAATTGTCCTAAATTTGGCCAGCTTGAATTCATTCAAGTTTCTTTTGTGTCCTTTACACATGACTGCATCAATCTCTGAGTATTGCAGTAGACTTAGAATCAGCCATTTCTCTTAGGAGCCCAAGTTCCTTTTAGTGAGAAACGATATTTAGAGACCACAGTCTGGGCACTAGAGGTGCTCTTGCTATTGGCTTGTCCTTGCTTCCAGGCCTTTTCAGATAGCAAACACTTTTCTTTTCCTTCTAAATAGTAGGAATGTTGATGGCTTATTTTCTCCTTTTTTAGTTTCCTGTGTTTTCTACAATTCTAAAAAGAAATATGTATTTGTTTTGTTTATGCTGGGAAAATACACATAACATGGAACTTTATTTTAACATTTTATTTTTAAATGTATAGGTCAGTGGCATTTAGTACCTTCACACTGGTGTGCAACCAACTGTACAGTCAATATGATGTGTTTTAAAGTTTCTTGAAGCAATTTTTGTCCTTAGATGGTTATGCTACCAATACACAAAAGTTATATGAGTCATTTCTACTTGTTTTCAATTTTGTGGGGCTGATTTTCACCATCTTGATTTAACTTTGTTTTTGAATCATGCAAAATAAATACATGACTCTGAAGTCATAACTCTGCCAAGATACATTCATACTTACACTTTGACCCTCTTTGTTCCCCTTTTCCACAAGAAACTATTTTAATGGTTTTTACTTTATTTATCTCTCTAGTGTTCTTTCTTGAAGTTTAATGCAATTACACACATATTTTTATCCCCTTACCCTTTTATTACACAAAAGATAACATTCTTTAAACACTGTTCTCCACCTTGCTTTTTTCACTTAACAATATATCCTAAAGGTTACCTTATACATCTATACAGAGATCTCCCTCATTCCTCTTTACTACTGCACAGTATTTGGAAACCATTGTGTACCATAGCTTATTCCACTAGTTCCCATTGATGGATGTTTGTGCTGTTTCTGGAGCCATTTTAAATCTTGCTCTAAATCGAATAGGACAACCTGTGAGAATAGCATCATGCCTATAGACAGAGTGAGAGGGAGAAAATGGAGGTGGTGGAGAGCCAGGTGGGAAGTGGTTACCAAAGAATATATATTGCCTAATTATTGGGATCTACAGTAGAGGTTCCCAATGTAGCTAATCTTCAAAAGCCCATGAAAATGTCCATGAGAAAGTCAACATGAAGTATCTTCTAGAGCTCAAACCATCCAGTCAAGTAAAGACTCTTACCACCTTATTTCTCCTCCCTCCACCTTGTTTAGCCAATGTGAGAGGGAAGATGGGAAGAGAGGCAGTAGAAATGAACCAGTTCCCCTTCTTCCGTCTTCCAGGCCTTCCCTGGTGTGACCCTATGATTGACCATCCAAACTGGAATATTTAATTGGTTTTATTATAAAAATAGTTCTATTAAAAACTCTTTTAAAATATTATTATTTTAAAATAAAATTAGATATCTGTATTTGTACATTAAAGAAAAACATAAAACTCTTTCATGTTGACTACTTGAACATTAAAAATAGGCAGAAGAATTCATCTTGGTGCATATTCACATACTTTTATCAGTTTTATCAGCCTTGTTTTAATAGCGTTTATTTTTCAATATAGTCTTTTTTTCATAAAACTGATTGAAGCCATTCTTAAACATGCATTGTAGTATCCATTTATTGTAAATAATAAGTTTGAAACTGGTGCCATCTTTAATTGAGCTTTCTTTAATAGACCATAATAATTTTAATGATAAAATACTCTCTCTACAAGTAACTGGTAACCTCAGAGCAAATTCTGTGAAGTATTCTATTTTCTCAGGATTCAAAATGTGTGAATATTTTAGCCAAAATATTTTCACAGCTATTGTCATCATTCATCCAGAAAAACTTTCTTTGACAAGTATTTACACAAGACAAAAATAATCAAATAAATTATTTTTACTTATGTTTGTTTTTAATGCTTCATCAACTTTAAGTGCTGCAAATTTTAGGTCTTTTCAATTATACTCCATTCTGTTACCAAACATAATACCAAACTTCTGCTAGAAAATAGGAGCCCCTCCCCAAATCATGCACACCATTTATATGTTTAATGTGTCTGGTTCCTCCTTACTTCTTAAAAATTGAAATAAAATTCACTGCTTTAAAATGCACACTTCAGTGACATTTACTCCTTTTACAGTGCTGTGCAACCATCACCTCCATCTAGTCCTAAAATGTTTTTAATTATCTCAAAAGGCAAACTCATTCTCATTAAGCAGTCTCATTTCCCCCTTCCCCCAGCCCTTGGCAGCCATTGATCTACTTCAGCTCTCTATGGATTTACCTGTTCTGGATATTTCATATGAATGGAATCATACAATGTGTGAGCTTTGTTTCTGGCTTCTTTCACTGTGCATAATGTCTTCAAGGTTCATCCGCCTTTCATCTTTCTTTTCTTATGGCTGAATACTATTCCACTGTATGGATATTTGTGTATCCATTCAACTGTTGAAGGACATTTGGGTTGTTTCTACCATTTGGCTATTGTGAATAGTGCCGCTATGAATATTTCTGTACAAGTGTTTGCTTGAATACCTGTTTTCAAGTCTTTTGTGTATTTACCTAAGAAGTGGAATTTCTGAGTCATCTGATAATTCTGTACTTAATTTTTCGAGGAACTGCTAAACTGTTTTCCACAGTGGCTCTACCATTTTAGTCACCAGCAATGTACAAGAGTTCCGATTTCTCCACTTCCTCCCTGACACTTGCTATTTTCCACTTATTTATTTATTACTATTATAGCCATATTAGTGGGTGTGAAGTGGCATCTCACTGTGACTCCCTTACTTTTGTGGAGGAAAAAAAGTAATATTTTCCTGCTTCAAGCATTGTTTTCAATCATCATGGTTGACTAAAAAGCTTTCAAAAGCTGATTTTTTTTTTTCTCCATTCCTGGAATACTTGGTTGAATATTTCCAGCTGATTTGTTGGAATCATTGGTTTGGAACAAAGTGCAACCAAAATGTAACCAACATTTGGATGATTCGTCTTTGGGAAAGTTTAATCTCATTATAGGATATTTTGGTTGATTATAAAATATTTCTTCAAAGGCTCTAACATGTCTAACATTTTACCCATGACTATTGCAAAGAATGAAACAAACAAACCCTAAACACATACGGCCATGCTGAATTGCTTTTGTACTCAGCATCATCTCAGTTGCAAAAATTTTGTAGTTCAATTAGTAATAGATAGAGCTAGATAGGTAGATAAATACATATCCAACACTTCTATTTTGAAAATAAAATGTCTTAGCCTGTTTAGATGAGTTATAAATTACCTGTACACCACTATTAATTCCAATACATTTCTCCTCCATAAAGTTCAAACTAATGTTTTCACCACAATTTTATGCTCTACCAAAATTTGTAAATCTATTATCACTGTAAAGACAAATAATTGTATCTTCAGTGTTGAACTTCTTATTAAGATTTATAAAAGTATCCATATAATGTCAGATCTTTAACTGTTGACAGGATGTACTGCCAAAGACCAGGCTCTGATTCCATAAATTAGACAAAAATATTAAATTATTACTAGAGTTAACCAGCATTCTGTTTGAAGCATCTGATATCACTGATATAAATCAGGCATCACCTGACAGTTTGCAACTTCTTCTGCTGCTAAACACATATTAACAGCCATGGTTTCACTTTTTACACACGCATAAGAAAATGGAGAATCAAAAATATGCAAAATTAATTTACAAGAAAGACATTTGATCTAAATGAAAAGTCATGCTTCACAGAATGATATATAAAACTCTGTCTGCAGTTGCATGCATTGAAAGTAAAGGATATTAGTGCTTTTTCAGCAGATTGGTGTCTTTGGGTTTTCAGGTGGTCAATAATATTGCTGCGGCTCCCCAGTGGATGACAAATGTTGACAAATATTTTGTGCAAGTTATATATTCATCATCTAATTTCTGAAGGAATGAAAATTCAATACTTAACATTTCATTAAACATGCACTTACATTGTTTTTGAGGGCATTGTTGCTGAAAAGATTTATCACACATAAAAAGCATTACCTATTAATAATAGTTATAGATATATGTAGTATAATAAGGAATAATACCACCATAGCACAAACTTCCAGATTATTCTCTGAATGCTCTCCAACAGGATCACAGCTTCTATTTTCTACACATATTTCTTCTCTCTCACCTAACCTATTATTTTCCACATTACACTGACTCTGCCCAGGAAAGCCCGGAAGATTTGTGACTTAGCACCCACCATGGTATAGCTTGCTGGTATACCAAGTGGCTGGTTGACCCAACAGCATTGATTGTTTTCCCATCACTGTTTGAGAATGAAAGGAGCCACCTGTCCCCAAATGCTTATGTGTGCACACTATTCCATTAGTACCCTGTATGCTGTCCCTGACACAAAGGTGTTAGCTAATGCTGAGTCTGGGAAGGGTTGAGAAAGAGTTTCACTCAACTTTCAGTTTTTTCATATTGTGTTGAAGTGAGAACACTATTCATTGTTCATGAGTCGTGCATGCTTCTAGTAGAAACCCCAGAAGAATGGAAAAGTCCCAAAGGGAGATCTATCAAACCAATATCAGCTTCTTTAATGCAACTATTGCTAATACTTCCTTGTTAAAAATGGGAGATTCAAGACAGATGCTAAAAAAGACAGGATGCCAGGACAATAGGCATGAACCAGGACTGTTCTAGACAACCCCTGATGTGTGGTCACTCTGTTCTTAGCTGCCAAAAGGGGAGAAGTCTCAGCTTTGAATGAACATTAAAATAGTGACTAATGTCCTGGCCTGGAAGCTTCCAAGTTGTAACTTAAAGTGACTCTAGGTTTGTCTATTGTTAAAGAGTAGGCAGAATGTTGTGGGGCCAGCCACTGGGAAATTTGAAGGGTTTCTGAGAGAAAACTGAGCAGGGCACCAACACCTAACCACCTGTAACGGAATTCCAATGAATGACCAAGGAATCAAAAGGAACTTTCTTCAGGAGGAGTTTGTGAAACTGACCAGCACCTGTGTGACACAGGGGAGAGCATGGGATCAGAATGATTATAATTTATTTTAAATAAAATCACTCACACATAGGCTTCCCTCCTTGACTTTTTCATTATGCTAGGTAGGAACTCCAGACAGATGTTTATTTTATTTCTACACTTTCACTTGTTGTACCCCTATTGTGTTCAAACTTAAAGAAATTCCCATCTCTTCTTGGTGTGGAACTGTAATGATGTAGGACTTACTATTTTTTAATTCCAGTGTAGTTAACATACAGTGTTATGTTAGTTTCAGGTGCACCATGTAGTGATTCAACAATTCTATACATTACTCAGTGCTCATCATTATAAGTGATCCTTATCACCTATTTCAACCCCCCCCCCCCATTCTGGTAACCATCAGTTTATTCTCTATAGTTAAGAGTCTGTTTTTTGGTTTGTCTTCTTTTTTCTTTGCTCTTTTGTTTTGTTTCTTATATTCTACATATGAGTGAAATCATGATATTCATCTCTGACTGACTGATTTCACTTAGCATTATACTCTCTAGCTCCATCTATGTTGTTGCAATTCTTTTTATCACTGAGCAATATTTCATTGTGTGTGTATTATATATATATATATATATATATATATATATATATATATATCACATCCTCTTTATCAATTCACCTATCAATGGATACTTGGGCTGCTTCCATAATTTGGCTATTGTAACTAATGCTGCTATAAACATAGAAATGCATATATCCTTTTGAATTAGTGTTTTTGTATTCTTTGAGTAAATATCCACTAGTGGAATTACTGGATCATATGGTAATTCTATTTTTTATTTTTTGTTTTCCACAGTGGCTGCACCAGTTTATATTCCCACCAACAGTGCAGTAGGGTTCCTTTTTCTCCACCTCCTCACCAAGACAAATTGTTTCTTGTGTTTTTTATTTTAACCATTTAGCAGGTGTGAGGCGATATCTCACTGTGGTTTTGATTTGCTTTTCCCTGACGATGAGTGATGTTGAGCATTTTTCAGGTGTCTGTTGGCCATCTGGATGTCTTCCTTGGAAAAATGTCTGTTCATGTCTCCTGCCCATTTTTTAATTGGATGATTTGTATTTTGGGTGTTGAGTTGTATAAGTTCTTTATATAGTTTGGATACTAACCTTTATCAGATATGTCATTCGCAAATATCTTCTCCCACTCCATAGGTTGTCTTTTAGTTTTGTGGTTGTTTCCTTTTCTGTGCAGAGCTTTTTATTTTGATGGAGTCCCAATAGTTTATTTTTGCTTTTGTTTCCCTTGCCTCGGGAGACATATCTAGTAAAATGTTGCTACAGCCAACGTCAGAGAGATTACTGCCTGTGCTCTGTTCTCAGATTTTTATGGTTTCCAGTCGCACATTTATGCCCTTAATCCATTTTTAATTTATTTTTGTGACTGGTGTAAGAGAGTGGTCCAGTCTCATTTTTTTTGCATGTAGCTGTCCAGTTTTCCCAACACCATTTGTTGAGGAGACTGTCTTTTTCCCATTGCATATTCTTGCTTCCTTTGTTGATTAATTAATCATATAATTATGGGCTAATTTCTGGGCTCTCTATTCTGTTCTGTTGATCTATTTGTCTGTTTTTGTGCCGGCACCATACTGTTTTGATTACCACAGCTTTGTAGAATATTGTGAAATCTGGGATTGTGATACCTCCAGTTTTGTTCTTCTTTTTCAAGTTTACTTTGACTATTCGGGGTTGTTTGTGGTTCCACTCAAATTTTAGGCTTGTTGTTCTAGTTCTGTGAAAAATGTTGGTATTTTGATAGGGATTGCATTAAATCTGTAGATTACTTCGGGTAGTAGGGACATTTTAACAATATTTTTTTCTTCCAAGCCATGAGCATGGAGTATCTTTCCACTTATTAATATCATCTTCAGTTTCTTTCATCAATGTTTTATAGTTTTCAGAGTACAGGTCTTTCACCTCCTTGGTTAAATTTATTCCTAGGTATTTTATTCTTTTTGGTACAATTGTAAAATGGGATTATTTTCTTCATTTCTCTTTCTGTTACTTCATTATTAGTGCATAGAAACACAACAGATTTCTGTATATTGATTTTGTATCCTGTGACCTTACTGAATTCACTTATCAGTTCTAGCGGTTATTTTTTTCATGGTGTCTTTAGGGTTTTCTATATATAGTATGTCACCTGCAAATAGTGAAAGTTTTACTTCTTCCTTATCAATTTGGATCTTTTATTTCTTTTTGTTGTCCGATTGCTGTGGCTGGGACTTCCAGTACTATGTTAAATAAAAGTGGTGAGAGTGGACATCCTTGTCCTTGAGCTTAGGGGAAGAGCTCTTGTTTTTTTCACCATTGAGTTTGATGCTAGCTGTGGGTTTCTCATATATGGCTGAGGTATGTTGAAGTATGCTTCCTCTGAACCTACTTTCCTGAGGGTTTTTATCATGCGTGGATGTTGTACTTTTTCAAATGCTTATTCTGCATCCATTGATATGGTCATATGGTTTTTAATCCCCTCTCTCATTGATGTGGTGCATCACATTGTTTGATTTGCAAATACTGAATCACCCTTGCAGTCCAGGAATAAATCCCACTTGGTCATGGTGAATGATTTTTTTAACGTACTGTTGGATTCAGTTTGATAATATTTTGTTGAGGCTTCTTGGATTTATGTTCATCAGAGCTATTGGCCTATAGTTCTCTTTTTCTGTATGTCTTTATCTGGTCTTGGTGTCAGGGCAATGCTGGCCTCATGGAATGAATTTGGAAGTTTTCCTTCCTCTTTTATTCTTTGGAATAGTTTGAGAAGAATAGGTATTAATTCTTTAAATGGTAGAATTCTCCTGTGAAGTTGTCTGGTCCTGGACTTTTTTTTGTTGGGAGTTTTTTGATTACTGATTCAGTTTCATTGCTGGTAATCAGTTTGTTAAAATTTTCTATTTCTTCCTGATCCAGTTTTGGGAGGTTATATGTTTCTAGGATTTATCCATTACTTCCAGGTTTTCCAGTTTGTGGGCATATAATTTTTCATAATATTCTGTAATAATCCTTTGTATTTCTGTGATGTCAGTTATTTCTCCTTTTTCATTTCTGATTTTGTTTATTTTAGTCCTCTTTTTTGTTTGATGAGTCTGGTTTATCAATTTTGTTGATCTTTTCAAAGAACCAGCTCCTGGTTTCATTGACCTGTTCTACTGGGGTATTTTTGTTTTGTTTTAGTTTATACTTTGTTTATTTCTGCTCTAATTTTTATTATTTCCTTACTTCTGCTGGTTTTGGGTTTTGTTGTTGTTGTTGCTCTTTTTCTAGCTCCATTAGGTGTAGGATTAAGTTGCTTATTTGAGATTCTTGCTTCTTGAGGTAGACTTGTATTGCTATAAAATTCCCTCTTAAAAGAGCTTTTGCTAAGCCCAGGGCCAGATGGCTTCCCAGGGGAATTCTATCAGACATTTCAAGAAGAATTAATACCTATTCTCCTGAAACTGTTCCAAAAAATAGAAATGGAAGGAAAACTTCCAAACTCATTTTATGAGGCCACCATTACCTTGATCCCAAAACCAGACAAAGACCCCATCAAAAAGGAGAATTACAGACCAATATCCTTGACGAATATGGATGCAAAAATCCTCACCAAAATACTAGCCAATAGGATCCAACAGTACATTAAAAGGATTATTCACCATGACCAAGTGGGATTTATCCCTGGGCTGCAAGGCTGGTTCAACATCTGCAAATCAATCAACATTATACAATACATTAACAAAAGAAAGAACAAGAATCATATGATCCTCTCAATAGATGCAGAAAAAGCATTTGACAAAGTACAGCATCCTTTCTTGATCAAAACTCTTCAGAGTATAGGGATAGAGGGTACATACCTCAACATCATAAAAGCCATCTATGAAAAACCTACAGTGAATATCATTCTCAATGGGGAAAAGCTGAGAGCTTTCCCCCTGAGGTCAGGAACGCGGCAGGGATGTCCACTCTCACCACTGCTATTCAACATAGTATTAGAGGTCCTAGCCACAGCAATCAGACAACACAAAGAAATCAAAGGCATCCAAATAGGCAAAGAGGAAGTCAAACTCTCACTCTTTGCAGATGATATGATACTGTATGTGGAAAACCCAAAAGACTCCACCCCAAAACTGCTAGAACTCATACAGGAATTCAGTAAAGTAGCAGGATATAAAATCAATGCACAGAAATCAGTGGCATTCCTATACACCAACAACAAGACAGAAGAGAGAGAAATCAAGGAGTCGATCCCATTTACAATTGCACCCAAAACCATTAGATACCTAGGAATAAATCTAACCAAAGAGGCCAAGGATCTGTACTCAGAAAACTATAAAATACTCAGGAAAGAAATTGAAGAAGACACAAAGAAATGGAAAAACGTTCCATGCTCATGGATTGGGAGAATCAACATTGTGAAGATGTCAATGCTACCTAGAGCAATCTACACATTCAATGTAATCCCCATCAAAATACCATCCACTTTTTTCCAAGAAATGGAACAAATAATCCTAAAATTTGTATGGAACCAGAAGAGACCCCGAATAGCCAGAGGAATGTTGAAAAAGAAAAGCAAAGCTGGCGGCATCACAATTCCGGACTTCCAGCTCCATTACAAAGCTGTCATCATCAAGACAGTATGGTACTGGCACAAAAACAGACACATAGATCAATGGAACAGAATCGAGAGCCCAGAAATGGACCCTCAACTCTATGGTCAACTAATCTTCGACAAAGCAGAAAAGAATGTCCAATGGAAAAAAGACAGTCTCTTCAACAAATGGTGTTGGGAAAATTGGACAGCCACATGCAGAAGAATGAAACTGGACCATTTCCTTACACCACACACAAAAATAGACTCCAAATGGTTGAAAGACCTAAATGTGAGACAGAAGTCCATCAAAATCCTAAAGGAGAACACAGGCAGCAACCTCTTCGACCTCAGCCGCAGCAACTTCTTCCTAGAAACATTGCCAAAGGCAAGGGAAGCAAGAGCAAAAATGAACTACTGGGATTTCATCAAGATAAAAAGCTTTTGCACAGCAAAAGAAACAGTCCACAAAACCAAAAGACAACCGACAGAATGGGAGAAAATATTTGCAAATGACATATCAGATAAAGGGCTAGTATCCAAAATCTATAAAGAACTTATCCAACTCAACACCCAAAGAACAAATAATCCAATGAAGAAATGGGCAAAAGACATGAACAGACATTTTTCCAAAGAAGACATCCAAATGGCCAACAGACACATGAAAAAGTGCACAACATCACTCGGCATCAGGGAAATCCAAATCAAAACCTCCGTGAGATACCACCTCACACCCGTCAGAATGGCTAAAATTAACAAGTCAGGAAACGACAGATGTTGGCAGGGATGCGGAGAAAGGGGAACCCTCCTACACTGTTGGTGGGAATGCAAGCTGGTGCAACCCCTCTGGAAAACAGTATGGAGGTTCCTCAAACAGTTGAAAATAGAGCTACCATACGATCCAGCAATTGCACTACTGGGTATTTACCCCAAAGATACAAATGTAGGGATCCGAAGGGGTACGTGCACCCCAATGTTTATAGCAGCAATGTCCACAATAGCCAAACTGTGGAAAGAGCCAAGATGTCCATCGACAGATGAATGGATAAAGAAG